>NC_081558.1:65813484-65880036 GCF_022355385.1 Mustela nigripes
CAGAATTGCTGTTCTTCTTCTCTTCGATCTGCCGATGGATTTTCAGGTGTTTGCAATCTTTAGATAAGCTATCTAGCTGATCTCCGGCTAGCTGAAGCAGTCTCAGCTTGCTACTTCTCCGCCATCTTGACTCCTCCCAAAAGTCACTTTTCTAAAAGAAAGGGCGCCTGGGTGGCTCAGTAGGTTAAGCATCTGCCTTCAGCTCAGGTCATGATCTCAGGGTCCTGGGATCAAGTTCCACATCAGGCTCTCTGCTCAGCAGGAAGCCTGCTTCCCCCTCTCTCTCTCTGCCTGCCTCTCTGCCTACTTGTGATCTCTCTCTCTCTGTGTCAAATAAATAAAATCTTTTAAAAAATTAAAAAATAAATAAAAGAAAGATAAACAACAAAATGAGAGAAGTATTTGCAACATATATGACAAGCAATAGCAATATACAGCCATATAAACACCACCAGGAGGAATTAAACACTAGAGGATATTGGCATAGGACACGAAGTCAGTTCACTAAGAAAAAATACAACTATTGGTAAGAAATAAATAAATAAATAAAATGCTCTACTCTATTAGTTATCAAGCATGAAAAACTTGATGGAAATAAGATATAAACATTATCAGTCTACATTTGGTGATCAACTTTTAGTACTCACTTCTTCTATGCTACTGCCATGTAGTTTGGAATACACAAAATTACTGTGGTTTTTTTTTAATTTTTTATTTTTTATAAACATATATTTTTATCCCCAGGGGTACAGGTCTGTGAATCACCAGGTTTACACACTTCACAGCACTCACCAAAGCACATACCCTCCCCAATGTCCATAATCCCACCCCCTTCTCCCAAACCCCCTCCCCCCAGCAACCCTCAGTTTGTTTTGTGAGATTAAGAGTCACTTATGGTTTGTCTCCCTCCCAATCCCATCTTGTTTCATTTATTCTTATCCTACCCACTTAAGCCCCCATGTTGCATCACCACTGTGTTTTTATCAGCATTGTGAGTTTCAGACAAAAGCAGGACACTGATGGGATATGAGTGGGGGCAATACAGACCCATGCATAGAATTCTTTTCATGTTCTAGTTCTCTTACCAAATTTTTAATCTTCTCTTTTATCCCAAGTTCCTCAAATGAATTTGTGCTACTTTACAGTGATTTCCAACACAATCTCATTACTTTGAATCACCAAAGGCAACCAGAATTTTCATCTGCTACTAATGGGTGTATGAAAGGGTACAATCACTTTGAAGAACTGTTTGGGAGTTTCTAATAAAATTAAAATACATTGACACCATACCCCAGAAATTCCGCTCTAACTACGTACCTGAGAGCACTCAGCATCTCTATGGGTGAACCTTGGGCAGGAATATTTACAAAAGTTTTGCTTATAATAGACAAAAACAGAACACAATGTCCATCAACAGGAGCATGATTAAACTGGTTCACTCAGGTAATGAGATGCCGCTCAAAAATTCAAAGGAATGAGCCACTGATACATACAACAACACACGTGAACTTCACAGACATTATTTGAGCAGAAGAGTACACATTATATGCTTTCGTGTATTTGAAGTTCTAGAACAGGAACAACGCACCTATGGCGATAAATGACAAAATAGAGGCTATCTTTGGGGATTGGGCTATTGACTGGAAAGGGACATGAAAAAATCTTCAGGGGTAAGAGAAGTGTTCCATATCTTAATCTGAGTGTTGATTATATAGCTATATGCAAAAGTTAAAATTCTTTTAACTGTCCATTTATGATTTCTGCATTTTAAATAAATTTAAATTGTTGGCTTGAAAGAAAGGCCATTTGCCCCACCCACAAGGAATAGAACACCAGTGGCTGCCTACATGTCTAAGCCTTGCACCTTTTCTCCCAACACTTAGTAGATTCCTGGTTGCCTGGGAACCACCAGAGCCTGGGAAGAACCTGAAGAGCTGGATGGATTCAGTCCAAGGAGAGAAAGGGGTGACTGACCTCATTTCATTACTTTGGATGGAGCTGTATCTATGCTGTTTGGTAAAACAGCACAAATGTAAACGAGGTGTAAACTGCTTTCACATCTCATTTAGGGAACAGATGAGGCGTGAAATGCATTTCACAGGCACAAGTACTGGAGGGGTATGCTTAGCATGGTGCAATGTAGAACATTTGTTCCTCCTCCCTCAGGGATGCTGGATTATTTCTGAACATGGCTACTGTAGGGACAGGAGAAGGGGGTGGGGGTGTCAGTGCAGGGGGAGGAAGAAGGGCTCTGCTGTCTCCTGTACTTGTGACATCTGCCTTCCTTCCTCCGCCTGACTACCTCCTCCACATCTGTTAAAGTCCAGCTCAGGCTTACTCTCACTGATTCATGGCTCTCCCCTCGGGTCACCTACAGTACTTGGCTCAGCACACAAATCTGTCACTTATTGTCCTCTGCTTTGCATTACAAAGACAAGGAATATGTATCATTCTTGTCATCCATTGGTGGAATCCAGTAGTTGCTCAATTAACCCTTAAGGAATGAATTGTGAACTGAGGCAGGGGAAATAGGGAGGGAGAATAATGTACCTCAGGATGACATTTTGGCAGTGAAGACTTCTTCAAATACCCAAAAGAAATATAAAGTTCCAGAGATAATTCAAAATCTTAGATGACATATCATTTTATACCTCTCTCAAAGACAAACACATATACACCCTTCAGGGTAAGCTTATATATAAAGATAAATGTAGCAGTTGTGTTCTTTTTTTTTAATTATTAAAACAATGGTTTGCCCCTTTTTAAAGAGGAACTTTGATATCTCAGATTGATAACTGTTACATCTCTATCACCATTCTAAAATATTTGGCTGGTTTTATAGACCTTTGTTAGAAAACAGAAGCTCTTTTTAAAGAAAACAGTTTGGGGCTTACATTCCCAATGCTACAGCTTGATAGCAATTACATATGTCTCTGTGTGAACTGCAACTTATATAATGAATTTTTTCCCTACTTAGGTGACCAAAATGAGGAAGATTCCAGGCTATAACACACATGAAACTATCATACCAAAGGTTTTTTATTTAGACAATTCCAGAGACCACTGAGAAATTGAGATGGAGTAACATATTATGAAATAAATATTTCATTTAGATTTAGAAGATCTGAGATCAAGCCTTGCTTCAAACTTGACCTTGAAAAATTACTTAACATCTCAAGATCTTCATTTCTTCCTAGGCAAAAGCTGATTGATTCTGGGGTACAGTGTACACTTGTTCTATGGCCCAAT
The DNA here is from genome assembly GCF_022355385.1 of Mustela nigripes. Lineage (NCBI taxonomy): Eukaryota > Metazoa > Chordata > Mammalia > Carnivora > Mustelidae > Mustela > Mustela nigripes. The sequence goes on from NC_081558.1 coordinate 65,816,734, forward strand.
GATTGCTTTCTCCAAGGAATATATTTCAGACAGCTACCTAAATTCAGATGCATGAAGATATTCATCCCAGCACTGCTTATAAAAGGAGAAAGTTGGAAACAATTTGAAAGCTTCTAAATGGGGGCATGGATCAATAATATTTGCATATGAAAAGGACTCATATACCTACTTAGATGGGTCTCAAAGACAAAAGGTTGAGAGAAAAATGAGAGATGCAGTTTGGAATTTATAGCACAATAGCATTTAGGTAAAGAAACACTCAAGATAGAGGAGAATTAGACAGTATTAGAGATGAAAGGGACAAAATAAAATAAAATATTGACAAAATAAAAAGAGACTATATCTGAAGTAATGTCAAATGAGAGGCATTAAACGTTGGTTTAGCAAAAGAGAGACAGAGAAGGATAGGCAACTATTTCTAGGTGAATAAGGTTTTACTTCCCCTGATTTACTCAAGTGAGAGCCAAAACCCTCAAGACTTTTCAGTGGCTTTAAACATGGCCTGAGATTTTGACCACATCATCTTCTATATTTGGAAAAAGTTTAAGCCCCCATGTGTTTAAATGGGATACTCTGCACAATGGAGGTGCCAGATTGTCACAGATTTTACTCAGTATTGACAATCAAGGCATTTTTTTTTATTGTTAATGCAATGTTAATTGGGACCATGCTAACATTTAATTAATTTTAAGTACAATAGATCATTTGTCAACAAAAGGGGGTAAAAATATTAATTGAAACATATGTGAATGGTTATTTGCCGTGTGTAGGAAACACCCCACCATTAAAGTTAATCACAATGTGATTAATTGATTTTAATTGATTCAAGATGGGTTCCTGTAGCATAACATAAGTCTGTCAATAAAACTTACAATTAAGCTTCATTATGAAAAGCAAAGTTACTAAGACAAGCAGCAATGGGCAGAGCAGTAGCAGACTGTTTTCCTTATGATTAAGAAGGAAAGAAAGGCCAGCATTTCAGGGAGAACGAAAAGTCCCAGAGACTGGGCATTTGGGGAAAGCAGAAGAGATAATCAGAGAACATACTTGAGTCTGGGAAATGGAAACTGACTGATGAAAGCTCTGGAGATGAGAGGGGTGGTAGGGACTTGAGTCCAGTGGTGGATGGGGAAGGCCAGTGGGCCAGCAGCTCTATCCATCAAGTACAGAGATAAGAAAGGCTCTGAAACCCAGAGTGTTTCAGAGGCTCTGATGCATAGAGCCAGAGTGTTTCAGAGGCTCTGTAGCACACTGGAATGGACAGGATCACAAGTCTTATAAAAACAGGAGTGAACTTTCCCTACAAAACAGACGTTAAGTTGAATCCTTTGCTGATTAACATGGATGGGGCTCTCAAGGCCTCCAGGGAACTGGGTCTCAGTCATGACTGCTGTTCAGAATGTTGGATGTCCATGGTACTCCAGGAAGTCTTCAGGATGCCTAGCTTTGCACATGATTCTCATTGGCCTACAAGGCCAATGCACTCATTCACTTATTATTTACTCAGGAAATTCAAGTGATTGTCATTTGTTTACATTATAAGCAGGGGATATGAGGCTTTCCATGATAATGTCCCATAAAACTTCCGTGATTTCTACTCCCTCACCCCGTGAGGGAAAGTTGGAACCCACCAACAAAGTGCTTTTTCCAAGTATTGGATATGAGTATAAAAACTTTTTATCTCAGTTTGAATTACTCCAAAAGTGCAGCTGTAGCATAATTAATACATTTGGTCACTGTCCCCAGTTCTTGGCAGATTTTCAAAAACCTTGGAGCTTCCTTTAGTGATAGGAGTATCTTTGTTATGCTAATGAGTGATTTAAGACAGTAGCCTCTACATAGCTTCAAGATAGGAACTGGTCAGCAAAAAGACCAAGCAAATAATTAGAGAATTGGAATTATGGGCCAGCCCAACATATGGGAAAGGAAATGGAGCTGGAGATTAAGCTCAATCATGACTTAATCAGTGAATTAATAATAATTGTTAATCCATAATAATCAGGAATAATACCTATGTAATGAAACTCCAAAAGTAACTCTGGATACCAAGGCTCAGTGAGGCTTCCTCATTGAACATACTGATGTGCAGGATAAATGAGGTACCCAGGTTGCACAGAAAGACGACATGGAAGCTCTGGTAACCCTCTTAGAGATTGCCCTATCCATCTCTTTCATATGGCTCTTCCTGAGTTACAACATTTATAATAAAAATGTAATCATAATTACAGTGCTTTCAGGGAGTCCTGTGGGATTTCCTAGCAAATTATCAAACCTGAGGAGTCACAGAAGTCTCTCAATTTATAGCCAGTAGGTCAGAATCAGGTGACCCTGAGGCTTGCAGGTGACATTTGAAGTAGAGCAGTATTGTGAAGAACTTTGTCCTTGTGGGGTATAAAAAATACCAGGTAGTTAGTGTCTGAATGGAACCCAGTTGATGTCAGACAATTGGTGTCAAAACACAAAAGTTTAAGACAAAAGCTTGGGTGCTGACAACTTATTTAAGAGGCAGTCCCAAGAAGAAAAAGTAAGGAATAAGATAGAAAAGAGAGAAAAGCTGATATATAAGGCAGTAATTGTTGGTTACCTCTAGGGCATCTAGTGGTCAGTACTGTTGGGGATGTGTGAAAGAACCAGAGAGAAGACATCTACAAAGACAAGGAGGTCAAGGGGCTCCACTGATTTTCTTCCCCAGTTGGTTAAGGGTTGCTCTGGGGAAGGGACTCGTTAATTCTTCCACCTCTCTGGTTGTGACTGAATGTTCTCCTTGGCTTCAGAGAAATTCCTGAAGCAACAAAGCAGAGAGACAGAGAGGTATAAGGTTGATCCAAAGTGCCAGAAACATACAAGAATCAGAGGGTTCGAGAAAGGAAGCAATGTGGTGCATGACAAGTACCTGGTACACTCATGAATCTCAAGAGTAATTCTTTATAGAGTAACTTAAGCTGTTTTTTGGAGTAAAATTATAAACAAATCTTTTCTAAGGCAGAATTCAAGCTTTAGAATGGTTTCCTTTCCCTTCCAGTTCTACCCTAGAGGAATGAGCCCAAGGGGTTACTTACAAATAAGTCACTAGGCTCATACCATGTGACATTGGCCCCCCTTGCAAGAACTGATTTGATTAGGAATGACATCTCTCCCTAAAAAGCTAATCTGTGGGCTAGCTACTGGTCCATGGAAGTAATGTGGGAGAGAGTCATGTTGTCAGTGCTGGAGCTAGAGTGAGAACAAAGGGAGGATGACTGAATCCCAATAATGAAGGAACCGCCATATTACAAGAATGTACCAAGATGGTCTGAGACAGGAGTTACCTTGGGTAGAACAAACATCTAATTTCCAAATTACATTCCAGTATCCACAGAACCCCATGTTATGGCTCTGCTCCTGCAAGAGGTCTTCAGAGCAACTCATGGACAACTTCATAACACTGACAACTTCACAACAGTCCTATTACTATAGCTAGCCTGAATGAATGGCCATGTAAGAGTCCCGAACAACAGACTGCTTCCAGTAGAACTGTTCTCCAGTGGCTTGAAACCAGCCATAGCCACCAGAATCTGCACTGCTTTCCTCTATCCATCATCACCATCCCAACCTTGGCCGAGCAGGTATCCAACAAACAGATCTCAGTGATATTCACTGAGCTGGGTTTGGAGGTAGAAAAACTAAGTAAAAGAGACTCTCTTTAAATATAGGTAAGGTAAAATGCCTGAGGGCTTGCCAAGAAGAGAGGAAGAAAGACTGAGAAGACATACATTTTGACCCAGTTCTAGAATATTTCTTGTAGCATATACATCTAATGGGGCAATGGAATTGACATCCAAAATAAAACCATCTTCCTATGACAACACCACTTTCAACCTGCCCTTTTTGACTAAAACAATAGTACTTACTTATAAAAGAGTCAATTTAACATCGTGCAGAATAATTGAGTCACAAATCCTGTTTTCACTTCTCTCTGTATGTTGGCTTTCAGTCTTGCTCCATATAACAGGACATCTGACCAAATTCACATCCTTCAAACTTTGGAACCAATGACCACAGCCAAGAAGACACAACATTATGACCACCTGATCCTGAGTGGTTTGGCCAATGCTTTGACCAGAAACATGGGATATGGTACCAAAGAAAGTAGGGAAAGTAACCATACCTATCTCTACCACTTTCCCTGCATATTCATTCTATAAGTATATTCAGTACCTACTATGGACCAGGCACTGTACTGGGCTCTGAGCTTGCAACGGTGAGCAAACTCAATATAGTCCCCACCCCCACTGAGCTTACAGTTGAGACATTTTAGCTGACTTTAGAAACAAGCTAGCTAACATCTCTGAACTTCACTTATCACTGTAAAATGACAATAATAGTATTTATCTTTCATTGTCGCTGCAGGGAAAATTAGATGTGGCTTCCAACGTTCAGCATTACTAGGTCAAGCTGTGTGCTATGGCCAGGGGTGGCAGTCCTCAATACCTCAATGTCCTCATTGAGGTGCAATGTCCTCATTACCTCAAATTCTGTAGTGAGATTTGGGATATTGTTCCTGGCTGCACAGCTTCCAAACTGTTCTTTAGTTTTGCTGGAGATTCGTTGTACAAGCTAATATTCTTTAATAAATTACCCTTCTGCTCAAGTCAGTTTTGACTATTTGCTACTAAAAGCCTTAACTGATAAGTTAATAATGGTAACTTAATACATGATAACTATAGTTACTAATCCCTCACCCTTTTGTCCCTTTATTAAGAAAAGTACATATGAGAGGCATGAAAGGTAGGACCCAAAAAAGCGGTCCTAAGAATTAAATATGACCTAAGCTCTACCCACAGCAGAAGTTGAAGTCAGCCCCATGTCTGATGGACAGGTAGGGTGAAGAGTCCTTATCATTTCTGAGGGACCAAAGGAAGTGGGGAGGCAGTTTCACCCTCCACATGCAGAGTGTAACAGTGACTTCTCCAAAGAAACATTAGATGCTGTCACTTCAACTTCAGGTTGAATTTCAGACACTTAAATTTGTTATACCATTTCTATTGAGTTCTGCATCTTTGGTGGATTAGAGAGGTAGAGAATCTTAGATCTTCCTTATCATTCAGAAAACACTAAAGAAAGCCATGTCCAATCTTTGAACTCACAGGAAAAGTATAGGACATGACTGGCTAACAAGGAGGACATGACTTGGGGCACAGGTGGTTTCAAATGAGAAGTCACAGAGTTTTGCCCAACTGATCCTGACATGATGCCCCCATCAGATAGTTCTTAAGGGATAGCTGGGTCACTACAGGGCAGGTCACCAGGCAGAGTTTACAGAGAGATTCAGAGACCCCTTGTCCCAGCCCCAGAGAATGGCTCCCATTTATGATCCTCCTCTGGGCTACCAGTGGCTGGTCTAGGGAACCGAGATGAGAGACACTCCTCATCAACACACTGACATGTGACCATTCCCAGAATGCCACACCAGTGCCACCTCCCATATGGCAGGAGTTAGACTCAGGGGAACCTGGGGTGAGAGCATAGAGATACTTCAATGCGTGCATGAATTTAGAGCTCCTTTGGTGCTTAGCATAGAGCCATAGAAGATTTTGGAATAAAGAAATAGAATGTTAAGATCAGTTTAAATTCTGACATTTAAGTTGGGGTGAGCATAACCAAGACTAACATTTCCCTAGGTCTGACTTTTGACAGGCTTCCTTCTGACTATTGGCTCTGATCTCCCTTTCCTTCGAGCATTTACTTTAGAAAACTGGTGATTGGAAATTCTTTCCCTGTGCCTTTGAGAACTAACTCTTCTCCCAGCCTATTACAACTCAGGGATGTTGTTCTGAAGGACCCAGGAGTCATCCCTTTGAAATGCAATCCTCAAGAGAAGATTAAAGCCATTTCCCAGTTTCTGCTGGCAGGATAGAAGCCTAACTTTGATAAACACCAATTAACAAATACAGACAGCCTAATCACATTGACCAACCTGCCCCCTAAAGTCCTCCAGTACTTTTCCACCCAATACTCTACGGAACCATCTTTTGTTTAAAACTTAAAAACTCCCATCTTTTGTTTCTATGAAACTGAATTCAATCTTTTTCCCCTATGGCAATAATTTTGATCTTTATTACAGTAGTCCTGACTAAAATCTTCCTTACATCGTTAACTCCATCAAGTGTGACTTTTTTTTCCCTGACAAAGGTAAGCAAAGGAGCAATTTAGAAGCTGTTATAGTTTTCCAAAAGAACAGAGACAAAAAAAGACAGTAGAGCTAGAAAGCATTGTTTGGATGTTGGAGAAGGAAGTAAAGCAAATTTAGAAGTTAGAGCAAATCTCTCTTCTTAGTTTCTGGGCTGTAATCCTGCCATCCCACACCTGGCATAGAGACCAGAAAAGAAACTGAGCTGGGACAGAAAAGCAAAATGAAGAGCTTACTTTTTACCACATTGACTGAAATTTATGCTAGACAGCCATCCAACACATAGTGTTGGAGATGAGGCAGGGATAAGGGCACAATATTATATATATTTCTTTTCTTTAAGGTATGATATATATATTTTTTATCATTATGATGGTAATACACATAGTAGAAAGTTAGGACACAGATAATTAAAAAGTAAAAAACAAACAAAATACCCAGATGCTCCATGAAAATAGCAGCCTCTGTTCCATTTATAGTCATCTCTCCCTAGAGTGCTTATGGGCTGGAAGGGGAGCAGTAAGAAAATGGATCATTGTAGCTAAAGTGACAATTTCTATGAGAGGGTTTTAGGCAGATGCTGTAGAGGGCCAAGGAGTGGGCAATGACCCTGAGAGATAGGGGATGGGTAAAAAGTCACCAGAAAGCTGACAGTTGAGCTAGAGTTTAAAGTATGAGTTTGACAATTGCAAATTAGGGACTTTAATAATGAGTGGGAGGGTAAGCCATTGGCTGGGAGAAGACATTTGCTCTAGAACATCCATCTAAGAATTCACACCCACAATTATAAAGAACTCCTACAAAGCAATAGGAAAAAGCAGATAATCTGATTTTGTAAATGGACGAAATACTTAACAGGCACTTCCCCAGAAATGTATTTAAATGGCCAGCAAACACTGAAAGGTGCTCCACTCACCACTGAAGACATGCAGATTAAACCCACAATCCTCTATCAACACCCGGAGAGCAGAATGACTACAATTAAAAATATCCGGTGAGGCTCTAGAGCAAGCAGAACTCTTGAACTCTTCTGGTGGGACTATAAATTGGTAAAGCAACTACAGAATATCACTTAGTAGTATCTACTGAAGATGAATAAGTGCCAGTCTGTGGAGCAGTTCCACTCGTACAGAAATCCAACAGAGAGAGGATGTGTGTTTGCAGAAAACCATGCAAAGTATGTCCATAGCAATGAAACTCCTAACAGTCTCAAACTAGAAAAACCAAATGTCCATCAATAGTGGAACGAATAAAGCATGATACGTCCTTTACACAGAGAGGGGGAGGGAGAGAGAACAATAAAAACAGGAACTAACTACAAGGACATGTAACAACATAAATGAATTTCAGAAATGTCATACTGAGAAAAATCGCCAGCCACAAATTAGTATGTATTGAATGATTCCATTTACATAAAATTAAAAACCAGTCACAGTTAATGTGTGGTGTTACAAGTCAGGATGAAAGAAATTCCGGGGTGTGGGGGGTCACTGAAAGGGGGCTCTAGGGGCTTTGAGGGGGGGCTGGCCATGTTCTGTTTCTTGATCTTGGTTTTGGTCACTCCATGCGTTCATTCTGTGAAGATCCATCAGGCTGAAAATGTATATTTGTGTGTTTTCCTATATGCAGGTTACATCTCACCAGTATCTACATTAAGCAAAATAGAAGTGGGGGGGGGGCTCATTTTGCCTGAAATGAAAGTTGGATGGGGGAGGAGTGGCTCCACAAACCGTGTGTTTCATAACCACCTATGCAGTCTGCTCTGAATTCAGAGCAGAAGTCTGAATTCCCCAAAAAGGAACAAAGACGGTGCCAGCGAGAAAGAACAGAAGAGGAAAATGATGTAAGGAATTAAAACAAAGGGGGAAAATACTTAGAAAGGCTGCAGACAAGAAACAAGAGAGAGAAGCAGGACAATGACTTGACAATTACAGAGCTTCTGTTTTCTAACTTCAGTGTGAGGGAGGCAGCAAGATTTAGCACGCGCACCCCTGCAAAGAGCCGAATTGTTTTCTCCTCTTGTTCCAGGCATGGATGGGACTACAATGGGAGGCAAACAGAGTTTCTCCTGATATTCTTCCATCAGGGAAGAAGGGAGGCCGCGTTAGGGCCTAAAATTCTCAGAACTGAAGGAAATCCTCCCACTGCTCTTCGCCCTTCCTTCCTCTCCCGCTGACCCCTGACCTCATCACTGCTCAGTCTAAATACCCACCTTGCCATGCCCACCTTGCTGCCTCTTTCCCTCCACCCCCCCTCCTTGCTGCTTAACCATCAGTTCGTCAACCGTCTACCGATCCCGCAGATGCCCTGACAGGAAAGGCCTGGGCTCAGTGGCTAGGGTCTCCACCCTGCGAGCTTTGATGGAATTTTAGTGCAATCCAGCATCGTTCATCACTGTCAGGTCTGCCCGGCACTGAGTGATCACCACAGCAAATGCAAATCCACTGTTCAGACATCAGCGAGGCCTTCTCAAGTTCGCTTTTCTATTTCAGATCCCCAGGAAAGTGACAGTTCTTCTCCCAAGTCCTTCTTCTCTGACTTGCGGTCAGAGGTGGGGATACATGAGAAATCCCTGTGTTTTTCCAAGCCCATGTAGCTTTTGAGTAGCTGGATCCAGGCCCTAAGGTCACAGCCAGGAACAGAGCTTTCTCTTACTCAGGCAAAAACTATGCAGAGTCCCTATAGTGGAATAAGTTTCTCTTGGGGAATATGGGTATTTCTGCCCCCTCTTCGACCCCACAGGTTGCAGAAACTCACCTGTTACCTCAAAAGAGCCCAGTTTATGGATCATGAAATCAAGAGAGGAGAACTCCAGTCCAGTGATTCTCAAAGTCTAAACTCTTCACCAAGACCAAAAAGTTGAGCATGACCTTGGAGTTTATTAGAAATGCAAATTCCTGGGCCCCACCTCTAGATTTACAGAATCAGAAACTAAGGGTGGCATCAGGGAATCTGTGTTTTAATGAGCCTCTGGGTGGTTCTGTACAAGCCCAAGTCAGAAGAACACTTACCTACCCCTAGACATGGATGTTACTTCCCAGCCCTCTGAGCTGGATCTTCAGAATTCCTTCTGAGCAGTGGGGGCTAAGGAATCCTAGATTAGATCTCTGAAGGAGGCTCTCTTTCAGCTTTAATATCTGTGATTCTTTGGCTTCAAAGTACTCTAATGCTTCTCCTAGGATAGAGCTGGAAGGAGTTCATTTGTTATTCAAGCCTGGTGCTGATTATACAGCCCCAGGGATTTATTTGAGTCCTTGCCAGAGCAGTTGAGAGACAACAGGGGTAACAAAATACTAAGACATCCTAATGTTCTACAGAGACAGGTGAACCCTTTTGAGCTTCCACAATTTCCCCCTCGTACAAATGTGGGACATGCTGCAGCACCAGCCATAGGACATGGAAAGGGAAGAAAGAGTCTCCCCATTTGGCGGAGGGATACCTCAGACGAAGGCACGGAAAATGCAAGGTTCCGGGATTTCTCTGCCTCTGTTGTTCTAACCACCATCTACTCTCATGTACCCTAGACCTACAGCGCTAAAGCCAGCCTATTTAAAATAAATCTCCCTCAGTCTGTTCCAAAGAGATTTGTACCCCTGAATTTGTACCAGACTGAAAACTGCACACGTCCAAGGTTTAAGAGCTTATGTTAGGAGAAATTGAACATTATCTCAGGATAATGTTTTCCTACTGCTACTTAAATTTCCAGAGGCATTTACAAAAATTAAACATCAATGGGAAGCCAAGTCCTTTATTTATGAAGCCAACAATAGACATTGATCCTGTGATAATGTTATTATTTTTCTTATTGCTCTTGTCAGTGCGCATTTCATCATCATTGGGTTGGATGAGTATAGGGTGGCACGGGAATAGAATGTTTATTGACTTGCAGATTTTCGGTGCTTTAAAAAAAAAAGACTGTCGTTCTGTCTCAAGGCTTTAAAAAGCTAGTTATGCAGAAACACATATGAGCATATTAAAGCTTTTAGTTAATTGGTGTTTCTGATCATTGCTTCTTGGGTTTTTTAAAAATGTCACACTTGGATATTTTTTATATGGTCAGCATTTTATTAACACTTACAGAAATGAGTGACACATCCTGAAGTCAGATTAAATGACACCCAAGCAACCTAGCACACACAGGTGAGGCAGATAGACTCCTTAGGCCTCTCCATAAACTAGGCAAATGGGGCCAATCATTTCATTTATAAGAAAAATGGCCTTGGCCAAGAACATTAGAGAATGCTGACTCACCCTGGACCCAGACACAGAGGAGTTTGGGCCAGACCAGGGGAAATGAGACCATCATGCATGGCAAGAGCGGCTTGTCCTGCTGGTCTGAGGGGACAAAAAGAGACAGTCAGCTGTGGGTCAGCAAGATGAGAATTGGAAAGTCGGATGACAATGAACACTTGAAAGCGGGCAGTGAGCAAGGAGCCTTGGCACCATCATCACACCTGATCAACCTCTGTTTGAACTGAGGCAGGGAGGGGTTTAGTCCCAATCACTAAGGACGAGCCTATGAGGTCCTGAGACATTCTCCTCCCCGCACGCATTTGAAATTCAGGCTGCTGCTGAGGAGGAAGGTCTGAGTAAGAGATATTGAACAAGCGTTTTGGCCCCAGGTGAGGGAAGGAGGAATAGCAGCAGCCCAGCAAATTAGAACGTGATTTCCACAGCAGCACAGGCTTCCCTGATCGACATTCAAGGCCGTGTCCTCCTCTGCAAGGATGGTGCCTCCTCCCACACACTGGCTCTCCTCCCTAGTCTTTTTAGGGCACCAAGTCATCCGTCTCACTTCTACGGAGTCAACCCTTTCCTCTCAATCACATTTTCTCCAATTCAAGTCTTTCCCACCTTAAAAATATCTTCTTTCCACTCCACATTTCCTGTAGCTATAGCCCTCTCTCCTCCTCCTCACACTCAAAGTTTTCCAGAAAGTTGTCTATCCTTGTAGTCCCCATATGTTCCCCTCCCACTTACTCCTCAATTGATTCCACTCAGTCTTCCACCCCCTACCGCAGGCTTAAAATACCCTCTGCGATCATCAGATGACCTCTCTGGTACTGAAATCCTAGGACAGTTTTCAGTCCTCATCTTACTTGTAGCTTAGCAGTGAGGACTACTCTCATCACCTGGAGCCATCTGGGCTCTCAGGACTTTACTATCACCTGATTTTACTCCCACCTCCCTGGCTCTTCTATTTCCTTTGCAAATTCCTCCCCTCCATCCAGTACGATAAAGTACCTTGATTGTCCTCTCTCCCTCACCCCCATCAAAAGCATCACTAAATCTGTTCATCTGGGCTTTCTGATATTTGATTATTTTGCCCACTATTGTATATCTTTAACTTGTTGAGAGCTGCAGGAGCCACCCCCAGAACAAGAGAGAAATTTGCATATGATCATATAGCTAATTAATGACCACTGGACATGCTACCCCTAATGCATTGGTGTTTCCTTGTCACCCTAATGTAACCATACTTTATCCAGAAAAGCCAAAAATTAGTTATGGCTCTATATCATCTGCCATCAAGATATTGTTGAGGAAGAATAGGGGCATGTAGATTCCCCTAAGCAGGAATGTTCTTGAGTTGGCAGGGTTAGAAAAACAGAGACAAGATTCCATGGATGTCCTCAAAAGACCTTCCCAAGGACCATGTTCCTGGGAACCTAGCAAACAGTGAACCTCCAACTCTCTTCAACCCATCTGGATAACAGAGGGAGCTGATGACAACTAAGGAAGGAAGGAGGGAGAAAAAAAGACTCAAACATCAAAGGTTTGGATGCAGCTGTCAGCAAGAGGTGAGAACAGCAGATGAGACAGCAACACTCCCTGAAATAATCAATCTGTAAGGTCTGTCATGTGAAATGCAGAGCAGACTTGTTCTGACTGGCTTCAGGAGGCAAAATTAAGACTCAAGAGGAGAAGTTACTGATAGACAGATTTCAGCCCACTGAAAAAGATCTATGGGAGCTGTCCAAAATGCCAACAGAGGGAAGGGGTAGGAGGAGCACTTCTGTCTAGGTTGCATACCACTTCCTTATGGGTAACGTCACCCAGATTCTTGCACTAGATTCTTGCACTAAAGAGATCTGGTTTTTATATCATGCCTCATGCTCATGGCTACGATAGTACTGGGAGGCCTGACCTCAACAATAGTAAGGGACCAGTAGACAGGTATTATTCCCTAATTACAAAAGTGAGAATTTAGGCTCACAGAAGTTAAGTATGTGATCTTGATCACACGGCAAACTAATGGAGGATCCAGAATTTCACTCACTCACTCAACACAATTTTATGGAACACTATTTTGTTGTGCATACTGTGGTAAGCATGGCAAGGACAAAGAATAGAGGAAAAGATATTCATGTAGGTCCATTAATACAGTGAGATGAGATGGAGGTTGAGAAGTCCAGGAGACTATAGAATAGAGATGAGGGATGCCTAACACCCTAGAAAGGAAAGAAGTGCTCAAACATGTGACCAGAGCCCAAGTCTTGAAAAATCAGTGACTAGAACTTACCAAGGTGAAGAATTGGGGGAGGGGGGGATCCTGTTGGTGCTCCACCAAGATCTCCTTTATCTGCTATGTTTCACATCTGCCTCCTTCTTGAGACAATTGCTCCTGGGCCATTGAGAGACACTTAATTAGGAGGTTAATACCCTATCTACAGGAATAGCCCCTTTCCAACAACTGACTTCCATGGGGGTCCAAATGCCCTTCCTGAAATTGGAACAATCTCTGTGGTGCAGTCCACACACAGAACTCCCTGTAGGATTGATTGAGTTCACATTCTTACTTAGCTTCTCCCCCTACTCCTTTCTCCTGAGACCACTCCTTTAAGAAATCCTAAGAATCCTGTCTTCCTCTTTTATTTTGGGAACTCTACCTAAGTCAAAGAGGAAGGCTATTCTAGGCAGAGAGAATAATGCGTGCGAAGGCATGGATGTGAGAAGGCATGGTGCGATGCAGAGTAACAGTAAGTTGGAGCAGAGGGGTGAGCTATAGTGTGGCATGATATAAACAAGGTAGATAGGGGACAGAATCCTATCTCCTGACATATAGCCAGTCACATTTCCTCTCTCCATTATACTAACTGAACTCTGATGTCCTGCATGGCTGCTTTAAATGTGATATTTCAGAGCACATCTAGGCCATGAAGTGAGTTTATAGAGGAAGAAGTTACAAAGCAAGATTCCTTGATTTATTTAGTGGCATTTCACAAAGCAGGAACAAAGACAAGCCCCCCAGAATTTCCTGAATCTCAGACCACACTGCCTCTATGGAACTCACCACAGACTCTACTAGTGGGAGAGCAAATTATCTCCACAGGCTATTTTTGTCCTCCTTCGCCTCTCCAGAAACAGTGGCCTCCCTCGCCCCTTTCATTGACTCTGCTTTCCTGCTTTCCTTTCTGGCCTCTGTTCATAAGTTCTTGCCCCTGGGTCTCTGTTAGCACTGGTTTTTAAATTCTAAAACTTTCCAAAGCCAATGAAGCTCTTAATCAGGAAGTTGGGCTGCCAAGGAAACAATGCTAATTGGAAACTTACGACTTGAGGTCCTGGGGAGTTTAGAGACAGATATCTTTCTTTTGTCTATCATGCCATTAGCACAGAATAAACTCAGGAGGGGCAGGAAATAAAATCTGGTCCCAAGTAGGAGAAATTAATCCAAGACATACACCAATTCTTAAACAAATGAGACACCTCTGGACTTCAAAGATCAAAATCAGAAGTGGCTGAAAAGTAGTGATTTTTCCTTAGGAAGCACAGGGATAATCAAAGACAGATTAATAGGTGGGGCTCACAACATAGATCCCAAGAAAAGACCAGCCCCTGCATCACTGCTCAAATTTAGAATATAATCCCATTTCATAGCCACATATGTAGCCGTCTAGATTCCAAACTCCTCACTAGCCCACAGAAAGGCAGACAGATGGGGATAAGAAAAGTTTTTGTCCTCAGAACCTAGAAAGAACAGACAGAGAAAGATTGGGCAGATATAACAGAGTTACCCAAACTCAAGAAGAGGGAAGAAACCTGCCCAACCTTTGGGGTGGAGGTGAAGAGCTTGGCAGACTTTTCCTGACATGGACTATGCAGAAGACCCTCATCTCCTTCCTAGACACAACATCCACCAATAGCCAAACACCAACCACTTGACAAGATTTCACGTTCTTCACTGAATCTTTAGTTATATTAACAGAATAATTCTGGCTGACTGAGTTAAAAAATAATAATAATAATAATTGTTGGGTCCGCGGGCTCCGGGAGTGCAGGAGGAACAACAGAAATGACCGGCGGCTCAGGAGTCTCCGGGAGTGCAGGAAGAGCAATGGAAATGACTGCCACAGGGTCTCGCCGCTGTCTTCCAGCCAACCCCCACCCCTCCTTAACCCTTGACTCTCCTGCCAAAAGAATGTTTGCCCAGGTCACGTCTCCATAGGTAACCCAATACCTATGCAGGAGATAGATAAAAGATCCCCGCCAGCTCCCTCCCAGCGCGACTTCCCCCACTCTGCTTTCCAGAGTCGCAGAACCTCGCCCGAGGGTGCCCACCTCCTCCCGGTACAACTTTCTTGGCTCCCTGTCTCCTGAGCCCTGAAACTTCACCAAAGAGTGCCTTTAATGAACCTTGCCTTGCACCCACTTCGCCTGGTATTGTGTTTATCTTGCCTATAAAACCTTACAATAATAATCTCTGAAGACTCTGTGATGCTTCATAGAATCCAAGGAATGGCTGAAGAGTTGAATTTGGACAAAAGCTGGAGACCAGAGATGTTTCAAGGATTTAGGTAGCAGACATTAATACCAGGTGGTCAGAGTACCACTGTAGAACCAATGGGCTCCAACAGATTTTTTCCTATTCTTACCTCACTCTGGAAAAAAATAACATCTGATTGGATGAGCTAAGAGCATACAACCATTATTACACGGCTCTCTACTCCACAGGATGAGCAGAGTATTTCTATAAAAGAAAGTGAGATGCTTTTGCCAGGAGACTAGAAGACAATGCCCTAAACTTCCATAAGCCAGATGGACCAGCCTTTGATTTTTAGCCAAGGGCCACATCAGAGAAATCCTCATTGAAAAGGCAGAAATTCACTCTCTTCCCTGGATACAATGACTCAGAAGTCTCTGGCTGAAGCTCTAGAATCAGTATTTTAATAAGCTCTTAAGTGGTTCTATCAAGAGAAGGTCAGTGATGCTGAACCATCTCCTGGATGAGGTCTACCATTCAAATTCCATATCAACCACCACCAGGATGGGCTCAAAAACTGCCTTGAGAAGATTATTTTTTTCTATTTTTTTAAGATTTTATTTTCTTTTTAATTATTATCGTTTTATCATGTTATGTTAGTCACCATACAGTACATCATTAGTTTTTGATGTGGTATCCCAAGATTTATTGTTTACATGTAAAACCCGGTGCTCCATGCAATACGTGCCCTCCTTAATACTCACCACCAGGCCAACACATAAGATTTTATTTTTAAGTAATCTCTACACCTTACATGGGGATTGAATTTATATTCCCAAGATCAAGAGCTGCATGCTCTACCAACTGAACCAGCCAAGTACTCCTTCCTATCTCTTTTAATTGCCTATATTTAAATCTATTATAACCATATTGCAGGACTCAAGGAAAACAGAGCTAAATTTATCCCTGTATTTTCCTTATCCTGGTATGTCACCTGAATTCAACATGTGGATATGGCTGATTCTCCACTGTTACCCATTAAGATCCCTCTAGGTATCCATCTTGATTTCTAGCCATACTAGCAACACCAGAGGGCTCTGATTTCAGGGAAGACCCAAGAATGATCTTGCACCCAAAACTACTGGGCTCCCTGCTGCATGTCTAGCACCTAGAACAGTACACTAGATTCTCTATTTGTTGAATAAAGGGAGGGAAGAAGGGAGGAATTTTCTGAACCACCCTACAAAATCCAACTAGAAAATTAGTCTACTGAGTACATTTTCACTGAGACCTAGGGAAAGCTGACCAAAGGAACCAATGACTACAACCGGCCAAAGCAGCCCCGACTTGAGAAAAAATATTTTAACCTGTGAGTTCCAGAGAGGTGTTGTTACTCTTTATGAATACAAACAATTAATAAACAACAAAAAAATCCTTTGTTCCTAAAACTCCTTTTAAAAATGTGTTAGTTCTTCAAAAAATAATTCTAAAACCTATGAGGGCCTGTGATATTTGTGGATTATGTAAGAAACATGTATTTGGTCTTTACCCCCATTTCTTAGGCTTCTAAAACCATTGGAATTACCTAAATGGTAAGAGAGATAAAGGTATTTTGTTATGTTAATGAGCAACTTTTGTAAGACCCCAAGGTCACCTAAAGCTGGAGTCTGAATTGATCATCAATGGCCAATGACTTAATCAATCATGCCTATGTAATGAATCCACTATAAAACCTCAAAAGTACAGGATTTTGGAGAGCTTCTGGGTTGATGAAAACAGATTTAGAAGAATGGTGGCTGGAGAGGGCAAGTAATTTCTGAGTCCTTTCCTGCGTACCTTGCCCTGTGCCTCTTTTCAGGTGGTTGTTCCTGACTTACATCCTTTTATAATAAATCAGTAAGTAAATCTAGTAAGTAAAATATTTCTCTGAGTTTTGTGAGCCATTCCAATTAATCAACGCCAAAGAAAGGGTCATGGGAGCCTCTGATTGATAGTCAATGGGTCAAGAGGACAGGTAACAACCTGGGCAGGCTTGCAACTGTCTTCTGAAGGATGGGGAGCAGTCTTGTAGTCTACAAGACTAACCTCTTAACCTGGGGGATCTGATGCTATCTCTGGATATATAGTGTCAGAAATGGAGGTGAATTAAGCTGAATTGTAGGACACCCTACTCATGTCCAAGAGTTGATTATTGGTGTCGGAAACACCACCCCCCAACACACACACACACACACACACACACACACACACACACACACAACACACACAGACATTGAAACTGGGTCCAGATGGGGCACTTGGTTGGCTCAGTGGGTTAAAGCCTCTGCCTTCGGCTCAGGTCATGATCTCAGGGACCTGGGATTGAGCCCCGCATCTGGCTTTCTGCTTGGCAGGGAGCCTGCTTCCCTCACTCTCTCTGCCTGCCTCTCTGCCTATTTGTGATCTGTCTCTGTCAAAGAAATAAGTTAAAAAATCTTAAAAAAAAAGAAAGAAAGAAAGAAAAGAAAAGAAAAGAAAAGAAATTGGGTCCAGGAATCTATTTTAGTGCTAGATTATTTACTGTTCTTTATTGCATGGGGAGAGGGAATGGCATTTAAGGGAAAATTCTTCCCCTGTGGTCCTCCCGTCTGATTTAAACCACAATGCAAACTGGGGGGCAATTTCAAGGTTTAACAATAGTAACCAAATAATCTTTGCAGGATTGCAAATAAAGGAGGCTATATTCTCAGGAGTACTATTAGAGCTAAGGTCTCTCAGCTCCTATTGTTAAAGAACATTCATTACCAGGCTCTCATATGAAATCCTGAGAAGGAAGCAAATATGAGTCTGCAATGTTCTCTGTAGTTCTTATGCAATTGTCACTTGGGGCTAATTAGAGCTGCTTTTGTAATTCGCCAACTATAAATTCCTTCCAACGCTCTCCCAGTACTGGGAGATTGGCCACCCCAAGTCAAGGTTTTGTGCTGACACTACAGTGACCCTAAGTCAGTAGCAATCACTCTGATGGCCACCTTGTGGTCAGTGGCCCTCAGACACCCTAGGATGGCTTCCAAATTCATTGTTTTCCTGTTCTCTGCTGATCGGGTTAAAAGGTAACTTTGCAGACTGTGTTAGGCAGCACCTGCCTTATTCTCAACTAATTTATTTTAAATTGGTTTAGTACAGACTCTTTAGCTAGTGATGTCTACAGAGCTATGAATTCATTTCCTCATCTATCCTCTTGAATTTGATCAAGGAATGAAAATGCCTATAAAGCTTTATTGCAAGACTTTGGAAGAACAGACAAAGGGAACCATGGCAAGTTAATTCCCAAACTGGAAAACAAATATTTCATAAAGTTCTTCTCCATAGAAAATGACAGAACAGGTAGTTGCAAAATATAGTATCTTAAAATGTGGAAGAATACATTGTATTCATTTATTGAACTATAAAATATTGGGCCCTTTTCATACAGGTTCCCCATTTCATGTAAACCTTCCAACAAATCAGTGGAGGTAGGTATCTCTTAACTTATTTTATAAAAATAAAAAGAAACTAAGACTTAGGAAAATTATGTAACTTTCCGAAGCTCACGCAGCCAGTAAGATTTGAATCCATGGAAGTTCAAATCTGAAGTTGGAGCCCTTTCTACATCATCTAAATTTTGAAATTCCTGTGCTTTGACCTGCCAAGCAGCTAAACCAGGATGTGATTTGGGATGTTACAAAAGGATTCTTTGCTTGCAAAAAGGATTCACAACAGGGTTCCTTGAAATAGCCAACTCCCCTATAGGGCTGAAAATATAATTTAAGCTACAAAATTTCTATTTACAAGAAATACCTCTGTTCCATATCTGCTGTGCAAAGTGGAGCAGAGTTCTAACATAGTCCCTTTCTTTTTTTAATGGAAGCACCAAAGACGTAGGACCCATGAGATCAAGTGTCATAGGATCATATAAATTTAATGATCAGTATGTCTGGCATCTAGTTAATACTCAAAATTTTTATCTACATGATCATTTATTCTTTTTAGGTATCTCCAAATGCAGTCTGTGCTAAGTGTCAAAAATGGCCACAAATTCCTTTCCTCCCATCAAGAAAGGAAATGTTCTTTTCTCTTTGAATCTTAATGGATCATGTGATTTGCAATGACCAATTGGACATTAGCAAATGTGATGCAGGAAGAGGCTTGAAAAATGCTTGAGGATTCTGGCCTCCCCACCAGCTGCACTGGGAGCCCTGAGACCATTGTATGATTCGGCACAAGCTGGCTGAAGGATGGAAGGTCACACGGAAAAGAACCAGTACACCCCCAGGGAGAACCCCAGCCAACAAGCGTCCGGACCCTGCTGCCCACCTGCCAACTACTAGACCTGCAGGGAGGTTATTCTAGATCATCCAGCAGTCCTGCCAGCCACGATCAGCTGGGCCAGCCCAGGCCAGAACTGGACAAGTCACAGAATCATGAACTAAATAAAAGGGCTTCTCTTTTAAGCCAGTGTTATGGGATGATTTTTTTACACAACAAAATTTAACCAAAACACAGTCCTAAGGTGTTTTCTGTGATGTTTCTAAGCCATCCAAGAAGTAGAAAAGGAACCCACAGAATGAAGGAAAGCCAGAGCCAACAAAGAGAAAGAACAGGGTCCAGAGTATGAATTGAGTCACTGAGAAGTGAAGGGACTCAGAAAACCACAGCGGGCATTCGGCTCTTCTCTTCCCAGTTCACTGATTTTTCTACGACACCCATCTCTCTCTGAATTTTTGAGGCTAACTGGACCAATTCCATGCTCTCCTTGTAGTCTCCAGCCCTGGGGGAAGCAAGTCTATTGGAGTTTTTACTTAATAATAAATGAAGAATTTTTCCAGGGTGCTTCTTCATTTCTCCTTCTTTCTTCAGATCTCTTTCACAGGTTACTGAAGTCAGCTAGCAAACTAGGGTAGACGTGGATAAAAGTACAGACAGAAGCTACAGTTATGTTGTATGACTAGAGGGTGTTTTTCACCTTCAAAGCACATTGACCATAAATTACAGGATACACTTTTATAGTTCACATTTCCACAGAACATCTACTTCTGAGTTCCCTAGTGGAGGAGAATATGTTACTTAAAAAAAAAAAAAAAAAAAAAAAAAAGTGTAACCGAATGATGAATGATGTGTTACCCTCAATACAAGAGGGAAGAGAGTGGGACCCTCAGGAAATACCTGTTGACTGGTCAGAGGTCAAACTCAGCATTCACCTTCCATACTGGAAACAGCTGAGAGGCCACTCTCATAAAGACTGAGGAGGTGGCCTATCCCCTCCCTCAAACACAAAAAAACCACATAGCCCCCAAAAGAATCAATAAGGTTTTTATTCAGGTTTGAATTACATAATTCAACAACCCCTTCCAGAAGCCACCTTTTAGGGATGGGGAGAAACGCTAATATTCAATGGGTACACACCATTACAAACTATTCAAATATTTAAATACCTCCTCCATATTGGCCAGTAAACACTAAAACTGCCATAAATAGTAAGATTAATTAATAAAGTAAACTCTAGCACATGTGGTTTATCTCAGAAACCACACATCGCTGCAATGTCAAGTTGCTTTTTGGATACTCGTTCTGCTGCAGTCCACTGTTACCTTTTTAATGAGCTGAGAATTTGTTTCTGGGTTTAAAAGCCATTGGATGGAAAAGGGTGGCCATTCAGCAAGCTGGTGAGGATCATTTGCAGGCATTCCAAAGACACAACTAACCCTAGTAGGCTCGGAAAGGGGCTGAATAATGGTCAGGGCCAAGGGCTTAGATGGATCTCAGAACAGGGCCCCCAGGTGACCTTGCTTTATTTGACAAACCTGTACCCCAGTAGGGAGCTGAACAAGTCTTAGAGAGAACTCTTGCCCAGATATCCCAGCAAATGTCTTCATGAATCCCTTGTGCCTCCTCAAGTGACCTCTGGAAAGAGGAGCTTTGCCTCATGGACCCCTCACCTTCCATACCCCATGCTTCCCAGGGTGAACCCACCCAAATAGGCTGTTGACAGCCATGATTCATCTTTCTTCTTTGTGCATGTTCCCTTCTTGGCTCTCCCCTCTGCCTTTGTTTTACTTCCTAGACAGCACCCCAGCCAGTGGCCTCCTCTCCACGGAGCCCCCTCTCCAGTGACTGGCCTAGACAGGGCTACAGTTATTTCAAGTTCCCTCCATGAGAAAAGTAAACCAAAGATCCAGGTCCTGGGTCATGTAGCTAGGAGCGGCCAATGTGCCCCTAACCTGCTATCCCCTACTCCTGATGTCCTCTGCCTGTCCCTTTGACCTCCTTCCCCTTAGAGACAGCTCCAACATGGTGCCAGCACCCAGGTAGTGGCCTGACCAACTGTAGGGAAGAGAAGATGGGAGCAGGAGCTGAGGCCTGGAGATTATTAAAGAGCTCTATGGTAAGACGGGGCAAAGTCAAGAAACCTGCTCACGTTCCAACAAGAAGCCCAGTGCCTACTGGCTATCAGGGTAATGGGAAAGGTGTTGCAAGAGTTTGATGTACTTGTCTAACCATGGCTCTGACAGAGCACCATTTAGCTAGTGAATGCTGGATCCACCAAAAGAACATAACAACGGCTTCAAAAAACAAACAAACAACTAGTAAATTATTAGGGTGATGTGATGAAGGATTTGTATTACAACATATGGCACTTTGAAAGAAGATTTTAGATTGTATAGAATTTAGTTTATATATAATACACACACACAAACCATATATACATATACATTTTATATATAGTAATAATATAGTATATGCAGGGGTGCCTGGGTGGCTCAGTAAGTTAAAGCCTCTGCCTTCAGCTCAGGTCATGATCCCAGGGTCCTGGGATCGAGCCCCATATTGGGCTCTCTGCTCAGCAGGGAGCCTGCTTCCCCACTCTCTGTCTCTGCCTGCCTCTCTGTCTACTTGTGATCTCTGTCTGTCAAATAAATAAATAAAATCTTTTAAAAAAATTAAAAAAATATAGTATATGCAATATACACTATAATACATAAGCATATTAATATATAATATAAATATACATGTATAGAATATATTGATATAATTTATTTTATATATACAGTATATATACTTTAGTTATAGCAATAAAAGGGACTACAGTCAGATTTTATTTTATATTACATACCAGCTATTAAATGTTTTAAATATCTAAGTGACACTAATCTATCTAATTGATAAGATAACATATAAGAGATAATAAAATAAGAAACTGCAATTTTATGCCGTCACGGGTATGAAACTTTGAGGTCATGGTGACTAATCCCCCAATACTCCAAATCCAATCCTGATAATTCTACCCCTCATACATTATTAAGGAATGGGCAAGAAACCAATAAGAAATAACGTAATGGGAAAAATTGTCTTACTGTAAAGAGAAAGCCACAGAAAAGACCACTCTTCTCCATCTGGTGTGTTAGTGTCTAGATGACCTGAAGCCACTGAGGCCACCAGTCCTAGGACAAAGCTGACACACTGAAGAAGGCACAAACTGGAGAAAGTCAGAGGAAACCAGAGCCATCACAAATGTATCACAAACTGCATCTCCACGAAATAAGCTTTCCTTCTTGCCTCCTCATTTCCTTGGTGTCAAATTATCTCATCTGATACAGGATCTCAGACCCCCATGAGATCAAAGTGGCCATGCCCCTCAGGGACAGAGTATACCTTCCAGACTCTCCCTCTCATTCTCTCTTTCTGCACTGAAAGCCTCCTATCTCCTCCTTTTCTCACTTCTCTTGGTTATGGCCTCCAAGATGTTTGGGCAGTCTATCAGTTCTCTATCAAAGATGGAGAAGCTAGAACAGAAGAGGAGGGAAAGAACCACTATTTGGATCTGATTACAGTATGAGATATCCAGCCCAACCAGATCATCTCAGGCTAAGGGGTGAGATTACTGCCCTGCTAGCACACTTCCTCTATTTGATTATGTTAAAAACAGTGTCTGTCTGCTTTTGGGACATGCCTGAACTATCTTGTAAAAAAAGCTCTGTTAATACTTTCTTAGTATTGGGAGGAGGGGGGACCCATCGAGTTACATTAAAAAAATGAAAGAAAACCAGCCCCCATGGTGATTTCTCACTAATATAACTAAACCAGTCTTATGATTTCCATATGAAAACCAATACAGTTTTTCAGCTAGAAATTATCAAGACAGAATTAAAGGCATTCAATATTGGTCTATCATTGAGTTCTATCAGACATTGATTTTCCACGGAGCTATCCATTTTAGTAAGAGATTTTGACTCTCGCCAGTTGTCCAGAGACTTAGGAAGAACAGACCCCAAGACAAAGTGCTCAGGGAGCAGCTGGACATGTTAATGGTATGTACAATAAATGTTTCAGTCCGTGGTTAAGTTAAAAGTATCTGAATTCCAACAGCTTCAAGGATTGGTTGCTGCTGATGTAACTTAGCAGTCGCTTTTGAAGTTGAGACAATTTAACATGATCAAAATGAAAGAGGAGTTATTAAGGAAGCTACTCCAATTTCCCCTAGGAGAGTCTGTGCATGAGGATAATCAATTTAAGAACTTCAATAGGGGTTTGAAAGTTAGAATTATTTAGACATATCTTTTAAAAGGGTAAGAAAGTCATGGCCTTTTCTAAGTAATATGGCTATTACTGCTGCCTCAGGATGGTGTCAGGAGTATTTTGGTTGAGTGGAGACAAATGCTCAGATAGGTTTCCAAATGGTAATAAACAACATATTAACAGTACATATTTGAAGAATTGTGGGATATTCTGTTATAAATACCCATAATAGGAAACCCAGCAGAGTAAAAGGAGATGCCTCTATCTAGAGAGATAAGTAACATTTTATTCAATTCAGTCTAGGTTGTGACATGCTAGGCTAGAAATATGGGTATAAAAAGGATAATATGTAATATCAAACATACCTTTAAAATTCCCAGCTGCTGAGTGGTCTTATTTCTACCCACTTGCACTGTATTGTCAGTACCCAGAAATAGAAAGAGGAACATATCTTGAGGAGACCATCCATACTGCATAATACATGGGCATCCTTCCCACTTCAATCCTCTTTTTTTTCTACAGATATAAGAAGGAAATGACAATGCAGATTGACAGGGAAAACAAACATTTAATCTAGTTCTCAGACCCTAGTAACAGGGTCATGGACCACTATGCCCACTCTTTTTTGGGTCATGCTCTGGATTATTAGAATAAAGTAAAAATTAAATTTGCCCAGTTTGAGATGTTCCCTGGCTTATTTTCTGCATATTGGTCAAACACACCAAGAAGGAAGGACCCCAATTTTCCCCAGATCTACCCAGGAAAACTTCGCCAACCCTCAGATTTACAAAGAACTCTAGAAACATTGACAGGATATATGCATATTTTTCAAACTAAATTGGTATTAGATAGCAGGCCCTTGCCAGTACCTTTCACTGATAAGTAAAGAAGAAATAGCATGACTCCCCACTGCCAAACATAGCCTTCAGTCAGTAGCTCTGACTTCGGAGAGTGAGAAGATTCTCATCCTCTTACCTGAGTAAAATTTGGAAAACAGTCAGAGCTAATGAAGCAACTGTAATAGACAACTCTTTTTCTTTTTTAAGATTTTATTTTTTTTATTTGACAGACAGAAATCACAAGTAGGCAGAGAGACAGGCAGAGAGAGAGGAGGAAGCAGGCTCTCTATCCCAGGACCCTGGGATCATGACCTGAGCCAAAGGCAGAAGCTTTAACCCACTGAGCCACCCAGGTGCCCCTATAATAGACAACTCTTCAAGAGAAGAAGGAAAATAAGCACAGAGACATGGCAGACCACGGTGGCCAGAATTCTCACCAGAAAACCTTCACCAGGAATAAACCATTTTGATAAATCAATCAAGGGAAAAGATCTTTCCTAGGCCACAGTCAGAACATTCCCCCATCCCCCATGATTGCAAAGCCCTCAGGAGACAAGTCATGCAAAGTGACTTTAGGCAAAGATCAGACCTGAAGAATATAACTTGTGTGACTGACTTCATTTTAAAGCCTCACAAACTCTTCCAACTTTATCCTTGCTGAGTTCTCCACAGCAGAAACTGCAAGCTTCAGGACAGAGACATGAAGATTATGACACTAAAGTCTCCAGGAATGATGGCCAGTATTGTTTAAAACACCACCAGATACTTTAACAAATAAGCCTGCAAAAAAAAAATAATAATAATAATAATAGGAGTACAACAGAAGTTTATTCCATGTTCATTAAGCAGTTTTTGGCAGAGAATGGATCATTCCATGTAGTGATTCAGGGAAACAGTTGATCGTGGATTTTCACCACAAGGCTTCCAAGTTCACCCTGAAAGTCATCCCCATTCCAGACACTTGGAAAAGCTGAAGAGCATGGGAGGTCTTATGAACTAAACTTGGGAATGATGGACATCATGGATGCCCACAGTCCATTGGTTAAAGGCAGTCACATGACCACAGTGAAGTGCAGGGAAGGCTGGGAAATGTAGTCTACCCATACACCTAGGAAGAAGGAAAACCATTTTCATATAGTCAGTGGTCTTTGCCTTTGGACCAGTCCAAGAATTATGATCAGCTCAAAACTTCCTAATACTCTTTGAATTTTAGTGTACCCATAAGAGGAAAAAGCCCCAAACAGACACTTCAGAATCCAGTTTCATATGTCATTATGTCTACACAGGAGCAGGACACTGTGAAGATTCTAGCCTTTTACCTTGTCATCATGCTGCTCAGTGTTTCTGAAAGTCTAATAGCAACTGGCTTAGGAATTTGAGTTTCTGTTTGAGTCCACAGACAAATAATACAGAAATGTTGAGGTGTGTTTCATAAGAAATGGAAATGTGCTATAAAGTATACATTTCAAAACCTAACAATAGTGAAAACTAAAAGACAAGCATACCGAATAACCCTGTTCAAATATAATTATAATAATCGTACTTTCCTATTCAGGCAAATACCATAAACCTTGTAGATGACCTTTCATGATAGAAAGTAGAGAGGTCAAACTGGAATATCTTTCCATTTAGACCATATAGATTTTTTTTTCTTTTTAATTTGCAATATACTGTAGTGAGAAGAGCTTAGATTTTGGAAAAAAGACTAGGCTTTCTGAATTATCTGCTTTATGACTTCAGCGTGTAAATATGGGTGTAAAATTAAGATAAATGAGATGTTACAAAGCACACAACACAACATCAGATCCATTTTAGGTGCTTGATAGCTGTTAGAAGTAGTGGTGGACCCAGAGAAACAGAAATGGCCATGACAGGTTCTCCCCCTTTGACTTTGGCAAAGTTTGGAAGTGTGGGGTAAAATCATTCTACCTAGATTTCAAGGGACAGAAAGCAAATAATATGTTACAATGAAAGGTTCTTTCCTGGTCCCCCTTCAACTGGCAAATTCCTATTTGTCCTTGAAAGAAACTCAAGTATCACCTCCTCCAGAAAGCTACTTTGGTCCCACAGCACACCTGCAAGCTGTATCTGTCATTTTCATTATATTCATCAAGGGGGAGTCTATAATTGTATATTCATTTCTGTGGTGAGGTCATTTTAGGACAGGATTGTGTCTTATTTATTATGTCCTTGTCACCTAGCAAAATGTCTGGCACTTAGTAAACCATAAATAAATAAGTAAATGATGCACAAGCCCAATAAACCATAGCAGTGTTTAGACACTTGTCAAGAAGAAGATATTTGTTCTCTACACAGCACAGCAGATCTTAAGAGGGAAGCTATGTTCACACCCACTAACCCTGGATTTTTCCAAACCAGTCATTAACGGCCCCATCAGAAAGCTTTTAACCAAGGCTTCTGACAGTTTCCACCAGGATACTATGGAATAAACTGGGGACTAAATTGAAAAAGGCTGGGAGAATAAGAAGGCCACAATTCCCCTTCATTGACACTATAGAGAAGGACTCTGGTTCAATGAAAAAATATATATGTATCTTGAACGGAGTTATTTTTTTCCTTTTCACTCAAAACAGAAATAGGGCTATTTTCTTAATAGCTTGTGGCAGCTTGTTTTCTATAGCAGCTCTTAAAATTGATCTCATATGGTAATAACTTACTTTGGAACAACTGAAGCATTTGAAAGAAAATACTGGATGAAGAAAAAGAGGAAAAAGATACCAGCCAGGGAACTGTTTAGATTTTTTCCCTCTTTTTGAGATTATTTATCATTAAAGTACAATATGTTTCTTCCAGACCTGGAAGATTCAAACAAAGACTAACAAATCACACAGTAAACCAGCAATAAACCAAACAATTACTCCAAGCTAGAAGTTGTATTTCTTATGGGAAATGTAATTCGAACTGCTGAGGTCTTTAATTCACCTCAGGATGCTCCTGGGCTGTGCTGTCAGTAATGGGAAAATTCCAACCTATTTGGTATTCTCTCCCAAGTGAGCTTGGGCATCGTTATTACATGATCACTGTTGTTATTTAACATTCAGTGAATATCCACAAGGGTTAGGCCCTCTTCAGATTCCATTAAAGAGAGCTACTGTCTTCAATCTGTTTGCGACTTAGGATGAAAAGAAAAAGAAACACAGAGAATGAAATATATCTTAGAGACATATTGGGATATTCACCTAGAATCCTTGACATGACTTGCATGCCTTGGTGGAATGGTAATTTCCATGGGGAGAGAAATCTCTGTCCCACAAGGCAGTGACTCCAACCCTCAAGCCATTTCATAGGTGAGTACCAGAGGCCAGGCTGGTAAGGCATTTCCACCTCAAGTTATTAAAGTGAGCAATAATGTAGTATTTTACCTCAGTGTTATTGTGGAAGACAACATTCATTCGGTTTCTTACCTGGCTGGTTGGTTACTTCGTTCTGGCAGATAAAATGACCAGTCACCCTGAGTGTTTTGTCAATAGAGGCAGCTAAACAAGGTAATCTAATAAAAATCCAAACAGTGGATAATAGGTAGATTGCCAGAGCTGGGCAGAGGAGGAAAGGCTGGGTGACTTGCCACGGGTCACATAACTATTCAGTGACAAAAGTTGTCAATGTCTAGAAGTCATAAATAGTTATCCACCCAACTTTCAACCTCTACCTCTCCACTTATAGTGTCTACCAACACACATACTAAATTAAAAAGAAAAAAAAAACAACAAGATGAAGAATAGAAGTGGAAAGGTATTAGGGAAAGAAGGTAGCAACTTGGAAGACTTTATCCACATGTTTGCATTTCCTGTCTGTATAGATTTCCTGGGATGGCAGAGTTATATTTGGACTATGGGGAGCTTGAGAAAAAATGAACTTAGTCCATCCTCTGTTAGTCTGTCCCATTGAAATATGGGTGTCTATTCTTAAAAATAAATATATATACATATAGTGAATGGATACACATGGGGCAAAACTGGAGGAAGGCAGTGGCCTTCCATCTCACATAAGGTTCTACATAAAGCCCTCAATTTGAAAAATATCTCCAACTCCAGGATTTGCCTTTCCTTTTGATATATAGATGTCTGCTGAAGTCACTTTGGGTTTGATCATCAAGTAAAATTGGCTTGATCCCCCTCTCACAAGCTGTGGGAAATCCATGCCATGCTCAAGATTTTACTGAACTCCTTATTGGCTTTTTGTTCCCCTAATCACATGAATTGATGTTGGTTGACACCGCACCCAACTCACATGGCTCTTTCAGCTTCTACTTCCTGTGGCCGATTCAGGGATGGAATACCTTGACTTCTCCAAAGCACCCAAAGCACCATCTCCACAACACTGGTATTGCACATTTTTTAACAGACTAGTAATAGCAGGGGAATATTACATGTAGCAAAGTATAGACTAGCAGACAAACTTGATTGGTAGACCATCCTGTGCTTAAACTGGGCATGGGCGAAACCAGCTGCATGCCCCAGACCCATGCACTCACCACAGGGGATTTCTTCCTCAAGCCCATGGGAGTCTTGTGGTGGTGCTCTCTTACCAAATTCATTTTGCATCTATCCATTTACAAAGCTACTTCCAGCTCCCCAAATTCCTTTTCATTTTTAAGAGAGGGAATTAAGCTACCTACAGTTTTTCCCTAGTACACCAAGGGACTCATTAAGACATTAACTTCAACATTTCCAAAAATAATAAATTTCTCTCTCTACCATACAATCTCCAATTCCCAGTCACTACCCTTGCTCAGATTTTCATTACTTCATACCTAAGTGGGTCTCTTCTTTCCCCTTTTTAATTTAATCTGATGCTAGCAAGTGCATCTTCTAAAGATCTGTTTCCCACACAGCCATACACTCTTCCCCCCTCCCATCAGTTGCTCCTCACTGCCACTCACACTTGCACACACATTTTCAAAACTTAATTTTCTAAAGCAAAGTCTTGAAAGGCATGGAAAAGTGTTTCAATATATCACCACCTAAAAAGAATTGAAGCTGATCAAAAAGTAAAGCTACAATTAATGCACCATTAAACAGGAACCATTAAGTGCACAGAGGTCAAGAAATGCAGTTATGTTTCTCATGCATAATAATAATTAATAACACAAAATTTCTGTGGCGCTTCACATGCTCAGAACACTTCACAGACATAGGCTAATTAATTACACAGATAAAGATATTGCAGGTCTTTCTTTTTATTTCAGGGATTCATTAAATTGCCCATTTGGTTAACAAAGTAATTCTCTATACTTCAAATTCCTGCATAGAGAGTAAGAAAGAGGGAGACCAGCAGAAATGTCAAACAAGAGTTAGCCTTTGTCCTTCCTCCATTTCTTGGAAATCTGTAAGAAAAAAATATATATGAGGGTCTTGCTCACCTGTCCTCACTCTTGTGGACAGGGGTAGGGGTAGCTGTCCACAGCTTCCAGCTTCAGGCCATTTCTACCTTAGAACCCACCACTGCCACTGACACTAAGACTTTGAATGGACACACCCTGTCCACCAAGGTTACTCCTGGCTAGGACATAGAAAAGAATGGAGGCCTTCCTATCTGTGTAGTGAAGTCAGGGTCCTTCTGAGATCTTTCTATGTCCTGGATATCAAATAGCTCCCACGAAGACTCTAGGACCCACTTGACAAGCTCAGACCCGATTCTATTCCTTTGCTCTCCAGGCTTGTTCTCCCCACTCTGATACAGATCTTTGCTAGAACATTAATGTTCCTCTTGAACTCCCCTGGGAACCTTCATTCTTGACACACAACTTTGGACATCCAGATCCACTTAGCCTCATGAAACAGGGGACTCTGGCTCTGCTTGGAAGGTGGACCCACAGAAACCCAATACCTAAAAGACTAAAAGTGAAATATGGGACATTCTTAATGAAAACTATTGGAGACAGTTACCCCCAACTATTGCCTATGTATCAAGTAATGTAACAAGGACTATGCAATTTGCATACAGTGTAACAAAGGTACATCACCACATGATCAGCACATGAATCTGATGAACCACTGTTACATAACCCGAGGAGACAGCATCATATTATGGAAAAGGCTTTACTCTGCAGCCAGCTGGTACTGGATTCATTCTAGGTCTGCCAAGCAAGTTTGAAAGTGCCTGCATATAGTAACTACTAAGTAGGGGTATTTGCTTCATACCATTCAGTCAGGACCAGTACTACTCCAGTAATAGGCACTACAATCATGGCCCCTGCAGTCCTAGAGCAGCACAAACTAAAACAGATTTTGGGCAGAGAAAATTAAGGATTATCTTTATTTATTATATTTCCTTAGGAAATACAGAAATATCCAGAAGATCATCTAAGCTCCAAATTTTCAAAATCAACCCTAATTGTTCCTATCAATTCTTTTTTCCAACACTGTTTCAGCAGCTATCCACTTGGTCCTTTCATATTCTAAGACTGGCAGAATCAGACAGTTAGGCATGCCCTTCTAAACCTCATTTTATTCCAGAAAGAGAGAAATAGATATTCTTTGCCACTACTCCTGTGTACTCTTAGTTACAAGAGGTCATAACTGAATTCAATGGTCAATTTGCAGGAAAGAGACAGCACCAGGAAACTTGATTTCTCTTTAAGTTAACAACTCCCAAGAGTTATAGGGATTGGAAGCAAAATCTGAAAGTTTTCTTCCACATCTGAGTCCACCAAAAGTTATAGACTAATATATTAGACCTGTATACTGTGACAACCATTACCCTCAATACCACAATAGCTTTATGAGATAAGGTTTCTTATTCTTGTTTCACCGTTGAAAAAATTCAGGCCCAGAAAGATGAATGACATAAAAAAGACTCGTCACTAGACTATAAGGAAATAGTAGTTCTTTTTCTCCTTTTCCCTTCTTCAGAAAGAGTCTATTACCATCAGGAAGAGCTTCCTTGACTTAAAGAAGCTATGGTCTGGATGCTGGGGATGAACTGAAGTCTGACAAGGAAGGGAAGAATCAAGAGCCATGAGTAAGACCATGAATGAGAGCAGACACTGTTGAGGAAAGTTCTTTCCCCAGTTCAGAGCCCTGAGCTCCCGACCAACAGAGACAAAGGATTTGGTGGTGTTCCTTTATGTTCACTCATCCTATTTCTTTTCTTCTTGGGAATGTGGTTAGGTTGGATTTCTCATCTTCCCCTATAGCAAGTTGGGGCCATGCAACTGAGTTCTACATAGACAGAACTTATATGTTACCTTCAGGCCTGGCACAGAAGACTTCTCTCACAATCTTCATGCCCTCTCTCTTTCCTCCTCTCCAAGCTAGACACGGAAGATACAGTGGAGGTCTCTGATGTCCCAAGGGATGGGACAGTCCAGGTTTCCTGAATGATTACATAGAGCATAGTACCTCTGCCCACTACTGCACTGGGATCTGCAGTGGATGAGGGTAAAACTATACTGTGTTAAGCCAAGGAATTTGGGAATTGTGTGTTATAGCACCTAGTACATCCTAATGCAGGCCATCCCTCTCTGTAATTTTACCACTTAGGCAGGGGCTTTGGCCTCTCCAGCCTTCCTTCTCACTCCTCCAATGAACGTTTGTTGTCTTTCCACTGCTCATTAGCACCTCTGCCTCAGCCTGCACCAAGAAAATTAAAGAAGATGAAATTTAAATGAGACCATTTTTTCCTTGTTAGCAGCTCTTGTCTTAAGAGAAAGAAAAAAAAAAAAGTTCAATGGAAT
Source organism: Mustela nigripes (assembly GCF_022355385.1). Lineage (NCBI taxonomy): Eukaryota > Metazoa > Chordata > Mammalia > Carnivora > Mustelidae > Mustela > Mustela nigripes. The sequence continues at coordinate 65,848,677 of NC_081558.1, forward strand.
CAGAGAGGAGGTTAAAATGATTGCTAAAGATGAGGTTTGAAAATCATCTGTAGATTTCAGTTTTCTGCACTCTTTTCTCTTCATTAATCAACAACTGGCTCTGTTACTAGGCAGCGCAGTGTGGAAGGTCACTCCTGCCTGTACATTTGTCTGTGCTCTTTCTAGGCAGATTTGTTCCAAGTGGGACTCTCTCCCTCACTTACCAATATTCTCATTTTCCAACAGGATCAGATAAGACCTGAGTCAGCCAGGGCCCCATCAAGTTTCAGAATTCATTCAGATGGGTGGTTCAGATGAAGAGACCCTTTGAAGGAGGACTTATGGAGGTGTGGAAAAGGATAAGGAAATCAACAAGGAATGTTACAGCAGTCAGAGAAGAGGAAAGCATAACCCCTTTTCTAACCCCCTTGTCTGATGCGGCAAGTCAAGAAAGGAGCATTCCTGAGGCTCAATGAGGGTGGATTGCAGAAGACCACACAGTGGGCCATATAATCACGGAGGGCACAGCTCTCCAGAGAGAGGCATGACAGCAGGGGCACAGAGGGAGGCAAATACTCTGGCCTCTCCATCCTCTTATTCTCCAAGACAGGCCTTACCATGTCCAAATCCACCTGGAAGCTGAAAGCAAGGGACAGTCTACGTGGGTCACCCTTCCAGAGTACAGACAGCAGAGTGGAGACAGAGAATGTGGGAGGGCAAAGAAAGAACAATCAATCCAGACCCCTAGCTCATTGCTCCTCCTAGGTTTAACTTTCCTTCTCCTTCCAAATTCTTCAGGATCCAAAATGTCCTCTCTCTACTTTCTCCAAATTAAAACTTAATTTTCCATTCAGGTGGAGGATCCCAGGTATGTTAAAGAAGGAAATAACTATGTAAAGTGATTCAAATTAAATAAGGAGTACATTTTAGCACATATTTCAAATAATATATTGTTTACCTTTTTCAAAAATTGTATAGCATACATATTTTCCAGATTTATTGAGGAATAATTGACAAATGAAAATGTATATGTTTAAAGCATATGATGTGATTATTTTATACATACACACATTATGAAACAATCACCAAGATCAATTTAATTAACACATCTATCACATCATAATTAACTCTTAATTTTTCTTTTTTCTAGTGAGAAGGCTGAAGATTTACTCATAGCAAATTTCAAGTACATAAAACTGGATTATTAACTACAGTCACCATGCTGTACAGTAGATCCTCAGAACTTGTTTACCTTATAGCTAAAAGTTTGTACTCTTTCACCTAAGTCTCCCCATTTCCTGTGACTGCCATCCTCTGGCAACCACCTTTCTACTCTATGATTCTATAAAACAGCTTTTTATTATTATCATTATTATTATTATTATTCCACATATAAGTGATACCATACAGTTTTTTACTTTCTCTGTTCAGCTTGCTTCTCTAAGCATAATACCCCACCCCCCAGATTCATCCATATTGTAGCAAGTGTTAGGGTTTCCTTCTTTATTTACGGGCCAAATAATAGCCCATTGTAGATATATGCCATGTTTTCTTTCTTCATTCATCTGTTGATGAACACTTAAGTTCTTTCCATATTTTGACTAGTGTGAATAATGCCATAATTAACATGGAGATGCATATATCTCTTCATTATGGATTTTGTTTCCTTCAGATATATGCCCAGAAGTGGGATTTCTAGCTCTAGTTTTAATTTTTTGAGGAAACTCCACAGACTTCTCCACACTGGCTAAACCAATTAATATCTCACCAACTGTTCACAAGGCTTTTATTTTCTCCATATCCTCACCAATACTTGCTCTTTCTTGTCTTTTTGATAATAGCCATTATGACAGGTGTGAGATGATATTATGATTTTGATTTGCATTTCCCTGATTATTATCATATTAAGCACCTTTTCATTTTGCTGGCCATTTGTATGCTTTTGGAAAAGGTATCTGTTCATGTTCTTTGCCCATTTTTTTTCTATAATTTTTCTTTTTTTTTCTATTGAATTGTATGCCTTCCTTTTATATAGCTTGGGAATTGACTTCTTATCAAATGTGACTTGAAAATATTTTTCTCCATTCCATAGGTTGCCTCTTCATTTTGTCGGTTGTTTCTTTTGCTATGGAGAAGCTTTCCTAGTTTGATATAGTCCCACTTATTTATTTTAGTTTTTATGCCTGTGCTTCTAGCACCATATCCAAAAAATTACTGTAAAGACCAATGTCATGGAGATTTTTCTTTCTTTCTTCCAGGAATTTTATGCTGTCAGGTCTTTAATCCATTTGGAGTTAATTGTGAGTGGTACAAGATTGTATCCAGTTTCATTCTTTTGTTTATGGATATCTAGTTTTCCCAGCATGATTTATTGAAGAGACTTTCCTATTCCTATTGTGTGCTCTTGGAGCCTTTGTCAAAGGTCAATTGATTATATATGATTAGGTTTTATTTCTGGGCTTTCTATTGTGTTCTATTGGCTATGTGCCTATTTTTACGCCAGTACCACACTGTTTTAATCACTATAGAATTATAATACAGTTTGAAATCAGGAAGTGTAATGGATCCAGCTTTGTTCTTTCTCAAAATTGTTTTGGCTATTCAGGGGTTTTTGTGGCTTCATACAAGTTTTACATTATTTTCAAACATTATGAATGGGAAATATGGTGCCTTGCTATTATTGCTTGAACCACCAAGCAATAATTACTGGACATCAGTAATCAACTACAGTTTCCTGTCATACTGAGTCTGAATGAAGCCCGAGAATCTTTCACAAAGCAGTACTACTGTAAGTAGTCACTGCTAAGCAATCAGTCACAGTTTGGAGTTGAGGCTTCTGCTACCTTCAGTACTTCAATGGAGTAACTCTAAATGACTCACAAGCCCCGCCTCTTGATCAGACACTATCTTCCACATGGGAAGTAGAAAAAATACTCAGTGGCTCTTATTCTGAATGGCCAAACAGGTGCTTAAAATTGACACCTGAAATCTGCGATTGCTATTATTGCAAAAGTGTCACAATATTAGGCTAGAGAAAACAATTCCTTCTAACTTGTGACAACGAGGTGATTTTCGGAGTAAAAGTTATCAAATATCATGGATCAACTCTCTGTCCTGTGTTGAGCACTTTACAAATGTTAATCCTCACAACAGATCTAGTTGGGTAATTGTTACTATCCCTATTACATGGATGAGCAAACTGAGTGAATGATAAATCATCCAGGTAAAGCAGTGATTTTTCAAATGAATAAATACCAGAGATGTGGCACTCAGTGGTGGAAAGAGATATGCATAGGAATCACCAGAACACAATTTTAGTCTCAGCTCTGCTATGTTTGTTGCTTCCACATCAAAGTCATCACAGCAGCAATGATCTGCCACCTCACATGGTTCCCTGGAAAATTTAAAAGGACATTGTAAAGGAAATATACAGTGACATGATAAGAAAAAATAGACCCAAGGATATATAATGATTTTTTCTCATGGCAACAATATGGCAGAACTAAACTGTTGGCTCCTTTGCATCCAAGTCCAGCAAGGTCCCATTGTGGAATCCCATTGTAGGTATTTGTGAAAATATCTACAGAGGAGGACAAAATAGATCTATGCCCTTCCTCAGCCCGTGCCTCATCATGAGGCACATGTAGTTTCCCACTTCTCAGCTTTGTTGTCATTTTACACAGAGAAACAACAATGAGGTAGTCTTCCATCTTATTCTCAAGGTAATTCATACATTTGTCCAGAAGCCTTTGTCTCATGACATACATGATATAGGGGGACCCATGTAATAAACAGAGGATAGTCACACAAAGAAACTAACCCTCCAGGTTGAAATCCTACAGGGTTTATGCATAGTGGTAACCTTCCAGTTAGCACAAGGATTGATGAGACCATGGGGGGCGAGCAACTACTTCCTAGATCATAACTTGAGGGACACTGCAATGTTTCAGGAGAAGCCCTCCATTCAGCTTGTCACAAAGTCTCAAATGAGTAGGGATTAGTGGTGCAGCATGGGTGGAAGGAATTACCTAAATATAGGACCTAAGGTTGCATCTTTGATTCATTATGGTTGGCATGAAGTAAGAGGAGACCCAGAAGACTTCATATGTCCTGATGAGGGAAAATGGAGGTAACAAGAACACTGTGAATCCACTGGATCTGGAGTCCAAACAAAGAGATTATGGAGAGCTGGGGCTCTGTAATAACATTTCAACTTAAGATGACCGCATTCTCCTTGGAAGGCCAGACAAGGTGAGCCACAACACAACACACACCTCCTAGTGGCTCAAGAACCAGCCAAAATCTTACAGTCCATGGCAGAGGCCAGCAAGAAACTAAAGATCTCATTAAGTGTGTCTAAAGATCTCCCTCCCAACATCATAAAAACACATAAACCTCACCACCACCAAAAATAATAATAATAATAATAATAATCACTACCATCTTGGGAAAGAGAAAAAAGAATAATGAGAGCTGGGACTTTTTCCAGAAAAATACTGAGTTACCTCAAAAATTCAGTTTAAGACAGAAACAAGGAGAGATATCTGACAAATATATTTTGCAGTTCTAGTGATGGATAGGAAGGGAGGACAGCCTGTTACTTATTAATATTAGGTCAGTTACAGAGAACTAAAGCAACACTGTCTTCACAAACATGGGTAGAACTATGTGCAAATGCAAACCCTACTACAGATGCCACAAAACCCCTGCTGCTTCGAGAAAGCTTCCAGCATCACATAGGTCCAAGTGCTTCTCCTCATGTTCTAACTTCCTCATTCATTCTACCATGCTCATGTGTTACTATTTTGTGTACCTCAAATCATTTTCTTATATTCCCCCTTATGTTTAAGGAAAACTTCTCAAGGAGTTAACATTCAGATTGGCTATATGGGTGGTAAATATTTTGAGTACTTGATTTATCAAAAATATCTCTAATTGTAAGTTTCATTGGGAATTTTTTCAGAATTTGAGATTTATCATTTTCTTTAAAAAAGAAACAGGATTTCTTCACTTTTAATGGTGAGAAGTCTAATGCCAAGCCAATACTCACTGCATCTCAGGTAACCTGCTTCTAATATACAGAAATGTTTATGACATTCTTGGTATCCTTGGAGGTTTTTACTTTAACTTGGTTGCTTCTAAATATGGACCTTTTCTCTCAGTATCCTGCTCAGTGTGGTGAGGCCATTACACTCTGAAGTCTCTTTTCTTTCTTCACACCTGAGGAACTTTCTCTACTGTCCATTGGTTTCTTCTACTTCATTATCTTTGTCCTCTTTCTGGAATTCCTAATGCATGAATGTTTAACTCCTTATTGCCCAATTGTCTGCATTTTATTATTTTTTCCATAGTGAAAACTGGATACAATCTACATTTCTAGCAATAGGGCATTGACTAAATATATCATTACCCATTTGTTGGTGATATATGAAGTAGGTTTTAAAATGATGCTTTAAAATGAAATCTAGATGGGCATGCCATTTAAGCAGCAACAACAAAATTAAACCAAAAATGTACTAGAAGAAAGCATCTGGATAAAGAAAGTTAAAATCTCAGATGAGGGAAAAGTTTTCCGAATAGAACACAAAACTCAGAACCATTAAGGACAAATTGACAAATCTGAAGGCATGAAGTTTTATATATATTTTTCTCTTTTTGATAAAATTTGATATATATTAATTATATATATAATATTACACAAAATTCAAAACAAGCAACCCCATCCACCCTATGGTATTGTAAGTCAGGAGAGTGATATATATTACACTTATATCAAAGTGTAATACACATAGAGAAAAGTGCATACAAGTGCATGAATTGATGAACTTTCACAAACTGAACAACCTGTGTAACCAGCACCCAGATTAAGAAAGAGAACATTTCCAATTCCCCAATGGCCCCCATGCCACCTCTTGTCACCACCTCCCCAAGGGTAACCACTCTCCTACTTACAATACCATAGGGTGGATGGGGTTGCTTGTTTTGAATTTTGTGTAATATTATATATATAATTAATATATACACAATATAATAATTGTAATACATATAATTCAGTTATACATGATAACATATACATGATAAATATAATATAATTAATATAATATAGTATATTATAATTATAATATGTTCGTTGTGGCTGGCTGCCTTTGCATAATCTGATGTTCATAAGATTCAGCCATGCTGTGTGTGTAATTGCAGTGGGCTTGCATACATTCCCACGTGTGACTCTCCTTTGACTTATGCCCATTCCCTTGTTGAAAGGATAACCTCTTAGGCTTCTGTTTTACATTATGAGGGATTTCCTTGACTTATCTTCCAGCTTGGGTCTTCAACCCTGGCCTTTCTAGTTATTATGTAGTCAGTCCTTTGATTTCTTTTTTCACTTTCCTTGAACACATTGAATTTCCAAGGATTCCTTTTTTTGTTAACTGCTTATTCTTATTTTTTGTTAATAACATCTTGTTCTTTGTTTTTTAAATAGAAAAAATAGACTATCCATCCATTTCTCTGTTTGAGGATATTAATAGAGTTTTCCAGTTCTTTTTTAATTTCCAACTACTTCTGCCTCTTCCACAGAACATTGCTCTGTGTTGTGTTTTGTTTTGTCTTGTTTTTTTCAGCTTAATCCTTCCCTTTTGTGCTACTGGTATTCCTTAAATGTTTGGTGATTCTTGCTTGAGAATTAATACTTGTGAACAAAGAGCAAAACCTCCTCTATGGTTGGATAAGTTTGTCTCCCTCCACAAGTGGGGCAGCTGAAGGCAGGTTCTGAGCAGGGGGCAGAGGTTGGTGACTGCAGACTTCCCTGTGCAGTGCAGGGCTGGAAAGTGGTCTGCAGGCACAGACCCCCACAAGTGCCATGTTAGGAGGGTATGGATGTCATGTTGAAATGACTTCTTGGGTGGAGCGGCTTTGTTTTTGATGTACCTATTTCTTTCTTTCTAATGTTAATTTCTGCCAAGTTCATTCCTGCTCTGCTCAACTTTTCTCCAGATCCCCCCAAACCATGAGAGGTTTCTTTCTAGGAGGATACCTTCCTAGAAAGAGCACACATTTTCTTTAGAGACAGGTTCTTGGATTTCATGCCATTGTCATATGCTTTATGTATGAGAGAGAGTGGGAGAAAGAGGGACACCCCCAAGAGACTCAGCTGTTACAATTTCATTTTTTCAATTACTAACCCTGGTGATCACCCCGTGTCTAGCATTTTTTGTACTACCTCAAAACCTTTTCTGCTCTCCCTTGAGAAGACTGCTCTCATCTCAGGTGTTCCAGACTGGCATTTCTCCAACCTCTATCAAATTGGCCACATCTGTCTTTTATCATCCAGGGTTTCCTTAAACTTTCTCTTTTGCTATTGACTTCTATTCTCATCTTCTAGCACTATTATGTTTACATTACCGTTCTTCTTTCTTTGCAATACACTATATTTATTTTTAATTCCAGTGTAATTAACATACAGTGTTATATTAGCTTTAGGTGTACCACATAGTGTTTCAACAATTCTATATGTTAGTCAGCACTCAAGATAACTACCTTTAATACCCTTCCCATATTTCACCTAACCTTCATCCCTCCTGCCTAGTAACCTAGTAACCACCAGTTTCTTCCCTATAGTTAAGAGTCTGATTCCTGATTTTTTCTTTTTTTTCCCCTTTATTCATTTGTTTTGTTTCTTAAATTCCATTTATGGGTGAAATCTTGTAGTATATGTCTTTCTCTGACTGACTTACTTCACTTAGCATTATACTCTCTAGTCCATCCATGTCATTGCAAATGGCAGGCTTTAATTCTTTTTTACGTCTGAGCAATATTCCATTGTATGTGTCTTACCACATCTTCTTTATCCATTCATGTATCAGTGGACACTTGGATTGCTTCCATAGATTGGCTACTGTAAATGACGTTGCAATAAACATAAGGGTGCATATACCCTTTCAAATTAGTGTTTTCACATTCTTAGGGTAAATACCCAGTAGTGTAATTATTGGATCATAGTGTAGTTTTATTTTTAATTTTTAAGGAACTTCCATACTGGCTTCCACAGTGGCTGCACTACTTTGCATTCCCACCAACAGTGGCATCCCAACAAGAGGGTTCCTTTTATCCGCATCCTTGCCAACAACACTTTTGTTTCCTATGTTTTTTTATTTTGTCCATTCTGACAGGTGTGAGGCGATATCACATTGTCATTTTGATTTGCATTCCCTAATGGTAAGTGATGTTGAGCATCTTTTCATGTGTCTGTTATCTGGATATCTTCTTTGGAGAAATGTCTGCTCATTTCTTCTGTCCATTTTTTAATTGGATTATTTGGTTTTTTGATGTTGAGTTGTATAAGTTCTTGACATATTTTGGATACTAACTCTTTACCAGCTAGGTCATTTGCAAATATCTTCTCCCATGTCTCTCAGTTTTGTTGGCTACTTCCTTTGTTGTGCAGAAGCTTTTTATTTTGATCTAGTCCCAATAGTTTATTTTTGCTTTTGTTTCCCTTGCCTCAGGAGACACATCTAGAAAGATGTTGTTACAGCTTATGTCAGAGAAATTACTGCCTGTGCTCTCTTCTAAGATTTTCATGGTTTCAGTTTTCACATTTAGGTCCTTAATCCATTTTGAGTTTATTTTTGTGTATGGTGGAAGAAAGGGGTCCAGTTTCATTCTTTTACATGTTGCTGTCTGGTTTTTCCAACACTATTTTTTGAAGAGACTCTTTTTCTCATTGCATATTCTTGCCTCCTTTGTCAAAGGTTAACTGACCATAACATTGTGGGTTTATTTCTGAGCTTTCTATTCTAGTCCACTCATCTACATGTCTATAAATTATTGTTCCTAAAATTTTACCTTTGTCCTTTTGGGGGACTTTTGGGAAAAAGGAAGACTAACATATCAGTCCATCATCTTAAATCAGAAACTGAGTGTACATTTTTGTAGGTCACCCCAGTGGATGTGAGGAGAATGGATGGGTGAGGGAAATATGGCTTCAAGAAGACATGATCGTAATAACCCAGGCATGATACAAGAGGTCCTTAAGTTCAAATGGGGGCAGTCACAATGTAGAGGAGTGGAAAGATTTGTCAAGAATTATGGAAGTGAAACCAAAAGGAATTCATGAGGGATTAGACATGGGAATTGAGAGGAAAGCTTTAAGATAACCCCTGAAGGCTGATATAACCAGTGGATAATAGTACCATTGACTGAGTTGGCATTTAACAGGGAATATAATAGTTTTTGTTGCTGATATTGTTTTGGTATTATGTAAAAATGACATTCTAATGTTTCCAAACATTGCTGACTGTAGCCTAAAGATGCCACAAACCAATGAGCTCAAAATGTCCAGTTTGAACCCAGTAGAACAGTCCGTGCATTTCCAGAGTCAATCTTACCGATGAGACAAAAGGACTCCCTGGGGACTTCCCCAGACAAGCTCAGGAAATAGACTTCAGTAACTTCCAAAAGGCTCTGACCTTGAACTGTTTCTTGAACTAGTAAACTATATGGACTTTGTCTCCAAAGCAAGTTTTATGGTAACTTACATGAATTTTGAGAAGTGAAGTATCTTGTGTAGAAGTTAAATCTTTTTATTTCCTCTGGTATCCTCCAATATAATTAACTTCATGTCAATAAGTGCTATATTTTTATAGCATACAAAATCTGGACTGTTATATTTTGATGCTGTTTGCACCCCATATGGAGGCCGTCTTCAGGGAGGATGCTAATATCTGATTTCAAGTGGGAAGAAGGAATTAAGAGTATATTTCCAGAAGCAAGAAAAAGTGGAAAATGAGCTCACAGAAAGTAGTCTCCAAACCTGAAGTCTAGGCTCTCTCATCACATGTTCCACAACCCTTTCTTGAATGCCTACCAACCCCTTAGCTGATGAGTGGTCACAGCAGATTGAAGGATGATCTGAAGAATAATTCCTCAGTTCCAAATGTCCCTTAAGAGAAATGGCTAAGCACTCGGGGATATTTTGTATAAAACTACCAGAGCTTGTTCAATCCCTTGGATGCTCAAATCCAGGGAGGAAGTCCTGGAAGCTGATGTCTGCCTCTTTCTACAGCATTTTCTGAACTTCTAAAGCACCTTCAATTCAACAAGGTTATCTTTGCTTCCTGGGAGAGGCAGGGGAGGGGGTATATTAGCTCCATTGATGGGAAAATAAGCCAGACATTTTAAAGAAGCATGCCCAGAGTTTCACAGCCAGCTGGTCAGGAAAGCTCCAAGTGTCCAAATCCCAGTTGTGTGCTTAGTGGTACCTCTCAAAAGACTACAGTCCTTCTTCACAATTTTGTACCGGCCATGATCATTCCAGCAGACTAGGAAGCAGACTTATTGATGTTATTCTCTGCTGAAGGAAAAACAAATGATCTGTTCAGTTCAATGTCTCTAATTTAAAGTTGACTTTGTGTAAATGGGGAGTCAGGGAGACAGTAATTTGGATTTTCAGCTAAGATGTTATGCTACATTTAAAATTGCATTCTAATCACACCGTATTGATTATCTCCAAGTAATGTCCACAAACTAATGAGACCAGATCTGACATGAAATTCATAACCATTGATCCAGGCTTCAATTTGCTGTTTGTTTATGCACCCAGTATAGGGTACAAAACAGTTACTCAAGACCGCCTTATTGCCATCTGCCATGCTGTTCTGATTCATCTTTGTGTGAGAAAGAGGTGAGTGGTAATGAGGGTGTACATGTAAGTATGTGTGCCTTTAAATATCTGTGTATGTTTTAGGAGTACTAAGGGGGTATTTAAATGTGCTATGAGAAAATCTATTTTAAACCTACAACTGCCCTTCCCTAAAATGAGAAAGGGAGAAATGAAAAAATAACATGTAGCTTTGCCCAAGTTCCCTACAAGCAGAGTCTGACACCGGGATTGATAAGCATGTGATTTCTGGAGAAAGAGAATGAGGAGATACGAATGGGGCAGGGGCAAGAGCTAAGCCAGAAAGTGCTCTCAGCTGGAGATGGGCTTCAGCCTGATTCTCCTTGGATATCTGGAGCATGACTTGTGTCACAGAGTTAGCCCTGCTGTGAGGTCCAAGAACTGGTTTTCTTTGCCCACTTGTAAGTCCCTCACTGGCTGCAAACTGTAGTCTACAGGAGGTAGAGAGGGGTACATAACATCTCAAACAAGATAGCTCTTGCTTAACTGAGGGTTGATTTCCCAGAGAAGGGCAGATATAAGCCAGCAGCAGCCAACACTAACAACATCTGGGGGACAGGGGCTGACCCAGTAAAGGGAATCTGATCATAGCACCCAGAGTGTCCATTGGATATTAAATGTGCTGTCATCCTGTGAAAAACAAACCCAGAGTAAAGTTTGTGTCTTCATATTTTGATTAGCAGCTACTATCCCAGAGATCAGAAACAACTTTGACTGGGAACCAATATTAAGGCTAAGTGAGGTCTATAGGTCCACCGGTAGCCTCATGCTATGGGAAAGAGAATCTAGGGTAGAAACTGGTGAGATCTGATGACGGTCTGTAGTCATGTTAGTGATGTTGTACCAGTGTCAGTTTCCTGGATTTGATCATGCACTTCAGTTTTAGAGGATGTTACTTTTGGGAGAAGCTTGGTGATGGATACACAGGAACTCTCTATTCTATTTTTAGATCTTCTTATGAGTCAGTCCATCATTATTTCAAAATAAAATGTTTTTCAAAAGCATAAGATCTGGAGCCAGAATATGAGGGTTGAGATGTGCTATCCCATTTGCTGTTACAGCCACTTTGAGGGGAGCTATCATGCTTTATTCTTCTATGTGTTTCCAGTCATATCTCAGGGTCTGCTCCCCCGCCAAATGATGAAGGTAGAAATCACTCAATGATTCAATAAATGGATGAGTGAATAAATAGTTGACTCTGACAACCTCCCCAAGTCTCAGCTTCTACATCTATCTATGGAGTGATCGCAAGTATCAAATGTTTTCACATACAGCCAGTGTTTTTGGTTTTGCTAACATTGTTCTTTACATGTCAGCAGGACCCAGGCCAAGCTGGTAGGCTCAGTGTCACATGGGGGAAAACCTGGAAATGCAGGTTCTCTGACATAATTCAGGATATCTGGGATGAGGCCCCCAGAACCTGCAGTTTCAATCAACTCACTCAAGTGACTGGATTCACATAGCATAGTCTGAGATCTGTGTGTGGCAAAAATCCCAGCCTGTTATTACCTTGCTAAATCAGAGCAGAGAAAAAAAAAAAGTGAAGGAAAGGAGAGGAGGAGAGAGCAAGGAGGTTATCTGGGATGGGAGTGTTACTTGATAGGGACAGCTGCCAGCATTCCCTCCAGCCCTCTCAGTACAGAGTGCTGGCCAGGCCTCCCTCCAGCAGGGAACCCACAGAGAACAGGTAAAGCTCTGTGCAGCTCCGCTGCCCATGAGCCCACTGATTTGAAGACGTGTGCGGACCCCTTCTGCCTACCTCCAGTGTATCTTAGGAATTTACCAGTTATAAAATGCCTCAGACTTTGATTCCAGAAGAATTTTTAAAAAGCAGGTAGTGTTGTTGCTATATATAAAAAGTCGGTTGTTATGGAAACTTGTCTCAAATCAAGCTCCTTTTAACAAAATAGAAGTCCTCTCCTCCACATTTGTCCACATCAGTTCGTAAGAATAGAAGAAAGACATGTATAAGAAAGACATTAGTGTGAAGCTCAGGAGAAACACTAAAATTTGTAATACTTACTACCCAGACCAGCATGCCACTTTTCTAGAACTAACCCATTTTTCCCTCATTCCACCAGTGTCTACATCAAAATTCCCTTTTTATTTCACAAAAAAAAAAAAAAAAAAGAAAGAAAGAAAAGAAAAGAAAAAGAACTAGCTTTGAAAATGGTATTTTCCTTTATTAATGAATTATATGGGAGGGTGAACTAGCCCTCAGGTCACCCTCAGTTACGCGTGCGTAAGTGCATGGAGAATATGTATATGTGTACACACATATGCATGCTTGACCCATAGAGATGAGAGAGGTGTGAGTGTGACTGTGTGTACACATGAGTGCATGCTTGACCCTTAGGGATGAGAGGGGTGTGTGTGAATGTGTGCGTGTGAGCATATGTACACGTGTGTGATCTCTTTGACCCATAGAGGTGAGAGAGGTAGATTGGATCCCAATCTCTGAGGAATGATTTCTCTGATCCAGAGCAAAGACCTCCTATATCTGTCTCCTTCTTTTTACACCCTAGAGTCCCCGAGAGTACCTTCAGGGATGCAGGAGAATAGCATTGGGCTTGGAATCAAAAGATCTGGGTAAACAAATCACTTAACTGTCTCCTTTTTCAAGTTTGGAAAAATACTTGCCTTATCCTTTCCATAAGGAGGTTGTAGGGATACTATGAAAGAGCAAATTGTGATGGGGCATAGTCAACTGAAGGCAGGATGCAAATATCAGTTGTTTCTATCGCTAGACATGTCTCAAATACTCTTCCCCTCTAGGGTCCTTCTCTGTTGTGACAATTTAGGGAAACCCCCTCTGGGTGTCCCTGGGCATCACAGCACATAGGACAACACATGGAAAACATCACCTGTCAGGTAATATGCTAAGTGACCTTATTTAGCACTTAACTTCTGAGGTAGGCATTATTGTCCCACCTTTCAGAGAGGAAGCAGATCCTCGAGGGGGCTGGGTAACTACCCCAAAGTTGTATTAGCAGAGAGCAGCTAGATGAGTAGTAAGTCCACATTCAGGGGATTCCTCAGCCTGTGCTGCCCCAAGGCATTCCAGGCTGTCATCTATGCCACTGCTTTGTGGGGTACTTTTCTGAGCCCTTGTCTGCCTTCTCATATCTCCTGCTTGGTTTTTCTTGACCCTTGAGGACTGAATCAACGTATCAACTCAGTTAATTTCATTATCTCCTTCAACTGGAAATTGAGAAAAGGCTATCACAAGAAGCCACGTATTGTGGGCTACCACAAGAAGCCATGTATTGACCTTCATTTTCCTTCATTCCAGTCTGCCCAAAGATGATGTGGAATGCCTTTCCCAATGCAGTCCCAATTCTTTTCAGGCAGAAAGAGTGTGTGTGTGTGTGTGTGTGTGTGTGTGTGTGTGTGTGTGTGTGTGTTTGATTGTGATGTTCATCAAGGTCACTGATTCTCTCCTTCTCATCTATCAGGCAATTAACTGATGTACGATGCCGAAGAAGTGCACTTTTGTTCTGGAAACGCAATAGAAGTAGTCTGAAAAAGCCAACATGCACACGGTGTTAAACTTAAAAATCTCTGTAATCAATGCTAATTTGACATGATGGCATGTGACACTTTCTCTCTCCAAAGCTCTTTGCAAAAATTAATTACCAATTAATCCAAAAACTTAGAGCATTATTTGTTTATTATCTGTGCACTCTGAACTGGGAAATGTTTGTGTTTAAAGTATGGCTGCTAAAACTATTCCCTAATACTTTAAAGGGAGGAGAGAAGGGATTTTTGAATCATTTGCCACGAAGGACAGATCACCAGTATGTCAGTGAGATGAGACTCTGTCAGAGTATTCTGAGAACTCTCAGCATCTCCCTGGGAAAAGCTCCACAAACATTCAGTTGGAAGTTTGTGGAAGACATTTCTCCAAAGCAATAATGTTAATCACTCTAGAGTCATAAGCTCTGTCATAAAGAGTGAGTGTCTCTGCCCTGTCTTTTGGAGTCTAAGGGGCTTCTTTTTCATAGCTACTCCCTAAAATAGTGTTTTATGGGAAGGAGATTGGATTGTCCCAACAGACAAATGGATCTTAAATCAGAATGCGAGCGGGCTACGGGGAGGGGAGTAAAAGGAAGGAGGGAGGGAGGGAGAGTGGAGAGAAGGAAGGGAGTGAGGAAAGGGAGGAGAGCAGGGAGGGCGGAGGCTGGAAAGAGGGAGGAAGCACCTTTCAGGGCCTTGGTTTGAGGTTGAGTGGACGGCTCCTGGTGCTGCTGAACGCACACACCGTTCTACAGAAGAAAGATGAACTGCAGAGACTTTCTGAGTCTTCACTTTCATTTTTAGATTTGAAAAGTAAACTCTTTTCCCAGACTAATTTCTTTCCAAGTAAGCCCGTCTGCCAAGGCTTCATCCAAAACAAGCCTCTCTTTAGCCCCACCTGGTGGGCCTTCTGCCTTCAAACCACAAGTTAGACAAAGCTCTAAAAATGGGCAGATCCACTTACAGACCTACCGTTGGGGCACACAATTAACTGGGAAGGGTCTTCGAGAGGCGAATCAGAAAACGTATCTGTCTAGAATTAGGCTCGCTCGGTCTCCGGGCTGTCTCTGTCTTCCCTTCTCTTTCCCTCCCTCCTGCCCCTCTTGCCTTTTGCCTCACGATGTGGGTACAATTTATTTCAAAGCTGCCAACAGAGCTAAAAGCCCAGATGACACCCCTGGACACCTCTTTGTGGGAAGGAGGCACCAGCTGAGCAGGCATGAATTCATAGCGCAGCGGGAGCGAGTCTGTCAGACCCAGGCTGTGAAAAACCTTTCGGAATTTCCATGATGGAGTGAAGCCAACCGGCTGCAGAGAGGCATAATGTGGACCTTGAAAGAAGAAGGTACATTCTAGCTCTGAGACCCAGGGTACCCAATCAGCTTCCAGGCAGGGGGATACATAGCTTGTGGATTCTTAGGGGTTTCAGGTACACATATTGATTGATTAATATCTACCCAGGGGATCTGTACTGCAGTTGGAAGAAATGGGGGACCAGCTCATGGGGGATTTAAGAGGTACCCATGCACTCCAGGAGTATCAGCACCTCAGACTATATAACCGTGAACCTCTGGAGGGTCCTAGTCTCAGAGGACAACGTGAGGATATGGTCGCCGCCTATAAAAAGCCTTGCACCTTCTTGAACTTCCCACACTGTCACCAACCTCTGTTCCCTGGGAAGCTGACCCATTCCTGAGCCTGTGTCCCTGATTGAACTATAGTTCCAGCAGCAACGCAATGGTGGGAAGGGGTGGGTGCAGCAGCGAGCTCACAAATACCATTTTTAATTAAATAGTATATTTTAAAACATGTTTCACACATTAAAGGCACAGATGGTGAGGCGTCCGTGCCTTAGAAGGCAGCTGTGCTGAAGGGACAACCGGTGGGGATTGCGGTTCATTCTCACACCAGCTTCTGGAGCGATTTCCTCGAGCAGTGCCATGGATCGTGCTGGCAAACTCTAGCCCCCCTAAACCATGCCAGGGTTCCTTGCAGCCCCCAGCTAAGGACATCCTGCAAAACCCTTTCACAAAGCCCAGGATACGTATTTTTCTATTTATTTTTGTGGTGGTGGTTATTGTCATTTAGGAGCATTTTTGTCACTGTGGACTTTTTTTTTCTTTTGGTTTGGCTATTTTTACAAGAAAGAGAAAAGAAGAAGCAGTGTGGTAAACAATGACCCTGATCAATGGCTCTGATATCGCTACACATCCCAGCATCTGGGGACCACTGAAACTATGCTCTTTCTCTGTAATCCTCAGATTGACATAGAGGGGTGCTTCTCAAAGTGGAGTTTCCTAGATCCACAGCATCACCTGGGAACATAGTAGAAAGGCAAATACTCAGGTCCACCTCAAATTTACCAAATCAGAAGAAGCTCGGGAGTGGGGTCCAGCCTTCTGTGTTTTAATAAGCCTTTCCAGGTGATTCTGATACTCATTTAAGAACCGATGCCTAGAGCATCCAATGCGGCTTTGTTCTCTGGGAGATAATGCCAGGACTTGGCCTATACCCATACTCCGGGTTGAGAAGAGTCTATTTCCTATTGCACAGCTAAAAACGCCTTGCTAGCCCAGGCCCCTGATCTCTTGGGAATCCCTGGGATTAGGGTTTACAGCTAGGTCTGGATTTCTGCATCTGCAGATGAAAGAACAGATATGGAATTGTGGTGAGCAGACCAGGGTCATCCTGGCTTCTAACTCTGTCCACAACCCGTTCTTTCCAGTGTGTCCACCACCAACCTCTATGCTCAGAACAGTGAATCGAGTTTGGCCCATGGCTCGGTGGGAATTGACAGCACATGGTGAAGAGGGCCTTGGAAACAGACCCTTGCAATACAAACTGATTAGTGCTACAGTGAGAGTGGGCCAGGTGCCTGGGCACGTAATGTAGCCCCAGGGAATGCAAGCACACAGTTTTCCCTCACTATCTTCAGTCCAGCAGAGACCCAGCAGCCCAGGCAGGGAGAAGGCACAGGAAATAACACGTCTTCTTACATGATACTGTCTTTGTTCCTTCCTGGTGAGACAACAGCTATAATACCCAGGTGGAGTCTGCCTGTCTTCCACGCTTCAAGCCAGGAGGGAAGGAGGCAAAGAGGCCTCCCCAGATATCCCAGCAGTGCAGTTGGGCTATCTTGGAAGCTCCGGGAGTTGGTGCGTATGTGCACACATGTGTGTCTGAGGCAGAGATAAAGACGGTGGGGACATTTGCAATGAAGGGAGAGCCTCTCTATTCCTCTCATTCCCTTAATTACTAAGATCCAAGAGTTCAAACTAAGTTTTTAGAGTTATTGGCCGAAGTCATCTCGGTACAAGATTTTGCACTTTCCCTATTTTTCAGTTTATCTCTCAATTAAATATTCTATTAATCACTACCATGGTAGTAATAACAAACCCAGGGTCCCTACCTCTTCTAACCACAGCAGAGATCACCATCTGCCGCCATTCTGTCAAAGGCAAGTGGAGTAGTTCTCTGTCCATCCACTTTGACTCTGGCTCCCTTTCCTGGCCCGCAAGTATCCTCTACCCAACATTCTGTGGGATTCCTCCTGGCAACTTGAGGTCTGTGAGTCTGGAGGGCTGGGTCCTGTCACACCCTGGTTCTACTATTTATGAGCAAGGTCCTTCACCTCTTTGTTTCCTCATATTTGCATTGAAAACTGGAGCAGTCCGTACCTGCCAACTCAAGGGGGACGTGGTGAGGATACATGAGACATCTGTAGAATGGGGCCTGGCCCCTCATGGAGATTGGTAAAAGGTATTAGGAAAGCAATTGACAGAGCAAATATTGGTCTGGAGCCTCTTCTTTGCCTAATTTAGACAGATAAAATGGGACCGTGGTGTTGGGTTCTCTGTCTGGCCAAGTCTCTGGTCTCTACCTGATATTGACCTAAGGGCAGGCTACCATAGAACCATGAGAAGCCCCAAGCCAGGGCAGAAGAATGGAAATGAGGAATGGTAAGCCAAAATGCTGAAAAGATGGTTGGAAGATGTGAGGAAGAAAACCAGCTCCAATTGCAACACAGAGAAGGCACTTGCTCCCTTGATTTCCTCTCCCTGCCAGTGGGTAGGAACCAGGCTGCAGAGTCTGGTAGAAGTGTCCACCCAGCTTCATTCTGACCACCAAGGCTCATTAGCATGCCTAGTACCCCAAAATCTAACTGTGCAAGGCTTCTAGGAGCCAACTGCGAACTGGAGAAACTGTGACATTATATTCTGGGTATGAAAGCCCATCATAAGCCCTGGCACCCTCACAATGACCAATCCATCATAGCCTCCAAGGAGGTGGTGCCTCTGGGCCTGGCTGGAGGCCACAACCTGTGCTGGAGGCGGACCTTATTTCTGGTCGCTCAGGGGATCAGGCTGTAGAGAAGAAACAAAAGACTCCACAATCACTCCAGGAACTCCATTGGAAAGTTGCATGGGGAAAAGGGAGAAAACAATGCCCTGGGGATCCTGCTATACTGAACAACAACACCGCCCAATCGGTACTACTTTTATGTCCTTTTTAACATAAGAGAATTTATGCTCAGAAAGTTCAGGCAATTGTCTCATGCTACACAGCTGGCAAGGGACTGAGGCAGAAACTTATGCCCAAAGTTCTTGAAGATGCCCCTAAAACATCCCCTCTTTCCTGTTGCACTCAACAGAGTCAGGATGAAGGTCATGATCCTAAGACCCACTCCTTTTAAAGGAAGACAACCTCCAAGAATACAAGAGAGCCCCTGGGCAGGTAAGGATGTTCTGGGAAGACCAGAGGCTAAGAAGACAGTGTGCTCTAGGCCAAAACCCAACTAGACTACTTACATCCCTCATTTCTTCCAGTCCTAGTCTGCCCAAATGTCAGATTTCACAAAGCTGTTTGCTTACTCCTAACCACCCTTCCGCAATACAACTGTGCTGTAGCCCACAGCCACTCCTCTTCCAAAATTCTTTGCAACGAGCAAGATTCCTCTCCATATCTGAGTGCATCCGTATGCCTACTTCTCCCCTCCTTTTCCCTTGTCCTCCTTCCTTTGCTTCTCCCTTCTCTTCTTCTGATCTAGCGCCTCTGCCTCTCTCTCAAATTCTCTTTTTAATCTCCCTGTCTCCCCTCCCCTCCCTCAAGGGCTTTGTTCTTTCTTTTCCCATCGCCATCATCCCCTCCTCCATCTCTCCTTCCCCTGCTACTCTCTCTCTCTCACCCCTCTGTCCCCACTTCCTTTCCCTTAGTCCCTCTCCGCCTGTTCATCCACAAGATCAAGAGCTGAAATGACAAGTTGAAACCACCCACAGTGTCTAAGGTGACCTGGACTGCCTCATTCTTGCACATAATCCCTCAGCATCGACCTGGACCCGGTAACTTACAGCTGCCTGATTAAAGCACCAAGGGAGGCTTTGTCTAGAGATGGTTTTATAGTGTTTGCTGAAGGGGGGTAGTTGTGTTTTGTCTCCATGCCAAAATGAAGCAAAGCTTTTTGGAAGAGGAAGCAGAAAATAAAAATCCCAGCCAGCCCCTCTGAGTATTGTTCTGCATGCCAGCAACTTGATGCATTTTCAGTATGGCAGGAGAGTAGTGGCAAATGCTACCACTGGTGCTGGCCCGGGCTTGCTCCTGGCCACCATGGTCCTCAGCATGGCAAGGGCCGCTTTGAACAGCAGACAGCAAAACAATGGGAGGACTGGACTTGGAGCCTTCGCCTGGACGCAGAGGCTAAAAATGACTTCGACCTACACGGGTAATGTTATTCAGCATAAAGAGGACAGAAGGGAGCCAAAGGCTTTGTAAAGGTGGCTTAGAAAGGGGGAAGAGTGTGCCAGGGGCAAATTTTATCTATTTCTGCAACCCATAGCCTGAGGAGCTACCCAGGCAACAAATGGAGATAGATGTTATTAGCATTTGCAGTTCTATTTCAGAAGATAGAATAGAATCAAAGTCAGGGAGAAGCTAAGATTATTTGGTCCCAACCTTCTCTTTTCATATGAGATGATTAAGGTCCAGCCACTACAGGTTTATTGCCATGTGGCCCCTACTGAAACAAGAGGACAATAACACAATTTAGACCCTCACAGTGCTTTCTACCTCCTATCACATCTGCTTTGTAAAACAGATGAGCAGTGTCTCCCGACCCTGGGATTTTTTTTTTTTTTTTTTTTTTTTTTTTTTTTTTTTAGAGAGAGAGAGAACACAAGCAAGGGACAGGGGAAGTGGGAGAGAGAGAATCCTCAAGCAGACTCCCTACTGAGCACAAAGCCCAATGTGGGACTTGATTTCACAACCCTGAGATCACAATCGAAGCCAAAATCAAGAGTCAGATGCTTAATCAATGGAACCACACAGCACCCTGATCCCAGACATTTTTAACAAAAGGTGTTTGGAACTCAGCCCAGTAGAACTTAAGATCCTCACGGCGCATCTGTGGCCCATACCCCTAAGGGCAGAGTACACAAACACACATTTTGAAAAATCCAAACTTCAGATTCTCATTCATGAGCTTGGCGAGAGCATGAGGGTATCTTCCCTCGGTTCCATTATATCATTTATCTCCAAATATACTTTCAGACTAAGTTTTTGAATTCTTATTCCTCAGAGCATTAGCTGTTTGGTTGGTTTTCTCCCCCCACTGTTTCATCTTCCATTGCCACCATTTACTGGTATTTCTGGTTAGTTTCCCTCAACACAGAGTCTGAGACAAGTGCCTGTGCTGTATTAGGAAGAACTCTCAGGAGAAATAGAGGGAGGGAAGCAGAAGGTGGCAGAGGAAAGAAGATATGGTCTCAGGTGAAGTCTAACCTTGACTTAACCACAGGGGGCTCTGGAGGTAAACTACAATACAAGGTTGTCCCCACCTTTACAGTCAAACTTTAGTGCCCCCTTTAACTCCATCATGGCTGTGGGCTTCTCCAGGGTGGGGCATATATAACTACCAGAGCCAGACAGCTCCCATCAAATGAAGACAATGCTCTGGAGAAAGGATACATCTGTAAGCTTTCAGCAGCCTATACCCCAGCATGACAAATGGTATCTGGACAAGCCATCAACAGCATTTACTACATTTGGTGAACCTGGAGTTGGAAACGTCATATAGCTCTTAATGGATCCTACTCCACAAAGATTTCTCCATGCCCCCAAGCTGAGCAGCATCAGAAGTAAAATGTGTCATCTCTTTCCTTCTACCACAACAATGTGGACCCACTAGGTCTTGTCTTAACCTCTATGGGACTCTGCCCTAGTCTCACCTGGATCAGCTCATCAGTCCCTTCCAGTCTCCCTGCTTCCAGTGTTGTGAACTCTGACCCTTCTACTGACTAGAAAGAACACTGATTGATTAGAGCCTTCACTTCCTGCTTACAACTCTCCAAAGGCATTATACTGTCCTCAGGATAAAGCCCAGGCTTTTTGACATGGCAAACAAGAGTCTCTGTGGCCTGGCCTCAGATGACCACTCCAACCACATCTCATGTCCTACCCTCCCTATTTCATTCACCAATCACACTTTCTTTATTTACATATTTATTCTCATTTATTCTCAATTATACACATTATTACATATTTATTCTCCAATCCAAACATACCTTCCTGTTTGACACCTCTGTGACTCTATACAGTGTTTTTAGTTCCTGGAATGCTCTACCTGGTTAATTTAGATTCAGTTCAAATACTTCCTGCAGCCTAAAGCCTTTTCTGATCCATAAGATACCACTTCACCTTGGACAATAATTCTTAAGTTATATAAACATTATTATTTTGTTAATTAGTATCTGTGAGTTTTCTCCTGAGTTTTCAGAAGGCTTTAACCAATTTTTTCTTATATACATATCCCCTTCTAGTTCAATGCCTGGAACACAGTAGGCATCCCAGACCTTCCTTGAAGAAATTGATAAACGCCTGGCAACTCTTTCCAAGGACCTGAATATTTCATCTCTATATCTCATCACCAATCCTGAGAAGTTAGAAATAAGTCTTAGAGGTGGTTAACATCTCTCAAAGACTCTCATGTCTGAATGGTTTTCTAATTTCATGCTAATGGTACTATTCATAATCATCCCTGTCTCTAAGTCACTGGTTATATATCCCAAGGCCTTGAAACATTACTTTTTTCTTCCATCCAAATACTATGCATTATTGGGTCATAGTCTAGCAGTCATCCTACCAGGAAGGTGCCCCCACTAAATATGAAATAGGTGAGCTTATTTTTCTTCTTTAGACAGAGAAGATTCAAGTTGTGCTACACTCTTGGCCCAGGAAGCAAATTTCTTTTTAATTGCAGGAGTAATGTCCCTTTGACTAGTACAAAATAAATAGCCTCAGTTTTTCTGAAAAACAGAGTCTTTTGGGAGGTATACAACAATTCCCACTTCTCCCCCCCACCTTCTGAGTATATGGAAGATCACGCTTTGAGGGGTCCTATTCTGGTCACTGAAAGGGAAGCAAAAAGGAAATGCATTGCTTCATGCTGAAGTGGACAAACCTATACACAGGCTTCGGTCTTCCTCATCCCCTCCTCTGTGATCCTACAGAGGAGGTCTCATGTTCAGAGCAACATGATTCACTAAGTCACCACTTGGAGAATCACCCTGGCTCCCTGAATCCCCTGGAGAATCACCCAGACTTTGTAAGAACGATAAATAAACTTCTGCTGCATTAAATCCCTGAGACTTCAGGGCTCTTTGTTCCTACAGCATAGCCTATCCTATCCTGACTAATACAGGAGTATTGAAACAGAAACCACCACAAAACCTGAAAGACAAGTGTGACATTGAGTCATAAAGTACCTGACCCAGCAGTGTCTGATCTGGTGATTCCAGACTGGTTTGTACCCTAATGCATGTGCCTGTATATAAACAGAGAAGCTCAACAACACTGAGATTTAGATATTTGGACATCCAAATGTTATGCACTCTTGGCCAAGCTTGGCAAAGAAAAATGGGACTTTTCTCATGTGAAGGATCATTGTGATCCATGTTAGAGCTGAACTAACAAAACCTCATGGCAAGGGTGGCCAATCATCCATGGAAAAGGCAGTGTGGACTGTGTGGCCAATTTTACCAATCTCCCTGAGTTTGCATGAGGACAGCCAAATCTCTTCAATATAAACATAAACTCCTTATTTTTTGTTTAATCTTTGGAGGATTAGAAAGATCAAATCATTTTCATCTGAGGAGGGCTAGAATCATCAACATCCACCATTCTTCTGATGACTCCTTGCTCCTCTCTCTCAGGCTTCAGAAGATGCTGGAATGAACCAGACTCCATAGTCTCCCCAAGAGCAACCCTGAAGAATTACAAGAGAAAACCTGCATTTCAAGGGCCTGGGTGTTCCCAGTTCATGCCCTCCCTCTCCACCATGTGGCAGAATAATAGCTGAGTTTGGTAAGAAGTAGACTAACTCTATAACTTGTAATCCATTTAGTAATGTTTTGTAGAATGTTGGGATCTCCACAGGATTCTAGGTGCTAAGGACTCAGCAGTGACCAAGCACAATCCCTGGTGTTATGGAACTTATTTTATGTTCTGGGGTTGGTGAGACACATAAAATAGATGAAAAACGTTCAAGTCAGATAATGCCAGATTGTGCTAAATGTCATAAAGACCATAAAATGCTAGGGTGTGATAAAGACTAAATTGGTTGCTTTGGATAGAGTGATCAGGTAAAGTCTCTCAGAATGGGTAACTTTGCCACTGAACCTGAATTTAATTGCGATAGTTAACAATGATTGAGAGCTTTCTTCATGCCAAGAAGTGTTCCAGGCACTTTACATGTATGAATTATTTTAATCCTCTCAACAACTCCATGAGGTGAGTTCTACTGTCTCCATTTTACTGCTGCAGAAGCTGAGGCAGAGAAGGCTTTGGTTACATGCCTAAAGTCACGTGGCTGGAAGGAGGAAGAGGCAGTGTTCCAACCCAAGTGGTCTGGCTCCAGAGTATGTGCTCTTCACCACTGCACTCTGCTGCTCCTTAACAAATTCTGTGAAGAGATATATCCTGGGAAGACCTCAGCAAGCACTCCAGGGCCAAGGGTAGAGCAAACACAAAGTCTCTATGTTTGGAAAGCAGACCTCCCACCCACAGCAATTTCTACTGGGACCACTGAGTCATTTCCAATTCTGTCCAAACCCAAAACAACTGTTAAAATCAGGGTAATTTCTGAGGCCCCTCACCATCGTATCTGATAATCTCTAACAAAATATTGCCCAAAGAATATGTTGTATATTTTACATGATCTTGATATCAAGCCAAACATAATTGCTTTCTGAAATATTAAAGCACAGCTATGCTCTTCCAACCATCCAGGACCTTATAAAATCAAATTTCATCTTGGCAAAACTCCTTGCAAGATAAACACAAGCCTACTCAAGGAAGTCCTAATTCAATAGCATTCAAAGTATGCCAGCAGCTGATCGGGACGGGCCTGTAGACTCCTTGGAGGCCAGATATGGATTGAGCACATCCATTGATCGGATATTTATTGAGTAACCCTCAGCGTGCTAAACCTGTGCTGGACACAGGGTAGGTACAGAAATGAGGATTTGATGACACTATTCACTATCCTAACTTTAAAGATTATAGTTATAGCAATTTTTGTTGCCCTGCCTGACATTGTGCAAATACCCCACTGCCCCTCCCCCCACCCAGTTACTTAAGAGGTGACAGGATTTGGAGCCGGGAACTGAGGCAAGGGTTGGTATATGCTCTGAACCTCTGATCAGGGAAAACACTCATTGCTATTAAAGTATTCAGCAACTTTTGAAGGTGTTTTTTTTTTTTTTTTCTCTTCATTTGGCAAAACACATCATTTCAAGGACTGATATGATGTAAAATCCAAAATAAAAGGAAAAGTAAAATAAAGTGTATGCCCCACAATCCAGATGCCGGGCCATGGGAGAGCTGACAGCAGGGCTTCCTCCTCACAGGCAGAGGCTTTGCCAAGTGCTGAGCACTGCAGATGTGCTGGGCATGCACAGGTGAGACACAATCACAGCACCAAGATAATGATTCCATCGTTAGGGTGCGGAGCATCTGGGGAGACTTGAGTAGAGATTTCAGCTGATTTCTCAGTCTTAAATCAGGTGGGCGGGGTCCAGACAACAGATCAGATGTGAAGGGAGATCGTATTAACAGGAGTCCGGAGTCCTTAGACCAAAGGTTTCAAACTTGAGTCTGCCTCAGAATCACGGATAAGGTTTGTTCAAGCACAGATGGTCAGGTTCCTGACTCAGTAGATCTGGATCAGGCCTGAGAAGATGCATCTCTAATTTCCTTGGTGATGCTGATGTTTTTGGTCCAAGGACCACACCTTTGAGAACCACTGCTTAGTGAAATGGGAGTAGATGGCAGAGGAAAGTTCTCAGAGGTACATCAATTATTGAAGTTAGGTGGAAGCAGGTGGGACCAAAGCTCCAGGGGCTGAGTCATAGCTGGGTTATTTAGGAAGGTCTCTAATCAGGACCACCTCCAAAGGCATTCCTCCCCTGAGAGGAAGGAGGGGGACTAACACTTAGAGCACAGACTGTGGGCGGGCACTATGCCACATGCATTCACAAGGGTCATTTTAATCTCATGACAACCTTACAAGCTAAGTGTCATGTTCCCACATCAGATGTGGAAACCCCTGGGAAGTAGACAGATGAATCAGAATTTAAATCTCTCAAACACTAAAGGACAAGCTCTTTCTTATAATATATTTAGCTTTCAGGTGCTGTCTTTTGTGACATTTCATACAGATGCATCAATAAAGCACTAAGGAAAATTATCAAGGCAGTTACAATGTTCAGTAATCAAGGTCCTATCAGAGAGGTGAACTTGTTTGTTCAAAGATGTGTTCAAAGCATTTGTCCTTCAGAAGGCTTCTGGGGTCCTGAGGACTACCAAAGAGCTGGTCCTGAGAGGCTGCTCTCAAAGAGCCTAATGATGGGGTGCCCATCTTGGGCTCACCCAGGAGGATCCCACCCCACAGACATCACCACAGCATCACCCCCACAGCCGCTACAGGATGTACCATCTATGAAAAAGTAACAACCAAGAGCTGTAATTTCTGAGATACTAAACCAACACACACACACACACACACACACACACACACACACACCAGGCATAATAAAGCCATGGTTTTGACTTAAGTGCTTGTGACCCAGTCCCCCTTTTCTATCAGTGTTTATGGTCCCTGGGAGATTTCTACTTAAGAGATTCTTCATCCTGCAGGATGGGAAAGGATGTGGCCCTCACTTAAGTACGTACCCAAACCCATTTTTTCCCCTTCAAGTTCATTCAAGCCCATTTTGTTTAACACATTTGCTTAAAACAAAATTACACATGTGATAAGAGATACATTATAAGGAAAATGACATAGACATATCACAAATATTCCACTAGTCAAGGAGAGATGGATGCCCACAAGTTTCCACTGAGTACCCGTCCTTTTCTCCCTGACACACATTTGCATGGGTCTGACCCCACCTCTGGGGTGCAGAGGAGACAGGGGATGCTGAGGGTGAGCTCTGATGGTGACAAGACCTCAGAGTCCCATTTCAGAACTATCATCAGATTTCTGTTTGGAATAATTTGCTAAAACTGGAGCTGCCTCTCAGAATTGTCCCTAACTATGTGGTTTTGGGGTTATTTAAGATCATAGTCAGTGCTCCTCCAATCATGACTCACAAGACTCCAGGTATCAGGTAAAGTCTGGGATTGGTCAGCCATAATGACCAAATGAGTCAGCAACATATGTGGGCAGAGGAGGAAATGCTAAAATATGGTGGGTGTTTATATATGGATACTCAGCTACTGAGATGAGCTGGCTGACTCCCAAGGATGTATTCTGCCCTCTCCCAAGGGCGTACGCAAACATAGCTCAACCCAATACTTCCCTGTGTTAGGCAAATATGCTATAACTTCTGGAAAGAAATTTGACAGTGAGAATCTAAAGCCTCAAAAATGTTTATAGCTTGGAATCTACAATTCCACTCCTGGGAATCTAGCCTAAAGAAATCATTCTAATGCATGAAAAAGCCCTCATGCATAAAGATATCCATCATATTAGTGAAACAATCTAAACAATATAAATAACCAACCCTAGTGAAAAGTAAAAGCTTGATAATCTGAGTTTTCAGCTTGATCTCTTTGGGAAGGAATCACTAAAATCTGTACATATAAAATTCCCCACTCAAGTATGGAAATTTAGGTACATCTGTGCTTTGAAATATATAGCCAATAAAAATGTTTTCAAAAGTATAATGACATGAAAAGATACTTGCATTTTTTAATACCTTTATGTATTGAGTAGAAGATTATTTCTACTAATGTAATGAATCAGAAAATGGTGGGAAATGAATATAAAGAAATATATGGAAAGCTGTATGTAAAGATGGCAGGTTGAAAATATCTGATTTTCCTCCTTTCCTGAAACTCCACTAAGGTTATATAGTCAAGGGGTTTTCTTAAAGACATAATTTCACAAAGATGGGAAAAACAGGGTGGGGCAGGCTAGATACAAAATGCTGAAAATTGCACAGTGAAGGGAAGATGGTCTAGAGGTAACTGATTTAGCAAACTAGAGAAATTTGAATTTTAAAATGGCAGCAGGGAATTCAAGGCCAACCTGAATAATGCAACAGAATCCTCAAAAATCTCAAGCACAGTGAATGTTAAGTATTTCTGGAAGTGGCCAAAAGGGAGAGAAACCAAATTCAAAAGGATGGTTGGGGAATCAAGTATTGCTCCAGATCTTCTCCTCACCCTAGATTGCAGTATGACTTCCACCTGGAGAGAAGTCTAGAAGTTTCTTTCTGAGAAGGTTGGGCAGAAAGCCCTTGTGCTGGTACAGATGACCACGGGAAACCCTACCCAAAGTAGATAGGTAGTCAGGTGAAATTACATGTAGTAAACTCAGAGGCCAGCCCTCTTCCCTCTCTTTGCTCTCAAAACACTGGCAGCCATGCTTCTACCCTCTGCCCAACCCAAGAGAAAGGACCTGGAGATAGTGACACCAGACATTCCCTATCAGACCACTGTGCTCACAGTCTTCAAGCCAACTCATTTACGCAGGGTTTTTTAGTTCTCACCTCGTATATGTGAACACAACCAAAAATCATCATTCCTCTAGGAAAACCTCTAATATAGAATGTAAGAGCCCAAACAAAGAAAGGAAAAAGGTAACTCAGGAACAAAATCTCTGCAGAAAGAAAAATGCTTTCATAAAATATATATTGTCAATCACCTCAAAGAAATAAGAGAAGAGCTTGCATCTATGGAACAAGAACAAAATGCTGAAGGAGGGGAACACTGCCACAGTGTAGTGCAGATCATATTTGTTTCTGCATGACCAGTACCTCACATTGCTCTTACCTGCCTCCAGCCTTATGGAAGGTACACCTGCCTGGCTAAACCTAGGCCCCATGAAAATCTTACCTGCAAGGAAGTCTGGGGAATGTAGTTTTTGGCTCTTCTGTCTCTATGGCAAGCTAAAGAGGCCTGGAATGGGTACTGATTAAGCCAGTCTACATTATCTACTATCCATTTACTACCAATGGTGCTTTTACTGAAATGATAATATCACATCTTTTGACCTAGACTCCAGCATTAATTGTGATGTTATATCCCTATTACCTGCATTACCTGTGTATTATCAGTTCAAATGATGTTCAAATTTCATTTCTTCTGCAGGAAATATAATTGACCTTCTGCAAAGTCAACCACATGTATTCAGAGTTCCTGAGTGCTCCAAGTACAGTTAAAATTCTCCAGCATTTTCCCCTGATTTCTACCTTCTAGGAAATATCACCCATTTGTAAACCAGACACATAACTTTTCTGACTAGTGCTTTTTTCCATTGCCTTTTACTGTTCCTCTGCACCAAAGAGTCTCCCTGAATGCAAGAGCCTTCCTGGCTGAGGGAAAAGATAGCAGTTCCTACAAACGTGGAAGACTGAGCTGATATAACTGTGAAACGTAAGTACAGTATGGTTGGAGTGTCAAGATGTTTGTTTTAACAAGGGACAGACGATCATTGTGAAAGCAACAAAATCCAGAGGAAGTGAGGGGTTTAGGCAAAGAACAACCAATTGATGAGACTTCCATGTGGGTCTCAGCTCCTGTTTTCTCCAACCCTGCTGAGTACCAGACCACTGCACCTACGTCCTAAACCTTAAACCCTAGGTCCATCTCTACAAAACCACAAGCTTCCATGCAGTCTCAGCCCACAATTCATGCGACTCTGGATTTAATTGTGCTGCCAAAGACCTGAGCCAAAAGTAAGTCGTGGATACCCAGGTCATCCCAGAGCCATACTTTTGCCTGACCATGCCACCATTGCCCTGAAGATGAGAATAGATATCTTATTTCCCTTGGCCATTCCTGTGTGAACGCCAACTCTTTTGGCTTCGCTATGGCCCCAGTCCCTGCCCACCCTCAGCTGCTGTCTGGGGTCTTCTCATAGCTGAGTGGTCAGGAGTATCATAGAGGAGTCCCTCATCACATTTGGAGTACCATCTGCCTGTTTATTATGTCTCACTGACAAACCAAACCACTGAAACCAAAGCCACAGCTTTGAAAACATGCTAAGATCCATTCCTTCAGCCAGATCAGATACTGAACCCTGATTTCTCCCTCATCATCTTCTCCATGAACCTATGAAACAGGGGCCTCAGCAGCCATTTTGAGGGACCCACCTGACCAGGGCAACAGTGGCCATTCAGCCTCTGTCTCATCGGCCTTGCAGGGGCCACATCTGGCTGAAAAGGGGGAGATATGGGATCAGCACATATGGACCTCCACCTAGCTCCCTTTCTCATGTTGAAAAGTAGTAGTCATCACTCCTGTTTATAAACAGCTATATGCCAGGCACTGTGATATATGCTTCACAAAAATCCATTCACTCAGACAAAGTAAAAAAAAAAAAAAAAGAAGAAGAAGAAGAAGAGAGAGACAAAGTGAAAAATAGACTCTTAACTATAAGAACAAACTGATGGCCACTAGAGGGGAGGTCAGCGGGGGATGGCTAAACAGGTGATGGGGGTTAAGGAGCACACTTGCCATGAGCACGGGGGACGTATGGAAGTGTTGAATCACTGTATTGTACACCTAAAACTAATATAACACTGTATGGTAACTATACTGGAGTTAAAATCAGTTCACTTGGTCCCCACAGCAACCTGCATAACTGATAGGATTCCCCTCATCTCATGGATAAAGAATAGGATCAGAGGGCCAAACAGCACGCTCTAAGTCACACAGGAAGTTAGGAGCATTTTTTTAAACAAAACAACATCCTGAATCCCATACACACATCCCTTAGATGATCAATACACGTAAGTTCTGTAGTGTATCGACAGGATCTTCACATTGAGGCCAGCAAAGCCCCGAGATTAGAGGAGGATTAGGGGTAATGAAGAGGGGTCATCACTGCCCATGTCCATTTTCTAAGATACAGATGTGTCCTCACACAGGAAATAAAAGCCCAAGCAGCAAGCTGGAGGCAAACAGAGTTCTCTCATCTCGGGCTGTTTTCTGTTGGACCTAGATCTGATCATTTTGTAGCTCGCATTAGAAAGACAGTCTCTTGGCCTTTTCCCTGCAGGGAAGGTTGCCTACCTTCCCATCCAAACCCAGGCATCTTTTTGCCTCCTACAATGTGTGTTTCCTCAACGTATGGAAAATTGCTTCTTTTGAGAAGCCTGATCCTCTATCTCCCTTGGTCCAGGAAGAATTAATCATTTTTTTCTCTGTGCTCTCCTAACACAGTGCTGTATTCTAAGCAAGTGTTTACCAAGAAGCAGTGTCATATTGTGGCGAAAGCCCTGAAACGGGAGTCTGGGAGTTCGATGACCTGGATTCTGCCGCTGCCCACTTGCTGGCTCTGTGCAATCTTCCGAGAGGCCTTTGTTCTCATCTGTAAAATGCAGATAACACTTGCCTCCCTCGCCTCACAGGCAAAGAGGGCTAAATGAGATGTTTGTGAAAGAGCCCGGAAATTCTCAAGATTGGAGCCTGGGGGTGGAGAGTTTCCGGTTTTGTTTCCATTTTTTGGTTTTTTTGTTTTTGTTTTTGTTTTTGTGTTTTGTTTCTTTTGTGTTTGGTTTGGGGTTTTGCTTCTACAGTCCTAGACTGTGAGGACGGCAACTTGTCTTAGGGGCCTTTGTACTCCACTTGGAATGCACAGAGCGCTTGCTACAGTGCTCTTCGGGGTGGGTTCTCAGTAAATGTTTA
>NC_081558.1:65883036-65891269 GCF_022355385.1 Mustela nigripes
TAAACATTTACTGAGAACCCACCCCGAAGAGCACTGTAGCAAGCGCTACAGCCCTAAAAGGGGAGACCTCTCATCCTTGACTCACCAGATTTCATCACCACACCGCTCTCGCTCTCCGTCTCCCACTCCCTCCCTGCATGCCTGTCTGCATTAAATGTGATTTGTGCTTATACAGGCCTGTGCATCTCCCCCTAGAGTCACCCTTTTTCTCTGAGCTGTGGCATCCCAGCCCTGCAGAGGAATTCTGAGGGTGACTGACAGAAGCAGACAATGATATTGAAAAGGAGTCTTTTCTCCAGGTTCATGCTGTCAGCGGGCTGCTTTCCACCCACCACCCACCCCCCCGCATCTAGTCCTTTCGTGCCCATCCTTGAGCCTTTCACTTGCGGGCAGATCCAGTTTAGTATGCAAGCCCTGGAGGGCAGCACACACAAGACCCCAGGCAGAACAGAAGCCAGTTGGATGGAACACACAGCTCAAAGCCAGGCTTTGAAGGTCTCTGCACACCCTGCACACAGGCTTCTGTACCCAACCAGCCGTAGGGTTTAACTAACCAAGACTGGCCACTCATTTCTGATGCTCCTCTTTCTTTGGAGTGATATGATTAGTATGGTGCACAGTGGACAGTTGTCCAATTCAGCACAGAGACCCACATGGGGAAGAGCAATAACTCTAAGATGGGCAGATAGATAGGTGGCTCGTCTACAAGATAGAGTATGCGATTTTCTGCATGAATGACTTCAGAGCTGCTAGGAAGATTCTTCTTCACCCCACTGATAAAAATTCACGGTGAAGATCTAGATTCCAGTATTAGTTCCATGTGTGTGCCTGCAGGTGACTTAAGTTCTTTCCATCTTCCATTTCATAAATGATTTTATGAGGTCCCATCCACAGACTTACTACCACATGAGACACTAGGCACTGACTGGAAGAAGACACAGTCCTGATATGAAGATCCCCACAGCCTAGTAAGAGGCTGTGTCTAGCCAGACCCTCAGCACATGCTCATTCTGCGATAGTTCTTTTTCTGTTCATCCTTCTCTCCTTTATCACAGTCCCAAGCTGAAAACGGAAACATTGCTATTAGATCTTTTTTTTAAATCCAGGATTCCAAACTTCTCACTCTTCAAACTGTGTTTTAATCTTTTCCATGAATCACATCTTTGATGGATTTGTGAATAACAAATATTTGGTATTTATAAATTATTCTTCAGCACATGTTAACTCAAATTATCGCATCGAGTTGATAGAATTAAAGTTCAAAGAAACTTGATTTATCTACTAGATGACTGTCTCATGGGTAAGTGTCTCTTAAATATTGAAAATAGCCTAAAGCTATCTCCTTTACTACCTACATGGAATCTTGGGGTCCACATACCCCCAGCTGAAAGCCACTAAATCTATAATTTTGTAGCTTCGTAATATACATTCATCTTTGTAAAAGGCGTTTTTTCCTCCTGCCAGTTGCTTATACCTTGGTGGGATTCAATTTAGGATTCTTACCTGAGAGCAAATTTGATGGGGCAAGGGAGAAATTATGAGGGTGGGAGCAGGTAGCAGCCTCAAAGGTCTCATAATGGGGGACAAGAACAAAGAACTGGCAATGCATTTTACAGATTTTACTTTGCCCCTGGCTGGCTCTGAAAAGAACTTAGTGAAGACTTTTGGATATTGCTACTCAGATGAGTTGCTTATGCTTATCCAAAAAATAACTACCAAAATGTCCTCTGACTCATCGTCCATTACCAAAAAAACACTTCAAGAGAGAAGCGTATATGTAGAGATCAAAACATATATATGGGTCTGTGTTCTGAGGCTTAACATTAAGATTGAGTGAGGTTCTTCCCTGATTAAGACATCATTACCTGTCATGCAGCCACAGGAATGGCAAACACAGTCACTAGATGAAGTTTCCTTGAATACTCATGGACTGGAGAACTCATTTGGGACAAAAGTCAGAAAAGATGTATAGAGTTCCCAAGATGGCTTCACTTTCTTTCAAAATGATTCTTTTTTAGAAACTTATTTCCCCCCTAGTAATAATCCATTAAAGATTATCCTTCCCAATAAAATACCTAAAGTTCCATCCTCCTGGTAGGAAAGAAAGTTAGAGTTTGCCATTAATCATGGAGCTCACTTCCCAACTTTTAATGCTTTTACAATGCTTCTGGCTAGAACAGCAAGAAAACCCTAGTTAGATACCCACATGGGCAAACTGGCCCTGGTTGCTTCTGCTGTGCCCAGTAGGGACAAATAGCAAAGCAGACCTTCTTACAAGGACAAAGTGACCAACTCCAGATATCTGTCAGCCTAGTTACAACTAATGGGAAGCTCAAGTAAAACTGAGAAAAAATAGCAGGGAACAGATTAACCCATAATGTACTGTCAGGGTTACTATTTGAATCCCAGACTCTGAATCTTCCTTTTTCAGAAGTGTTTAAAATACTTTATGCTATTTAAGAACATGAATTAATTTTTAAAGTTTATTTTAGTCACATCACTTTAAAAGAAACTTCCATTGTAGTTTCTCTTCCAAAATATAAGTAATCTGTGTCTGTTAGGCTTCCTTTCCTTTGTTCTTCTATATGGAAACAATATTGTATCTGAGAAAGAGGTATAAGGAGTGGACTGGAAACACAGCGCGTTCTTAATATTTTTTAATTCGATTTTCATTAGAAGCACTTTCAATGAAACTATCTTCAATACCATTCTACTAATCTTTTTTCCTAATCTAATTTCTTTTCCTTTATAAAAAAAAAAAAAAAAGCTTTCCTGTATATTTAAGCCAAAATGTTTGTGAAGGTCCTTTTAAATTCAAAGAAAATGAAGTCAGGCATTTTTGGTGCAGAGAGCAATTCCAGACCCAGTAGGGGAGCGCTTATGACTGAACAAAAACCCTTCTCTCACACAAAATGTGAGCTCCCTGCCTGGGGTTTGCACATTAATGACTGTATGACTCATTATTATGTGCCTCCAAAGCTGAGGTTCTCCCTTTGCTAACCTGCTCTGTGCAGCAGATGTCGAATGTTAACCATGGGACAGCAGGTGTGGCTTGAGTTGCTTTTCTGGGGGTCTTTCCCACATCATGCTTCCAAGCCCCTGTGATCCAGCCAACCCAAGTTACAAGGCTACCTGGAGGCTTTAAGTGGTATCTGGCATAGACTCCACTCCAGTTAACAAAATCACAATACTTCTGGAGTGCATCATCTTCCACCTCTCCTGTATTAGGGAGTAGTTGATGGTAGCTTCTCAAATGTCAGATGGCTTTTAACTTATGCCTTTGTCTCTGATTTTCTTCTATGAGCACTATGTGTTTACCCAGTGCTGAACAACTGTGGGGTTTAGGAAGAAATTGAATTTGGAGGAGTAGAGTTGGCAAAGCATAGACTTGCTGGATAGAGAGACCTAGTTCAAAATCCCAGTGAAATTCTTTACAAGGTGTTCAGTGGTGAGGAAGTCCTTGAAAAGCCCTCAAGCTCAGTTTCCTCACTTTGAAATAAGAGAAGGAAATTTATTTTGTTGAAGAGTTGGGGGAAATGGGAGATATGAACAAACTGTGGGAAGGATATGGCATAGTACCATAGTACAAGGGATTCTGTCCTCCTTTTCACTGGATGTGGAACAGATTTCTTTGTTCCTTGAATTTGGCCTCAGTCACCTGATTTGCTTTGGCCAATGAAATTGGGCCTAGGTGACAGGGTGCCAGTTCCAAACTTGGGCATTAAGAGGAAACACATGCTTCCATTCTCTTTTGCCTTTCTTTCATTACCATAAAAAAGCCTTCCTAGCTATCTCTAATATAGTTAGAGCAGACCTAAGCCCAATCCACAGTGGGAAACTAAACCCAGTAAGACTGACAAGTGAATCAACTCCCCAGCTAAACCCAGCCTAGACTAGTTGGTGCTCAACCAAACCACAAGTGAGGAAGAATAAATTCTTTATTACTATTGTTATTATTATTATTATTATTATTATTATTATTATTGTAAGCCAATGAATTTGGAGATAGTTTGTTAAGCAGCAATAGTTGACAGATACAATACTGAAAAAAATTAGTTTTCTGGTTTAAAACTAGATTTGAATTGCAGCTTCAATACATGCTTTCCTGTTTAACTTCTCGCTGAAATGCCAATAAAAATACAGCAAATGGTGAAAAATCACACTATCACAAAAACTTTGCCTAAAAGGCAAATCATGAATCTGGGAAAAAATAGATACAATCCAGAGAAACTCCATCTAAAAATTAATAACAATAGAACTGAAAATTGAAGGCAATCCCCCTCTACTGCCTGTCGCCATGCCCAACTATTCTGTAATAACAGCAGAATAGTAACCTCAGCACATTCCCCAAGGGCTTTTTTTTTTTTTTTTTTTTTTTTTTTTTACATTCAGGATAGGTAAGACTGTAATAGCCAGAAATAACCTGAACAAGAGTTAAGGCAATACATGTTTGAGTAAATTTTATTTCTAGGGCAGTGGAAGTTCTATGAGAAAAGTGCCATTAGCAGGAACAGAGGCAAAGAGAACCCAGACAGCAGTGCGTTCTAGGCATTACAGAATACCTACCACACACAACATTCAGGGCCCAATAGTGGGAGTGAGAGAGAAAGATACCACCCCAATAAAGAAAGTGAAAACCCGCCAGAAAGAGGAATTTAAACCATCAGCTACATGGATTTATTTGCCCTTTAACTGAATGTCTGTGATAAATTGAACCACAGCACAAGCAGACAGTAAAAGTAACCAAAAGCCTGGCTTTGAAAAATGCTGAAATCTGGCCTGATAGAAGATAATAGCAGGAAAAATAAATAGATTCTATGTTATGACAACAATATCTAAGAAAATTACATAAGCTTTTTTCCTTTGACTCATCAATCCCACATCTCGGACTCTACCTGGAGGACACTCTACAAGTACCAGACAATAGGTGTTCAAGATTATTCAGAGGACTGGCAAACAAACCACGGCAACTCCTTTGTCAGAAATGCTCTGCCACCATTCAAAATGAATGAGACTTTATGTACTGATAGAGAATGGTCACCAAGACATACTGTTAAGTGACAAATTCAGGCTTCAAAACAGTCCATAGAATATACATTTTGTATAAGAAAAAAGGGGAAATACACAGACAGACATACACACAAGATTATTTTTATCAAAAGAAATAGTGGAAGAAGAAGCCCCAACTAGTACAAAAAAATGGTCACCTATAGAAATCAGAGTTAACGGGAACAGGAACAGAATGTAGGGAGGAGGATCGAACCAAAAATTTTCTGAGTGTTCAGTCTGACATACTCTAGATTCTTGAACAGGGAAATGTTCCTCACATTCAAAAAATAATAGTAAAATTGAATCCAAAGGGGGAAAAAAGAATACGCTGAGATTTAAAATAGAGAAAATAAACATTCCAGCTAGCATTTGCAATCAGTATTCAGACTGTATCTCCCACAGAATAATATAACTAAATGCAGGGTGTGGGCCTTTCTCGGGGTCCCGATTCAAGCAACCCACTGCAGAAGAAAATTTGAGACACTCAGGTGAATCCGAATATGGAATGGAAATGAGATAATGCTAAGAACTTGTTACTTCTCCTAAATGTGACAATGGCTTGATGGTTACATGGGGAAGATTCTTATCAGTGAAAGATACATAATAAATTATTTAAAGGTGAATTGATATATTGATATGATATCTGGGAATTATTTTGAAAGCTGTCAGCAAGGAAAAGACTGTTTAAGGTGTGAAGACGGATGAATAAAGCAAACAAGACTGGCAAAATACTGATAATTGTTAAAACTAGGTAGTGGGTACAGGCAGGTTTACTTCTTAATCCATGTACCTTTATGATGTAAAAATATCTGTAATAAAGATTCATATAAAAAGATGATTAAATATAAAAGGGTTTTATTTTGAAAAGAGGATTATAAATATATGACAAAATCTGATATGCAAATGCATGAAACTTGATTCAATCCTTTTTTGAAAAAAAAAAAAAGAGAGAGCTCTAAAAGACATTTTGGGGATAACTAGGAAAACATGAGTTTTCATACATGAACATTCACGAACATTCACATGAGTATGGACTAACTCATAATAGGGAATTATGTTTAATTCTTTTAAGTAAGATAATGATTTGAACTTATGTAAGAGACCATTTCTATTCTTAGGGGAATTAGGCCAAAGTACTTAGGGGGAGAGTGTCATGATATACACAGTCTAATTTCAAATGGCTCAGCAAATGTAATATAACACATATTACCCTTTTTTATATGGCTAAAGATGTTCATAATAAAACCCTAAAGAAACTGTTAATGTCTAGCAAGTAACTACAGACAATTTTAAAACTCTCTTTACACCTATTCAAAACTTCATTTTTGAATAAGTGTAAAGATATCCATTGTATTAGGATTAAAAAAAATACAATAGTATAAAGATAGCAATTCTCCCTCAAATTTTTTAAGTTAATGTCGTTCTAAGTTTTTTTTTTTTTTTTTAAAGGAAGGAATAGTGGTTGTTGTAGAGAGATGGGCATTTGGGAAGTGAGAAGAAAGGAAACCTGAAAAAAATTATAAACTGATGATGGAATTACACATTAATTCATCTATTTAGGAAAACTATTTGGCGATAGCTAACAAGATGGAAGATGTGCGTGCATGATGCCCAGCAATTCCACTCCATAAGAAATTTTACATACATGAAAAATGTATGCATGTAAAATGTATGCATGTAAAAATGTTCGTACATGAACATTCACGAATGTTCATAGCAGTGATGCGAATAACAAAACCTTTTTTTTAAGACTGGAAACAGCCCAAATATCTACCAATGGAATGTATAACTTTAATTTTTTTTAAGTTTTTTTTATTTGACAGACAGAGATCACAAGCAGGCAGAGAAGCAGGCAGAGAGAGAGAGAAGGAGGAAGCAGGCTCTCCGCTGAGCAGAGAGCCTGATGCGGGGCTCGATCCCAGAACCCC
Organism: Mustela nigripes; assembly: GCF_022355385.1. Lineage (NCBI taxonomy): Eukaryota > Metazoa > Chordata > Mammalia > Carnivora > Mustelidae > Mustela > Mustela nigripes. The sequence continues at coordinate 65,890,014 of NC_081558.1, forward strand.
GGGATCATGACCTGAGCTGAAGCCAGAGGCCTCAACCCACTGAGTCACCCAGGTGCCCCAACAATGGGAATGTATAAATAAATTCTGGTATATTTATGTAATGAAATACAAGCAGTAAAAAGAAGTTAACATAGATGAATAGTAAGAATTTAATATTGAGCAAAAACAAAACATCAAGAAGAGATCATTTAATAATTTATGCACAGTTCAAAAACAGGCAAAGCTAAACAATCCATTGTAATATATGTGCTTACTTTTACGGTATGTAAGTCCCCCCAGGTGCTCCTTCTAAGTAATGTTCTCTCTCTCAGGCTAGTGGGGGCTCAAGTGTTCATTTAGCAACCACTTATTACTTATAGTAGAATATCCACTTACATTATTCAATCCTTAATGAAAATCAATTAAAATTATATGAAATCTCACTAATAAATGGCTATATATATTTAACCTGGAAAATAGAGAAAAGTACAGGTAATGAAAAGGGATAAACTTACTGTATTTATTGAAAATATAAGCTATAGCAATTAAAAGTAATGTGGCTTAGGAGAAGAAATAGAAAAATCAGTGGAAGAATCTAGAGAGTCCATAAATGACCTTAAAATTATGTAGGAATTTGGAATATGATAAAGTAAGGATATTTTATCATAAATGAAAAGTATTGGGACAATTGACTTACCATTTGGAAATAAAATGGAGTTGGATCAACACTCCAAGCTTCATACCAAAATATATTTCAGATAAATTAATGGTTTAAAAGTAAAGCACAAAGCCCTTAAATTATTAGAAAAATTTGCCATTGGCTTTTTAAAAATAATCTTGAACTAAGAATACCTTTAAATTTAAAGACAAATTAGGGGCGCCTGAGTGGCTCAGTCATTAAGCATCTGCCTTTGGCTTGGGTCATGATTCCAGGGTCCTGGGATCAAGCCCTGCCTGGGGCTTGCTGCTCACGGAGGTGCCTGCTTCTCCCTCTCCTGCTCCCACTGCTTGTCCTCACTCTCTGGCTCTCTCTGTTTCTTTCTCTCTCTGTCAAGTAAACAAATAAAATCTTTAAATATATGTATATTTTTTTTTATTCTTTTATTTTTATTTATTTATTTATTTATTTATTTATTTTTTTAATTTTGTATTTTTTATAAACATATATTTTTATCCCCAGGGGTACAGGTCTGTGAATCACCAGGTTTACACACTTCACAGCACTCACCAAAGCACATACCCTCCCCAATGTCCATAATCCCACCCCCTTCTCCCAA
>NC_081558.1:65894269-65912299 GCF_022355385.1 Mustela nigripes
GATGGATTTTCAGGTGTTTGCAATCTTTAGATAAGCTATCTAGCTGATCTCTGGCTAGCTGAAGCAGTCTCAGCTTGCTACTTCTCCGCCATCTTGACTCCTCCCCAAATATATGTATATTTAAAGATAAAATTAAAAACTGGAAAAGTACTTTTGCAATGCACATTTAGATACTGTGCCAGCATTTTAAAGGTCATTTTATTATTGTAACACCTATTTCACACTAACTACAAATCAAGTATTATGGTAAGTATTTGATATGAATTATCCATTTTAATTCTCAAGCAAACCTAAATGGTAGATACTCTTATTGTCCATATTTTATAGATGATGTAACCGAGGTACTAAAAGATTACAAAACTTGTATCAGGTCAAACACCTAATAATGACATCAAGACATGAAACCATGAAGACTAACAAAAGAGGCCCTGTTTAAAACCACCATTTTATGCTGCTTATGAACAAGTTCTTCAAAATCAATAAGAAAAAAGATAACCCAATTTAAATAAAAAGAAAGGATAAGGCATATACAAAGCAATTCTCAAAACAATAGATACAAATACAAATAAACGGTCATATATAGATGCCAAAAAAAAAAAACAACACTGAAATACCAATACCCATCATATTGGCAATCTTAAATGATAAACCTAAATATTAACAAAAAAACAAGTGGAGAAAAAGGTATGATGATTCATTTTGGTGAGATTGGGAGTTGGTGCTACATGTTTTAAAAATATTTTATTTTTTTATTTGTCAGAGAGCAAAAGAGCACAAGCAGGGGGGAGCAGCAAGCAGAGAGAGAAACAGGTTCCCCAGGGAGTAAGAAGCCCAATGCAGGACTTCACCCCACAACCCTGGGATCACAACCTGAGCTAAAGGCAGACCCTTAACAGACAGAGCCAACCAGATGTCCCTTGGTGCCACTTTTTCAAAGGCAATTTGCCGATATCTACCAAAATGTAAAATACATGTGGTCTTCCCTAGAAACTACTTTCTTAGAAATGTATCTAGAAACATACATACATACAAACATGCAGAAAAACATGTTGGTATTTGTTGCAGGATTTATGTAATAGGAAAAAAATCATGCTAACAACACCCTAAAAATACTTAAAATTTTGACAGTGGGGGAATATGTAGCTACGTTATGATTGATTCATACAACAGAATTCTATGGAACTGTTAAAAACAAATGTGATAATTTCATATATACTGACATAGGAACACTTTCAAAACATATTATCAAGTGACAAAACAAAAAGGTGTTGAATAATGTGAATACATTATCTCATTTGAGTTAAATATGAGTATATGCTTTGTGTATGCAAAAAACTATTCCTGGTGGATACCACCATCAATAGATGGCCTTCACCCCCAGCAAGGGGTTAGGTTGCTGGGCAAAAGATGACTTTTTATTTTAAAACCATTCTTTGCTGCTTGATATTTTAGCATGTGAATATATCACTTAAGTAATGTTCAATATTTAACTTTTAAAAGAGCCAAAAAGGGGCACTTGGATGGCTCACTTAAGTGTTTAACTCTTGAATTTGGCTCAGGTCATGATCTCAGGGTCCTGGGATCCTGCCCCGCCTCAGGCTTCATGCTCAGTGCAGAGTCTGCTTGTCCCTCTCCCTCTGCTCTCCCCACTCACGTTCTCCTCTCCCTCTCTCTTTCAAATTAATAAATAAAAATAAAAATTTTTATAAAGAGCCAAAAAGAGAAAAAAGGAAAAAACTGATTCTAGAGAAAGCTTGATTTTCTGATTATTAATAAAGAAAAATAAATATAAAATTATTATTTTAAAAATCTATTAAAGAAAAGAGGATATTCAGAGTTTGCACATTGTCTCTAGAAATAATCAGATAGTCCAGAATAAAATTCCCCAACCATAAGCAAGGGCAGAGTATATATCTATCTCCAGGATGAAGTGAAAGAAGAGATGTTCAAGAAAGAGCTTATGGCAAAATCACTCAATAAAACAGTTACAAATATTGACAGGAAAAATCCAATGCTACAGAAATGTACTCTATTATACCAAGGACAAACCTGAAAAGCTGCGGAAACAATTCTGGAATTTAAAGGAAAAAGTAAATACCAAATATATATAAATATAAATGAAATAGAATAAGATAATTCACTAAATATCAGCAGATAAATAAGATCTGAGTTTTTAAGGAATCATGTCAGAAATGTATATATTATACTAGACACTTGCTGAAATGTCAATGAGTATCCCATTGTTTATGAATCCCTCTTTGCAAATGTGATTTTGCACATTTTCCATCAAGTGAAGTATATTTCCCTATCTCTTCAATAAGAGCTGATGTGCTCAGCCACTTGCTTTGGGCAATAGAAGACGTTAGAAGTCATGCTGAACCAGTTCCAGGCATGGATCTTAAGAGGTCTTGCATGCTTCTATGTTTGTTCTTGGAAAATCTGCTCAGCTGCCATATGAACAAGCCTGAGCCAGCCTGCTGAAGGAGAGGATCCACAGAGACAGAACCATTCCAGATGAGGATGGCACCTGGCCAACCTAGCTAGCTGCTGACTGCAGATGCCTGAGATCGCTCTAGACCAGAAGAACTTCCCAGCAGAACTCAGCCCAAATTACCAGACTACACTGTTGTGAGCTAAATAAATGATTATTGTTCTAAGCCATTAATTTTTGGCATGGCCTTTTAGGCAACAACTGCTAACTGACACATTCACATTCACACTAACTGCCATTTATATGGGAAAGTAAAGAAATACAACATCAGGAATAAGAGGGGCCTGAAAATATATTCTCTTTAAAAAAGTATTTAAAGATGGACATGAAACAATGGAAAAGATAAGGCAAAATTAAGAAGTCAAGAAAGGAGATGACACAGTGTGAAAATATTCCAGGCTACTGATAGCAATTAATATGATTTAGCTAAATTCTTGAAATATCATTAATAATAATACAAAAAATTGCAATATGCTCATGAAGATCTATAATATAAAAATAGTTATGGAATTGCAAAAAAACCCGAATTAAAATGTAGGTTTTTCTAAATAAATGGAAGAGGGAAAGAGAGTAAGTAAAAGTATATTCAAATTCTTATTTTAAAATATAAAGGAAACTGAAAAGACACTAATTCTATACCCTTTAGAGAGATAATTTTAGAATATATTTGGGAAAATTATTAAAATGTTAAAAATGTGTTTTAAAAATAGACTTGTCAAAGTACGCAAGCCATTGAAGAAGAGTAAAGCAGTTTCTGTAAATCAGAAACAACAAAAAAGAAATCCATGATCATTAATGACTAAATAAAACAAAATGACAGAAGTAGGAGCAAATATATGAGCTATTGCAATGAGCATAAGAGGGATAAGATTCCACATTAAACATTGTTGATATAAAAAGAATCTAATTAAATAAGAAACCCAAAGTTGAAAAAATATGTCAGACAAATACAAATAAACAAAAAGCTACAATTGAGATAACAAAATCAGATAAAGCTGAATTCAAGGTGAACATATTAAAAAGGATTTTTAATGATTTCATAATTATCATTTTATAATAATGAGGACTTTAATTTACAGTGATGTTATAAATTTCTGCAAATTTTTATGTACCAATCAACATAGTCTCAACATTAAATATGAAAAGTAGCCAAAAAACAAGACAAAATTTTAAAAGCCCAGTTACAGCACTATGGACAGATCAAATAGACACAAACAAAAAAACAAACACAAATCAAGATTTTGGCTTTTTAGACTCTTGGACCCCTATGAGAATCTCATGAAAGCTCTGCCCTAGCTCAGAAGCATATGTATGCACTTGGCCTGCATGTCAGGGGACTGATGGATACCCTGAAGCCCATTCATAAACTTCTTTGTGGCCTCTTATGGATTAACAATACCAGATAAAAGGATCTAAGTTAAATTATTAATAAGGTTGCTTAAATAATTACCAGACTTTAACTCTGTGGAGAATAGATTTGCCAGTGCCTATGGCCTGTTCACATAAATCTATCATATATTAGACCACAAGAACAATCTAGAGCTCTAAAAAGTATTCTACAGGCCATGTTCTCTAATCAAAGTACAATAAACTAATGAATTCTGAAATTGATGAGAACATTTTAACCTTAAAAATAAGGCCACTTGTGGGGGGGGGGGGGCACCTGGGTGGCTCAGTGGATTAAAGCCTCTGCCTTCGGCTCAGGTCATGATCCCAGGGTCCTGGGATCGAGCCCCACATTGGGCTCTCTGCTCCTTGGGGAGCCTGCTTCCTCCTCTCTCTCTCTGCCTGTCTCTCTGCCTATATGGGATCTCTGTCTGTCAAATAAATAATTAAAATATTTAAAAAAAAATAAGTAAGGCCACTTGGAATCATTAAAAATCACTTTCCATAACTCTTTAGTCAAAGAGGAAAAGAAAATGTACCCTAAAAAAATTTAACAAAAAATAGGAATACCACATACCTTGGAAATACAGATAACACACACCTTAGAAATCAAGTTAACTTATGAAATGGTTATGAAAAGTTAGCTCTTTCAATAAATTGTGTTGTGACAACAGGCTAATAAATTGGCCTTAGTGTTAAAGAACAAAGTCTATGAAGAGCTAAGTCGGTCTTGAAACAGATGAAGAAGAATGGAAGCAAGGAGGAAGGTTGCTCTTGATGATCTCGGAAGGCTGCAAAAGTCCACTGTTACACAAGCAGTATGGATGGTTACTGAAAGAGATGGACAGAACAAGAGTGGAACAGAATAGAGACTTCAAACATGGAACCCAGTTTGTATGTGACTTTGACACATGGTAAACATGACTCTTCAAAGCCTGGGGAAATGATGGTGTTGTTGGTATATAGTGCTGAGGAACTGATTCTGTAGGACTTGAAGTGTGGATGCAAGAAAGAAATCCCCAAAGGCCAACATACCCATAAAGATACTCACATTCACAAGAAAGAAGGGAAATAAAAATTAAAATGTCAACAAGGTATCATTTTATAGCCATTAAAATACAAAACTTAAAAAGATGGTGAAGATGGCAGGAAACAGGCTCCCCACGTGGTACCAGGAGGCATATAAATGAGCACTGTGCTTCTAGAAAAGCCACCTAACTCTTCTTAGTAAAATCACACACTGAGATTATCCATTCTCTCTGGAGCGTACATCTCAGAGACCTTTTCCTGCAGGTTAGTAAAGGGGAATTTTAGAAGGTGTTTTTAGTGCATGCTCTGGATGTTGGGAACAACCTGATTATCCAACAATTAGGAAATGGGTAAATTAAAGGTGGAAACTACTTAGAACATAATGCTATTTAGCCTTAAAAGCAGTGAGATATTTCTTTCAGCACATTTAAAACATGTGATTACTTTTAGTAGTCATTTAGAATATGGTGTTGGTTGAAAAGGGTAAAAAAAAAATAGAAAAATGTATAGCATAATACCATTTGTATAAACTTTGCACACACATATAAAGACACAAAATGACATTATAGTTTCCAAGGATAGATGAATTTAAGAATATGTGTAAAGAATATTAGAATGGATACCTAAAGAAAAAAAATGAATGAGTCAGTGAAACAGGGACAAAGATGAAAGTAAATAAATGGGTAATATAAGGGAGGGCCTTTACACGGACTTATGATTACAGTGTGTGATTAATTCAACTTCTCTACCTATATCTGCTTTTCTAAGTATGATTTAAAATGCTAGCCTGCTTCCTTCTTTAATTTAGATTCACTTAGTATTTGCAAAGGATCTTCTAGAGCCAAGTACATTTATGTTCATTCTTTCACTCAATGATCACAAGAAATATGGATGTATGATTGTCTATATTTTGCAAAAAGGAAACAGCTCCTGCTTTTAAAGAATTTGCCCAAGGTCACAAAATTAGTAAGTCAGAAAGAAAATATTGAAACCTAGGTCTATCTGATGCACTACAATCCTTCTAACACACGCCACAGTTTCTGTGTGTGGCATTAGGGTGCTTGAAACATTATTCCGACTTATGGATCATAAATCATGTTACTAGGCGCTGTAGATGCTAGACTGGGTACTGACTCTCAAGAGCAATGAATAAAGATATTGATGTTGCTGTGATGGTATCAGTCACTACACAGCAGCACAAGAAGGCATGGATCCCGCCAGCATGACTCCACTCTATGGACCTCCAAAGGAACAATGCACAAGAAACTAGATGCTTAAGAATTCACCTGGAGATTATGGCTCAGACCTGCATGCTTCTGCCCTCCTGTATCTGCCCTGAGTCTGCTGAACCAGAATTGTATGCTCCTTGGAGGCAGATGGGAGCAGAAGAGTCACTAGAACACCAGGTGGTCGTAGTGCCTATCACAAGGCAGAGCAAGGGTTTCACATGGTACTTCTTTCTTTGTACCAGAGCTTCAGCTGAGGCTCCAAAGCAGAATAAAATGAGTAAGTGCTTAAGAAAGAGACCCACCAATATCTGTGTCCCCCTCCCCTGAATGCACTGCTAGACTACATTGTTTAGTCTCCTCTTGTATATAGGTGGGGCCCTACAGCTAGATTTTCAAAAATGGAATGTGCATGAAAGAAACTCTCACCACCTAGTCAAGCCAATTAAAAGCAGGGCTATCTTTCTTGCATCAGTTAGTGATTTCTGTGAAACAAACCACCTCAAACTCAGTGGTTCACAATGACCATTTATTTAGATCACAATCCAGCAGATCAACAAGGCTCTAAGCCCGGCTCCCATTAAGGGGTTCTTCTGATCTCATTATGGCTCCCTTTTGTACCTGGAGTCAGACAGAGGTCAGCTGACCTATTTGTGGAATTTGTCTGGCAGTTGGCTAAAGTGACAGGGCAGCTGATCTCATGTCTCTCGTTATCCAGCAGACAGACCCAGATGTATTCATATGGAAATGGCAGGACTTATGGAAAAGAGCAGAAGTGTACAGTTTCCTGAGGCCAGAGTCAGAACTGACACAGTGTCATTTCTACCACCTTATTGGCCAAAGAAAGTCACAAAGGCAGCCCAGCTTCAAGTGGCAGGAACCTAGACTCCATCTTTCAATAAGAAAAGGTACAAAGTCAAATTGCCAAGAGTATGTGTTCAGGGGTGGGTAGAGAACTGAGGCCATTTTTGCCATCTGCCACACTTCTCCATGCCTTCTCTTATACTACTGGCCAAATCCTATAGAGGATTTCAGGGCCTTGTAAAGATTCTTAAACCAGAATCCACAGATATTCAAGGGGTCCATTTCAGGAAATCTATTAATTTCAATGTGAAAAAATTCCATTGTTATGTTCATTAATCTTAGCCTTTGAAATTACATAAGGCATTGGCCCTGCCGCCTCCATCTTATTAGTGAATGTGTTAATAAAGAAGCATGCATGTAACTTTCAACACATTTTACCAATACTTTGATCACTGTATTCTATTCCCTTAAAAACATCATTCTGAGAAAGGGCCCATATGCTTCACAAGACTACCAAAGGAAGACATGGCATGAAATAAGTACTCTCCACACAGAAGACAGCAAAGACACTACTAAAAAAGCTTAGATACCGAACAGCTGCACAGAGCAGAGCTACCAACAAATGCACTTTTGTCAAGGACATGATAAAGAAGTAAATCTATTGTTTGAAGACCCTGAGATTCAGGATCATTGTTACTGCACTCACCCTATGTTGGCTTACACAATATGTGACATGTCTATGCAGTTTAGACCACCAAATAACCAAACTCATTCACTCCATTTTTGACATTCAGCCTACACAAAATAAGTTGGGTTAATAAAGGTAGAATCATTAGAGAGGATTCTTACACTCCCTCTTCTAACCCACAACAAGTGGGAGTTCCAAAAAACTCATTTTGGAAATGGTATCATCTGGTCAGAGGAACAAATAGAAACTTCCGCTCTGCCTGAAGGTAGGTAGAGCCCAAGAAACCTGTGAGAGTGAGTTGTTGGAAGAACTAATATAGGGTTCCTAGAACCTGGGGAGATGTGAAAGTGAGAGGTTAGCTTGTGAATCACCTGAGGGCAAAGTAGAAATGAGCTGCACTTTGAGAATTTGATGGATCAAAGAAGTCTAGTTCCCCTGTGGACTCTGTAAGGTTTTTAGCCTATGCTTACACTACCTTGAGAGACCCACCCAAGAGGCCTTCCTACAGAGGCAAAGAATTCCCAGTGATGTGCCTTGGCAAGTTGGATATGAGGAGGAATTGTAAGAAGTCAGCAGAGACTGTGTCCATTCCCCAGAAAACAATGAGGCATAGAAGCCCTCACTGGAGGTCTCTGAGAATGCACAGAAAAGCCAACAACTGCATGCCTGCCTTGACAGAGGGCTTTGACAGCCACAAGAAAGGCACAACCAGTGTAGATTACAAAAGCAACAATCAAATAACGAGTTTCCTTCTCCTGTAAATCTTCCACTCTAAAATCTATGGCTCTGAGGAACCCAAATTCAGCAGAGTTAGTTGTGAAATTGGCAAGACAAGGAGACAAAGAACTAAATTTAATCTTTCCTGTCCCCTGTCTATCCTCAAGCCATGAGCTAAGTCTGACTTAAATTGGAAATTTAAGTCTTGTAACTAAAACCCTTCTGATACCTCAAAATTACTGGGAAAAAAAAAACCGGAATCTTCTAACAACATCACCCAAGAAGTAAGGAAAATTTTCTTACAAATATATTTGCACAGAAAGAATGATTCTTATTTATATAATATTAAACCCAAGGCAAAAAAAAATCCAAGCCCACTCACAAAATCCACCAAAAGGTGCTTCCACATCCTTCAGCCCAAAGTTTCTTCCACACAGTTGAACTGGCTGGAAGGAGCTGAAAGGCAGCAAGGCTTCAGAGTTGGCAGGTGCACACTGGCTATTAACCACGCCATTGGGAACCATAACCTGGGCCATTCCCAAGACATTCTGAAGTTCACAAAATGAATGCATCCTTTGTCACTCCGACCCAACCCTTCTCAATAGAATCTCAGGTGTTTTCTCTACTGAAACCTGTCTCATAGCTACAAAAATATCCAATCTCTGGAGTTGCTCCCTCTGAAACATGTCTTTGAGTCCAATTGTCTTGTTTCCCAAGATATGTTTACTTCAAAACCAATTTGTCCACTATGGTCTTTGTCTACCAACAAAACATATCATGTAAAATAATCCTAAAGACCAGATGCATGATCATATACAAAAGATATATTTTCCTCGTTAACCATGCTGATCTGCTGAGATTCACCGCAGGAGAAAGGGCCAGAGGAAGACCTGAGTTTGGGTATATTTATAGTTAAGCTACACATAACAGGCACTGTGAGTGTCTCTCCAGAATACTCAGACCTTGCCATCTTGGTGTGTGCAAGCCGATTTCCAACTGGTCAGCACCTGCATGTCTTTGCCTAATGGCTTTTTCCAAAGCTCCCAACAAGACTTTGAGTCTTGGGAATGCCAGAGAATTAACATTTCCTAGAGCAGCCCTCAACTAATGGCTGATAGGAGTTGGTATTTAAACAACCCTGCTCCCTCACTACAGGGTTGGAGATTTCTGAGTCCTGTGTTCAGCTGTCTCCTGGAGTATCCCTGTGGGATTGCCCACAGAGTTAATTGGCTTGGTTTTTTGTTTGTTTGTTCGTTTGTTTGTTTAAGATTTTATTTAGTTATTTGACAGAGAGAGATCACAAGTAGACAGAGAGGCAGGCAGAGACGAGAGAGGGAAGCAGGCTCTCCGCTGAGCAGGGAGCCTGACGCAGGACTCGATCCCAGGACCCTGAGATCACGACCCGAGCTGAAGGCAGCAGCTCAACCTGCTGAGCCACCCAGGCACCCCTAACTGGCTTGTTAATAAACCCTTTACCGGCTGACTTCCCTTCCCTATCTCACTGCCCCACCCTCTTCCTGAGTTCCTCTCACACCTCCCCAACAATTTATACTCAAAACCTTGTGTTGGGATCTGCTTTCCCTATACTAGAACAGCACTGTAGCCCTGCCTATTGGTTAAAGGTGTCCCCAAAGAACACCCTACACTCCAAACAGTCTTATTCACTTCTCCTCCCAGGAAAAAAAGGTCAATGGAGAGGCAAATGTTTGAGGTCAGAGAGCAAAAAGCATTCCACAGCCCATTCCGTGCAGTTAGAGACAGGCCCAAGTCTTCAGTTTGCTTTATTCTTCCTAGAGAGATCTCTGAAACTGCCTGCAATAGAGCTTTTCTGCATATAGTCCCAGGTATGGGAAACTTACATGCTTTGTTTTAATGGTAATAGACACATCTGAGAAAAGGAGACCTTCTGAAGCGAGATGGGTTTGGTCAAGAATTCTGCTACATCTGCATCTTTTTTAAAGCATTCCTTTGAAAATTGTTGGTGTTTGTTAACAAGGTGATTTTCAGAGAGGAAGAACAGACTCAAGCTTGTGACTCGCATCTGGACCATAATACTACATGAAGTCAAAGGTAAACAAAACACCCAGGCTCTGATTAACTGTGACAGACATCTCCTGAGCATTAGCCTCTGGTGGGAACCAGACTTCCATTCCACCTGATGATTGAGAGCTTGCCATCATCTCTCCTCCCCACAGAGGGAAGGTCTCTCTTCCACCAAACTCCTCACTACTTGTGTTCTTCCTGGATTTCCCATTTAGTAGTTAGGATTCCATAATCACATACTTCCTCTAGGGCTCCCATTCCCCTCCAGAGCTATCTGACCTTCATTTCTGTGTCTCATCTCTGGAAAAGTTGGGTTGGTATTCCAACCTCACCTCAACAGGGTACCAAGACTAGAAATACTTTATTCTATAATTCCTGAAGTTTCTTTAATCCAAATCATGACATCAACCAGAAATGCTGGCTTCCCAATTGAGGAGATTAATTTATAATCCTTTAAATGATCTTCTGTCATTCAAAGATGAGCTTCAATTTGGCATTTTGCAATTAATGGCCTAAAATGTTCACTCCAATTGACAGTAATAATAGTAATAATAAATAATTATAACAAATATGCACAGCAATTGCTCTATTACCTCATTTAATTCTCACAACAACCCTATGAGATAAGTATTATTTTCTCTACTTTGTAGATACAGAAGCTGAGGCAACAGAGTTGCAAAAGGACTTGCACAAGCTCACAGGGTAGGTATGGCAGAGCCAGGATTCAGGACTGCCATATACATCTGTGTGGATTGTACAGTACATTCCACAAGAAAGAAGCATTCATAATAGTTGCTGCACAACCTGCTCAACCCTACACAACAAGATGCAAACCCAAATTTCCTATGGCTTCTGTAGGCAAAGAATTTAAAAGGCAGAGCACAATATCTGTGGATAAAGACAAGAATTATTTATAAAAGCAAAAAAAATTAAAAAGCAAACAGAGGCAACAATAGAGGAATGACTAAGCCATTTACACCAAAACCACTTCATAAATTACTTTCAAACAATTAAAAATAGCCACCTATTAATGTGCTTTAAAAAAATGGGTAATGGGTTAAAAAAAAGTTAAATTATGGTAAGAAATGAAAAGAAGCAATATATGAAAATCTAAATTTAAAAATAGAGCTTCCCTATGACCCTACAATTGCACTCCTGGGTATTTATCCCAAAGATGTAGTGAAAAGAAGGGCCATCTTTACCCCAGTGTTCATAGCAGCAATGGCCACAGTCACCAAACTGTGGAAAGAACCAAGATGCCCTTCAATGGATGAATGGATAAGGAAGATGTGGTCCATAAACACTATGGAGTATTATGCCTCCATCAAAAAGGATGAATACCCAACTTTTGTATCAACATGGACGGGACTGGAAGAGATTATGCTGAGTGAAGTAAGTCAAGCAGAGAGAGTCAATTATCATATGGTTTCACTTATTTGTGGAACATAAGGAACAACACGGAGGACATGGGGAGATGGAGAGGAGAAGGCAGTTGAGGGAAATTGGAGAGGTAGATGAACCATGAAAGACTATGGACTCTGAAAAACAATCTGAGGTTTTGAAGGGGCAAGGGGTGGGAGGTTGGGGGACCCTGGTGGTGAATATTATGGAGGACATGTATTGCATGGAGCACTGGCTGTGGTGCATAAGCAATGAATTCTGTTACACTGAAAAGAAATTAAATTTTATATATAGATATATAGATATTTTATATATATAGAAAAGAAAATATAAATTTAAGTCTCTTTTTCTAATTTTTATTCAATCACAGTATTTCAATCAACATTATTGGCAAAGGAACTCATTTCAGAGTAAGAGAAGGTTATTACCAATGGAATCTACCAGACCTACCATTACCCATTACCCAGAACTAACTGCCCTTAGAGAACCATGAAATACTGTATTGCAGACCCAACGCAGTTACAAAGGAGGTAAATCTTGAGACTGTATGAGTCTTTCTTTCAGAGTCTACTATGTACTCTAAACTCAAGATAAAAAATAATTGTTCTTACTCATAATCAGGATGCAAAAGTCCAGGATCTAATGACATGGATGGAGCCTCACAATTTCTTGTGAAAATCTTCTTCACCCTCTATCATTGAGACTCTAGATGGTGGAGTCTAGAAGTTCTGGACCCAAGGAAAGATTGTTTCCTCTAGAAGACACCACTTCTTTCCCCAGTAAACTGGAAAAAGAGACCACTAGACCACTTCAAGCTTCCTTTACTACCAGGCCAAAAATGAATAGGAGATTGGAATGTAATATATACCTTTTAATCTTTTTTCCTTCCCAGCATTATTTCCTTTGGAGACAGCTCTTTGCTATTCCATAAGACCCTAAGGAGCTGCCACTTATGGAATCCCATCTTTTTGATCCTTCTGACCATTAGAATAGATATATAACTTAAGCTTGACCAATTTCTCTCTCTCTCAAGATTTTGATCTTGACGGAGGACATGAAGGGACAAAAAGTGGTTTGAGCAATACCCTAAACAATCCCTACACGATGTCAGCACTCTAAAAACTTCTGTAAGTTATTCCTTCAGGCTGCCCTTATCAGCCCTTGTTCCTGCCCTTTCTAAGACCTGATGTTAATCTGTTCCTTTGGTTCTATCAACTACCTCATATACTTCTCTTCTTAGTTATTAAGGGATTGGTCCTCACATGAAAATATACCTTTCTCAGTGGAAGAGTAGGAGACCTAATATCATCAGGTTCCAGGAGTTCAGCTAGATAGTTATCAAAACATTCTGAACAGCTACAACGTCAACAGGAGAGAGGAGAGAAGAAGAGCAGCAATTCTAGGAACAGAAAATCGATGACTTTCCAGAAGGTAGGATGTGCAGAGAAATGAATCCAAGGCAACATTTGGAAAGATAGACCACAGGGGGAGGGACCAGTTCCCAGTAAGTGAGAGACCAGCTGAGCACAAAATCAGAACTTTTAGAAGTCTGCTCCACTGAGGGACATCACTCCAGAGGCTAAGCAGGGGGTGGAGCCCTTCTGGGGACAGTGTGCTCACAGGACTCGTGGGGTCACAGAAAGACCAGGGGTATCTGAGTATGGCAGAGCTCCCAGGTATCAGAGCTGGGAAGATGACTGCAGAGATGGAGCTGAGGAGGGACTCTCAGCTTGGGGTTACCTTAAACCATGATCCAAGGCACAGTCAGACCAATGCTCTTTGGGCAGAGACCCAACAAGCATCAGAGAGACTTGCATTCCTCCTCCAGGAAGAGTGGCACAGGGGTGTGCTACAGGAACCAGTTGGGTTTGGACACTCCAAACAGGCTGTGCACCAGAAACGCTTTGTCACAGGCTGGGTGAGCTCAGAGTGTGGCTGGAGACCAGGGAGATGGGAGGGACTGACTGCTTTTCTGTGAGGGTGTACTGAGGAGTGGGGCCCTGAGCTCTCAGCTCCTATGGAGTCAGAGATTGGGAGGCAACCAGTTTCATTCTTCTCCTCCAAAGCTGTACAGAAAATGTTCAGGGAACAAAAGCTACCAAGATACCATGAGCAAACCCAAGCAGATAACTTAGCCTGGCCCCTGGCAAGGACAGTGCAAGTCCACTTCAGGCAAAGACATTTGAGAATCACTGCAACAGGCCCCTCACCCAGAAGATCAGCAAGAACATTTTTTCTCCATGATCCCCTAATCTTTCAAAGTTAATTTTTAAAAATTGTTTTTCTTATTCTATTTTTTTAATTTTTCCTCTTTCCTATTTTAACATTTTTAAGCTATTTTATCTTATCAATCTTTTAAAAAAATGTTTTCTAATTTTCATTGTTATAGTCATATTTTATCCCTTCATTGTATTTAACCTTATTTTTTGCATACATATAGAATATTTTTTCTTTAAAATTTTGGGATACAATTTCTTCTAATAGATCAAAATATACCCTAAATCTATCACATGGCTTTGTTCTAGTCTCCAGCTTGATCACATTACTTCCTCTTTATTTTTCTTTTCTTTTTTCAACCAACTTCTTTTATTATCAATTCCTTTTTTAAGAATCTTTTTTAATTATCACCTTTACAGTCATATTCCACCCCTTCATCATGCTTACCCTTATTTTTGTATATATATAAGGTTTTTATTTGTTAAATTTTTAGGAGGTAGTTTCTTCCATGAGACTGAAATACACCCAAAATCAAGTGTGTGGCTCTGTTCTAATCATATTTTTTTTTATTTCTTTATCCTATCTTCTCCTCCCTGGTTTCAAGTCTCTTCTGATTTGGTTACTATATATTTTTCAGGGGTTATGGCTACCCTTTTAGTATTTTGTTCTCTCATTCATCTATACTTATCTGGATAAAATGACAAGGTCGAAAAACTCATCTTAAAAAAAAAAAAGAACAAGAAAAACCTAAAAGTCTCCACTCCAAAACTGCCAGAACTCACACAGGAATTCAGTAAAGTGTCAGGATACAAAATCAATGCACAGAAATCAGTTGCATTTCTATACACCAACATCAAGACAGAAAAAAGAGAAATTAAGGAGTCGATCCTGTTTATAATTCCATCCAAAAACACAAGATACCTAGGAATAAACCTAACCAAAGAGGCAAAGAATCTGGACTCAGAAAACTATAAAGTACACATGAAAGAAATGGAGGAAAACACAAAGAAATGGAAAAGCATTCCATGCTGATAGATTGGAAGAACAAATATTGTGAAAATGTGGGCGCCTAGGTGGCTCAGTGGGTTAAGCCTCTGCCTTCAGCTCAGGTCATGACCTCAAGGTCCTGGGATCGAGTCCCACATCGGGCTCCCTGCTGAGCAGGAAGCCTGCTTCCCCTCCCTCTCTCTGCCTACTTGTGATCTTTCTCTGTGTGTCAAATAAATAAATAAAATCTTTTAAAAAAATATTGTGAAAATGTCTATGCTACCTAAAGCAGTCTACATATTTAATGCAATCCCCATCAAATACCATCTTTTTCTTCAAAGAAATGGAAAAATAATCCTAAAATTTATACAGAACCAGAAAAGACCCCAAATAGCCAGAGGAATGTTTGAAAAGAAAACCGAAGTTGATGGAATCACAATTCAGAGTTTAAGCTCTATTACAAAGCTGTCATCATCAAGACAGTATGGTACTGACACAGAAACAAACACACAGATCAATGGAACAGAATAGAGAGCCCAGAAATAGACTCTCAACTCTATGGTCAACTGATCTTCGACAAAGTAGGAAAGAATGTGTAATGGAAAAAAGTCTCTTCAACAAATGCTGTTGGGAAAATTGGACAGCCACATGCAGAAAAATGAAACTGGACCATTTCCTTACACTACACACAAAAATAGACTCAAAATGGATGTAAGTCCTCAGTGTGAGACAGGAATCCATCAAAATCCTTGAGAACACAGGCAGCAACCTCTTCAGCCTCAGCTGCAACAACTTCTTCCTGGAAACATTGCCAAACGCAAGGGAAGCAAGGGCAAAAATGAACTATTGGGACTTCATCAAGATCAAAAGTTTTTGCACAGCAAAGGAAATAGTCAACAAAACCGAAAGACAACTAACAGAACGGGAGAAGATATTTGCAAATGACATATCAGATAAAGGGCTGATATCAAAAATCTATAAAGAACTTGTCAAACTCAGCACCCAAAAAACAAATAACCCAATCAAGAAATGGGCAGAAGACATGAAGAGACATTTCTGCAAAGAAGACATTCAAATGGCCAACAGACACATGAAAAAGTGCTCCATATCACTCGGCATCAGGGAAATACAAATCAAAACCACAGTGAGATACCACCTCATGCCAGTCAGAACAGCTAAAATTAACAAGTCAGGAAATGACAGATGTTGGCAAGTGTTAGGGTCCGTGATCAAAGGAACGAGACTGATATAAAGGAAAATCAAACAAAGCTTTATTTCACGCCAAGCATCAAAAAATCAAACTGACCGGTCAGGGCTGTCTCTTACGAAAAGGCGACGACGAAGATCCTGACATGGTCACTCCCAAGAAGGCCGCTCTGGCGGCGACTGCTCTGGAGGAGGCTGCTCTGCAGATGAGGCCCCTCCCTGGTCAGAGCCGCTCCCAAGAAGAGGCAACTCCGGACAAGGCCACTTCCCGGACGAGGAAGAGGTGATGACAACAGCGTCAATGACAAGGAGGACAACTCCGATGACACAGACTCTGCTCCCCATGATGTCACTCTGACAAGGAGGCTCCCCAGAGGAGGCCACTTCCTGGACGAGGCTGCTCCCGACAACGAAGAGGTGACAACGATGACCCCAGCAAGACCACTCCCAATGTGGCTGCTCTGGACGAGGCCTCTTCCCAGAATGAGGCCGCTGGACAATGCTGCTCCCGCAGGGCTGCTCACCGAGGAGGCCTCTTCCCAGAATGACACCAGCTCCGGGGCTGCGGCTCAGTGGTGACGAGGCTGCTGGTGTCGAGGTTGTAGGCCGCTCCCAAGGGCCGTGGTTCCATTTGGCGAGGCTGCTGGTGTCGGCCGCTGGCATCGGGACTGCGGGCCTCGGGGCTGCTGGCCGCTCAACTTGGGACCGCTGGCATCGGGACCGCTGGCGGCTGGGGACCACTGGCGTGGGGGCCGCCGGTGGCTCGGGACCACCGCTGGCAGCTGGGCTTGGGGCCTGCTGGTGGCTTGGCTTGGGGCCGCTGGCGGCGGGCCACTGGCGGCTCTTATACCTCTGACAAGAGCTGTTACAGCTTTTACAGCTCTTCTTCAGTCTCCGCCAACTCTCCTTCTTCCTTCTTCCTCTGAGGGCTCTCCTTCTAATGCTCCTGACAGCCTAGCAGACCAACCTTTATGGGGGTGGTTGAGCCCCACCCCTACACTGGTGGCCAACTGAATCCCAGTTTACCCTAGTGGATATACGCATGCCCCACCAATTGAACATCTCCACCCAGCCTGCCCCATCCCTACATCCGGGGTCCACAAGCAAGTTCCTCTGGGAGGGGCAGGCCCTTACAGCGAGGATGCAGAGAAAGAGGAACCCTGATACACTGTTGGTGGGAATGCAAGCTGGTGCAGCCACTCTGGAAAACAGCATAGAAGGTCCTCAAAAAGTTGAAAATAGAGCTACCCTATGATCCAGCAATTGCACTATTGGGTATTTACCCCAAAGATACAAATGTAGGGACCCAAAGGGGCATGTGCACAAGAATGTTTATAGCAGCAATGTCCACAATAGCCAAACTATGGAAAAACCTAGATGTCCATCAACGGATAAATGGATAAAGAAGATATGGTATATATCTATGATGGAATACTATGCAACCATCAAAAAAACAACAAAATCTTGCCACTTGCAACAACATGGATGGAACTAGAGGGTATTATCCTGAGAGAAATAAGTCAATCAAAGAAAGACAATTATCATATGATCTCTCTGATATGAGGAATTTGAGAGGCAGGCTTGGGGGTTGTGAGGGGTAGGGAAGGAAAAAATGAAACAAGATGGGATCAGGAGGGAGACAAACCATAAGTGACTCTTAATCTCACAAAACAAACTGAGGGTTGCTGGAGGGTAGGGGGGTAGGGATAGGGTGGTTGGGTTATGGACATTGGCAGGGTGGGTATGTGCTATTGTGTGTGCTGTGAAATGTGTAAGCCTGATGATTCACAGACCTGTACCTCTGGAGCAAATAATACATTTCATGTTAATAAAAG
>NC_081558.1:65912309-65929664 GCF_022355385.1 Mustela nigripes
AGAAAGAAAGAAAGAAAGAAAGAAAGAAAGAAAGAAAGAAAGAAAGAAAGAAAGAAAGAAAGAAAGAAAGAAAGAAAGAAAGAAAGAAAGACACCTTTTTATTTTGTTAGGGTGAGACCCATGCACTTTTTTATTTTTTATTTTTATTTTTATTTTTTTAGGCTGGATCTATATTTAACTGTACCAAAAGGGGGAATAAAGGCAAGCCCAGAAGACAGTAGGGATAAAGAGCTTGCTTCTCTTGTAGATATGTTATTTTTCAGTGACACCCAGGAAGCATCCCTTTACCCCATTAGTAACTGTTTCCAGAAACAGTTGGTTCTAGTAACATTGTTTCTATTGCCCAGCTTTTATTTCTGCACACTCTGAACCAGCCTCATTATTTCTCCCCTGACTTTCAAATTACCAGTCTCAAACAGGCAAGGCTTTTTCCTCATTGGCTGAGATCCCAGCTTATTGGGGCCCTGCCTGCAGATCTCTAGGTTCTTACTTCCCCAACCACCTCCCTTTGTTTCTGCAGCCCTAAGAGGGCACTGGACTCTTGCACATCACTAATTTTATATTAATCCTAATGTTCTATATCCACCATTTCTGGCCTCCAGTATCCAAGTAATCCAAACTTCTTATTAAATCCCCTCTGTGAAAATAACTGGGTACATTTTCCCTTTTCCTAAATGATCCATCTTCCAGGGCATTCCCTGTTTCTTTTTCTCAAGTTAACCAGATCTGTTTTTGTTGATTGAAATCTAAGAAACCTAAGTTACCCATATGGTTATTCTTTACCCATGTAGAAACTGAAGTTGCCAATGGTAAATGAACTTGCCCAAAGTCACATGGCTAATAACAGGTGAGGCTGTGACTCAAACTCAAGTCTACCTCATACTAAAGCAGTCTTTGCCTTCTCCTCCAGATCATAAATGTATTAGACTAAAAATTATTTTTTAGTCTATATTATTTATTTATAGAACTTGTCAGTGTGCTTTGTTGGCTTAGTTGGTTAAGGGTAACTCTTGGTTTTGGCTCAGGTCATGATCTCATGGGTCATGAAATCAAGTCCTACCTTGGGCCCTGTGTTCAGCAGGGAGTGTCTTGAAGAGTCTTTCCCTCTGCCCCACCCCCCCACACTCATGTGCATGCACACTCTCTCTCTCAAATAAATAAATAAATCTTAAAATAAAATAAAAACAGAAATTATCAACTTCTGGCCTGAGCAAGATAACATAATCTTGCCCAGCCCATTTCTCCTCACTAAGTACAATAATAAACACTGCAAATAACTCAAGACAACAAAGGGGAAATCAGAAAGGAGGAAGAGGAAAGTGAACTGGTTTGAAACCACAGAACTGGAGGAATAACAAAGAAGCAGGGTATTATATGACCTTCCAATCTATGAAGGAAAAGATGCAGGCCAGGTGTTTCCTGATCCACAGCCTAGAAACAGAAGGCAGCCAGGGTGGGGAGGGGCAGCCCAGGTAAGTTCATTTCTCCCCTTGTTTGAACAGGGATCCATTACAACTCCAGGTGAGCCTCAGTTAGAGGCTCCACTGATAAGAAGGAGCTAGGAGACACTTTCCTTCCCCACTGGGCCTGAGACTCCGCCTTTCCCCCCAGAGATGACACATAGCTTAGAGGCACCAGAAAGAGAAATACATCAAAACAAGAGGAAATCACACCAGCTGGATTATTTTTATAGGAAATAATGGAAAATAAGACCACAAGGAAAAAAATAAAGGCATTTTTCCTGAAACCATTTGCTTTGCTCTCAGATATAGGAAAGGCCTGTCAGAAATGAAGTCTGTGCAGACAGGACTCAGTATCCTGGAATACATAGCTATAGATAGTCTGAATCTGGCCGCATAACCAGGTAAGAGGGTTTGATCTGCAATACAGCATGTGGCAGGGACACAAGATTCCATACCATCCCTGACTTTGTTTAGAATACAGCACGCATTATGGAGAGGCAAGATAGCAAAAGAGCAGGGGAGCTCATTTCATCTGGTCCCCTAGATTTAGCTAGATAATTATCAAATCACTCTGGACACCTATGAATTCAACCTGAAATGTAAGAAAAGAATTGCTGGAATTCTACAACTAGAAAAATGACAGCTTTTTGCAAGGTAGGAGTGTGGAGAAGTGAAATGAAGGGGATACAGTGGAGGATAGAGTCAGGGGAGGGACCCTCAGTAAGCTGGCTACCAGAAAGTGATATAGCCCAGAGCACAGAATCAGAACCCTTAGAAATCTGCTCCGGTGAGAGATATTCCTGCATGAAAGGTGCTCTTTGGTGAAATGGGGCAGAATTCTAGGTGGCCAGTATGGTCTCAAGATCCCTGGAGTCACAGAAATAACGAGGATGCCTGAGCTGGCAGAGTTCCCCAACATTGGAGCAGGGAAACTGGTTACAGTCTGAGATTGGGGCTCAGTTTACCATAAACCAGGAACACTGCACATTCCAGGGACAGCTCTCAGTGCTGAAGGGAGGGGTGGTGGTGGGAGGGGTGTTGTAAATGACAAAAACAAACAAACAAACAAACAAAAAAACATGGTCCTCTGCCTTCCCCAAGTAGGGGTGGCCTAGGCTTGCACTCCACTAGGCAACCGGTCTCCATGGGGGTATAGGGAGTTCCAAAAAAGGACATCATCCCCTGGGAGGATCAGTGTGGGTGCCCACTACAGGACTCTGCAGAGTATGGCATTCTCAAAAGTGAAGACCGCTTATCCCTCAGGGTTTGCTGAAGAAAAGAGACCATGATCTTTTGGCTCCAGGGCTGAAGATCAGGCCATGCCATTTTTATTCTCATCCTCTCCAGAAGCCCAGAAAGCCTTCAGGGAAGAAAAGCCACTTAGAAAAGCCAGAAAGAGCTTACACTGAGACTGGCACCCTGGCAAGGGACAGTGTAACTCTGCTGAGACAAAGGCACCTGAGTATCAATGTAGCAGGCCCCTCCCCCAGAAGCCAGTTGGAAGAACAGGGAACATCAAGCTTACAGAGCACAAAGCACTGCAAAACTCCAGCTCCTAAGGAGAACATAGTACGTATCATTTGAGGTGGTTTCTCATTCTTCATTTATATTTCAGTTCAAAATTTTCCCTTTTTTTTTCTCTTTCTTTTTTCACTTTTCAAAAAGTTTCTTATTTTATCTGCTCTTTGTTTTTAAGTATTTTAACTTTCATTTTTTGCATTTACATTTTATTAAAAGTTCTTCATTTTTTGCTTTCTTTCACTGTATTCTATTTTATTTATGTAGGTATATAAGTCACTTTTTTTTATAATTTTGGGATTTAGTGTATTCTAACACAAAGACCAAAATATACCTGCGACCAAGTAGATCACCTTGTTTTGTCCACCTGGGAGATTTTATTATCTCTACCTCCAACCCTAATTTTTTGTCGTTATTGTTTCTGATCTCTTCAGATTTGTCTAGTGTGTATTTTGCTTGAGTTGAGGTTGGTATTTGTGGTTTTTTTCACTCATTCATCCATTCTTCTCTGTGCAAGATGACTAGAAGGAGGAATTCACAATAAAAAAAGATCTAGAGGTAATACGCTCTACCACAGATCTAATCAATATGGCTATAAGTAAAATGTCCGAGGTGGGATCAGGATAACAATTATAAAGTTACTAGCTGGGCTTTCATGCTTGAAAAAAGCATGAAAGACACACTAGATAATCTCTTAGTGCAGAAATGAAATCTAATCAGACCAAAATTTAAAATGCTCTAACTGAGAAGCAGTTTAAATTGGATGTTCTAACACCTAGAAAGCTAAGGCAGAACACAGAGTAGGTAATATAGAAGACAAGTTGGTGGAAAAGAAGGAAGCTGAGGAAAAGAGAGAAAAAAAAAACTAACAGACCATGAGGGGAGCCTTCAGGAAATCAGTGGTGCCATAAAATGAAACATCAGAATTATTGGAGTGCCAAAGGGAGAGGAATGAGAGAGGGCCAGAAGTTATATTTGAGCAAGTCATAGCTGAGAACTTCCCCAATGTGGGGAAGGAAACAGGCATTCATGTCCAAGAGATAGAGAGGAACCCTCCCAAAAGCAATAAAAATAGATCAACACCCCCAAGAACATCCTGAAAACAGCTTGAGACAAGAGGTTCCTAACCTACAGACTGACATCAGGCCTAACCACAGAGACCTGGCAGACCAGAAAGTGCTGGCAGAATATATTCAGGGTACTAAATAAGAAGAACATGTAACCAAGAATATTTTATCTAGACGGCTGTCATTCAGAATGGAGGAAGAGAAAAAGAGCTTCCAGGATAGGCAGAAACTGGAAGAATATGTGACCACCAAGCCAGCCCTGCTTGGTGAAATAATAAAGAGGGATTCTATAAAAGAAGAAAGACCCCACAAGTAACTTAGACCAGAAATTTACAGAGACAATCTATAAAAATAGGGGCTTTACAGGCAATATGATAGCACTAAATTCATATCTTTCAGTAGTTACTCTCAATGTGAATGGCCTAAATGTTCCCATAAAATGGCATAGGATGGCAGATTGGATACCAACAGGATCCATTCATATGCAGCCTACAAGACATTCATTTGGAACCTAAAGACACCTCCAGATTGAAAGTGAGGGCATGGAGAACCATTTATCATGCCAACAGACCTCAAAAGAAAGCTGGGGTAGCAATTTTCATACTAGACAAATTAGATTTTAAACCAAAGATTGTAGTAAGAGATGTAGAAGGACACTATATCATACTTAAAGGGTCTATCCAATAAAAAGATCTAACAACTGTGAATATTTGTTCCCCTAACATGGTAGCAGCCAATCATATGACCTGATCAGTAACAAAATCAAAGAAACATATTGACAATAATACTATAATAGTAGGGGAATTCAACACTCATAGCAATGGACAAATCATCTAAGCAGAAAAGCAACAAGGAAACAAGGGCTTTGAATTACACATTGGACCAGATGGGCTTCACAGATACATATGGAGCATTTCCTCTGGAGCAACAGAATACACATTCTTCTCAAGTGCACATGGGTCTTTCTACAAAGCAGATCACATACTGGGTCACAAATCAGATCTCCACTGATACCAAAATACTGTGATTATTCCCTGCATATTTTCAGACCACAAGTTTTGAAACTTGAACTCAACCACAAGAGGAAATATGGAAGGAATTCAAACACACACTTGAAAGTTCAATTACATCCTACTGAAGAATGAATGGGCCAACCAGAAGACTAAAGAAGAATTTTTAAAAATTCACAGAAACTAGTGAAAATGAAGACACAACTGTTCAAAACCTTTGGGATACAGGAAAGGCAGTCCTAAGAAGAAAATACATTGCAATACAAGCCTCCCCCACAAAAATTAGAAAAACCTCAAATACACAAGCTAACCTCATATCTAAAGGAGTTGGAGAAAGGACAGCAAATAAAGCCTAAAACAAGCAGGAGAAGAGAAATAATAAAGATTAGAGCAGAAATCAATGAAATAGAAACCAGAACAGTAGAACAGATCAATAAAACTAGAAGCTGGTTCTTTGAAAGAATTAATAAGATCAATAAACTCCTAGCTAGACTTATCAAAAAAGAAAAGAGAAAGGACCCACATTAATAAAATCATGAATGAAAGAGGAGAGATCGTGACCAATACCAAGGAAATATAATTTTAAGAACATACTATGAGCAACTCTATGCCAACACATTAGGCAATTTGGAAGAAATGGATGCATTCCTGGAAACTTAAACACTACCAAAACTAAGACGGGGGCGCCTGGGTGGCTCAGTGGTTTAAGCCTCTGCCTTCGGCTCAGGTCATGATCTCAGGGTCCTGTGATCGAGCCCCACATCAGGCTCTCTGCTCAGAGGGGAGCCTGCTTCCCCCTCTCTCTCTGCCTGCCTTCTGCCTACTTGTGATCTCTGTCTATCAAATAAATAAGAATCTTAAAAAAAAAAAAAAACTAAGACAGGAAGTAATAGAAAATTGAAAAGACCATAACCAGCAAGGAAATTGAAGCAGTAATCAAAAATCTCCCAAAAAACAAGAGTCCAGGGCCAGATGGCTTCCCAGGGGAACTTCCTACTAAAGTTGCTTCAAAAACTAGAAATAAATGGAAAATTTCCAAACCTATTCTATGAGGCCAGCATTACCTTGATCCCCAAATCAGACAAAGACCCCATCAAAAAGGAGAATTAGAGCCCCAAATTCCTGATGAACATGGATGCTAAAATACTCACCATGATCCTAGCCAATAGGGTCCAACAGTACATTAAAAGGATTATTCACCACGGCGAGGTGGGATTTATTTCTGGGTGACAAGGGTGGTTTGACATTTGCAAATCAAGCAACATGATACAACAGATTAATAAAAGAAAGGACAGGGACCATATGATCTTCTCAACTGATGCAGAAAAAACATTTGACAAAATATAACATTCTTTCTTCATTAAAACTCTCCACAGTGCAGAGATAAAGGGAACATACCTCAATATCATAAAAGCCATCTATGAAAAGCCCACAACGAATATCATTCTCAATGGTGAAAACTGAGAGCTTCTGGAAGGTTCCCCTAAGGTCGGGAACATGAAAGGGATGCCCACTCTCACCACTGTTGTTCAGCATAGCACCAGAGATCCCAGCCTCATCAACCAGAAAACAAAAAGAAATAAAAAGCATTCAAATTGACAAAGAAATCAAACTCTCACTCTTTGCAGATGACATGATTTCACATAAAGTGAAAAGCCCAAAAGACTCCACCCAAAATTATTAGAACTCATGCAGCAATTCAGCAATGCAGCGGCTTACAAAATCAGTGCACAGAAATCAGTTGTATTTCTATACACTAAAAATGAGATTGAAGAAAAAGAAATTAAAAAGTTGCTCCCCTTTACAATTGCACCAAAACCCATAAGATACCTAGGAATAAGCCCAATCAAACAGGTAAAGGATCTGTACTCTAAGAACTACAGAATTTCTTATGAAAGAAATTCAAGCTGTCAGTTAAGGTACATTTCCTTGCATCACACCCCAGAGCATCAAAATGAAATAATTGCACTAATGCTAGAGAGAATTCACAGGAATGTTGTAGAAAGCAATGCATGCAAAGCATGCATTCATTTATTTATTTAATGAATAATTATATAGAGCAACTTCTATATGCCAGATATTATTCTAAGCTCTGTAGACACAAAAGTACAAAAAAATAAAATTTAAAAATTAAAAATAAAGTAAATTTTTAAAAGATCTCTACCTCAGGAAACTTACTTTGGAGTGAGAGGAAATAGACAAATAAGAATGTAAAGTCAAACACTGTTGATCACTGTGAAGAAAAAATAGATTAAGGGAGGCGAGTCAGGAAAATAAGGAATAGGGACAGCATTTTAAGTGATCAGTGATAATCTCTCCGAGGAGGTGACATTTGAGTAGAGATGAAACCAAATGGAAGAACAGTTTGCACATATGCGAAAGAAAGCATCCAGGCAGAGTGAACCAAAGGTGAATGGGAATATGCTGTTAAAAATAAGAAAATAAGCCCAACACAGACTTGCTTATGCTAAACCCCAAATCAGTGAATGGAGATCTCACTTATATAATTTTGGTTCCCCTAGAAATGGTATCTTAAACCAGTCAATCAGGAATCACCTGATCAGCACTAGTTAGATCATCTGCCTGATAGACCCTACATCCCCTAAAGGAAATCGATCTTGCAGTAACTAACCTGCTTTTTTGCCTATAATAACTTCCTTGTCCCTGTTCCCTTCAGGCTATAAAAATCTTTCATTTTGTACAGCTGTTTGAGGCTCTTTTCTACCTTCTAGATTGTATGGTATTCAATTCAAATTGATTGTTACTCAAATAACTTCTGAAATTTTTTAACATGCCTCAGTTTCTATCTTTTAACAGTTCTAGGGTCAGAAGAGGGAAGAGAATGAGACCCCCAAAGGCCTCCAGGAGCTAATGAGTAACCAGACATAGGTACTTCTCTGTGGAGTTTCAGTGCATGTTGCTTTCTTGTTGCTTCTAGAGATGGTGGGTAAATCCCCCCTAGGATCCTAACTCTGCTGTTCTTGTGTTTTGAGGTTTCAGACTTTATTTGAACATTTCTTTTTCTGGACTAGATCTGGAAACAAGTGGAGTAATACTGGGCCCAAATTAAAAACCAGACTGGGTCCAATAATAGGCTGGTCCAACTTGACATCTGGACATGGTCTCTGGACCTTCAAGAGTAGTTCATTTTACACCCTATTTGGGGACAGCTCTTGCACCCAAAGTGTTGTTCAGTACTGCCAGGAAAACTTAGTGTTTTTCTGGAAAGTGAAACCTAAAAAGATATTTGAAAGGATTTTTTTAAGTAACTTTGCAGTCAGAAGTTGGCCAAATTGGAAGCTAATATTTAGAGCCTAATAGGAAGTTCTATAAATCATCTCACCTAAGCTAAAATGAAAACTGTTAAGATTTCCATTTGTGTCTGTCTGTACATCTATGCATGTGCGTTATATATATGTGATATTTTTCTACCTCTGGATGGTATTGCCAAAATTAATCTTTAAAGAGCTCTATTTAATTAAAGAAAAACAAGCATTTATATAAATTAAGTATACTCCCAGAAATACAAAAACAAACTCAACTGTTTTTCAAGTTCACATGATCTAAAATAATCTTCAGCAAATAAAAGCTGTTTAAGTTTGTTGGCTTCATTAAAACAGGCATATCTTGGGACGCCTGGGTGGCTCAGTGCGCTAAGCCACTGCCTTCAGCTCAGGTCATGATCCCAGTGTCCTGGGATCTAGTCCCGCATTGGGCTCCTTGCTCAGCAGGGAGCCTGCCTCTCTCTTTGCCTCTGCCCACCTCTCTGCCTGCTTGTTTGCTTTCTCTCTCTCTCTTTCTGACAAATAAATAAATAAAATCTTTAAAATAAAAAAAAAGCAGGCATATCTTAAGAGTTATCATCATTAAATATAATACTTCTATTCTACCTAAGTTTCCTACATGCCAAATAAGCTCCTATTATATCTGTTACAGAATTTGCCAGTGAGAAAAATAACTTAAGGTAGTGGTTAGCCATATAATGTCTTCTAAAATTTTCTCTTTTTTAGAATAATTTATCTATTTGAGAGAGAGAAAAAGCACACCTGCACAGTAGGGAGAGGGGAGAAGAAGAGGGAGACAAAGTCTCAAGCAGGTTCTGCACTGAGTGAAGAGCCCTATGCAGGGCTTGATCTCACAACCCAAGCCAAGAGTCAGATGCTTAACCAACTGTACCATCCAGGAACCCTTAAAATTTTCATGACTAATCTAAACATAATTGTTAAAAACAAGTGGATTAAATGGATTTGAGTAGAATAAAGTTATAAATGTGTAGTTGTATGTCTTTTTAAAAATAGATTCCAACACTTTTTTGGTGACTTGAAACTTTAAAGTTATACTGGAGATTAAGTTAAATGATGGATATTTATTGAATATCTAGATCATTTCCAGATAAGATAAAATACTAGCATTAATTACTGAACACAGATTTATCCACTCTTGGCTTCCTTTTACAGAGTAACTAAAGACATTTGGAGCTATAATTAAACATGTTTTGTGGATGCCTGGGGGGGGCTCAGTTGGATAAGCCTCTGCCTTCAGCTCAGGTCATGATCTCAGGGTCTTGGGATTAAGCCCCACATCAGGCTCTATGCTCAGCAGAGAGCCTACTTCCCCCCCCCCAACCTGCCTCTCTGCCTATTTGTGATCTCTGTCTGTCAAATAAATAAAATCTGTAAAAAAAAAAGAAAAAGAAAAGAAAGAAAACATGTTTTGTGCCACATTGGAAAATTTACTCTGAAGAAGACTATTTGTCTAGGAATTATGAAATGTATTTATAAATATGCTAATCCACAATTACTTCTTAGTTTTCACTAGGAATTAAGGATTCCAAGGGTTAAGAATTCTAATTAATATATATAATCAAAACTACTAGAAATAATAAGAGCTTTAAAAACAAACTATGGAATCAATAGTGTACTTATGTAAAATTAAAACTTGGACTTAAAGTTCATCTGTTAAAAGGACAAAACTTCTTTCATCTATTAAAAGGACAAAATTCCTCCCAAACTATTGATCTGTTCTTGATAAAAGATTGTAAAATATGTTTCTTTGCCCTTTAAGTAATGTACTTGGAAAGAAAAGATTTTATATTTCACTAAGATAATTTACTATGCATCACATTGCCTTAATTAGGTCTTTGGTTACTTAAGAAAACTCAGTCTTCTCAATATTAAGAGAGCTAAGTTCTGTTCATAACTGTATAACCTTGTGTATTTGCCTTTAACATCTTCTATTGTCACTATGGCTAAATAGATAATTAAGTATTATTTCATAATGGGCTGTGATCCTATTTAATCAAATTTTTAAACCTTCTTTTTTTTTATTACAAAGCTTTTAATATTTTCTCAAAATCAAATTCTAAATTCTTTTTGACCTAAAACTAACTTTGAGATTTCATAGCAGGTCCCTGGAAAATCTCAAAGGATTTTTCTCTCACCTTGTGAAAGAGAGATGTTAAACTAATTTGGCTTGCATGGTGTGTTAAATTACATAGGAAACATTTCAAGTAAGGGATTGATAAACCTCCTTAGGTTGTATAGATGCATGTTATTAACATAAATGTTCTAGAGACTGTACAAAATTCCTGGAAATCTGATATGTCTTGTTATAACATTAGTCATAATTCAGTTACCTTAAAATGTATGCCACAGAAATAACCAAATTTCCTTGTCAGTTTTGTTATAGTGAGCCTTCATCAGATCTTTAACCATGGGCATTTTTAAGTCTTTCATCTTTTACAGACAGTTACTGCTTTACTCTGATGTTTTTACAAAAGTGCATACCTTGGGAAAGATTCATGAAGAGGACTCTGAGATGTATTGTAGTGTATGAGTTTCTGATAACTTTAAGATCATAAAACTGAACATGGCAAGAATTTCCAGAACTAATAGAAAATGTGGGCTCAGCCGAACACAAATTATTTACATGGAATTGAATAAACTCATGAGGATATTTTATATATACATTACTGGTTTCTAAAAGTTTAATTTTTCCAGATTTAAGAAAAATGTTTTCCTCTCAAGCTATCTATGACTTATAGCAATTGTGTAAAGTATACCTTTGTAAGCAAAATTTAAACATTTACTTTTTCTATCTGATCTGTCCAGAATTTGGAAATTTGAGCATTCTTATGTTCATGGCAATATAGTTATTTGCATTTGTTCAATAAGAATCTGTTCTTCTTGTACCACGACACATTTGGAAACATTGGTTAAATAACCAACACTTTGCCTGGAATGTCATATTTGAAAATCTGCAGAGATTCTGATATGACAGATAGCTTTACAGAACTAAAATTGACTTTATGGTGCCAATAGAAGCCCCTTGGGAAAAAATGGCCTTGTACCTGGTAGCCTAACCAGGTGAGTAAGGAAGATCACTTGCTAGCAGACCCAGGAAACTTTGGTTATATTGGGGACCTCATACAGAGAAGAATTCACCCAAATCTATAAGTATTTCAGATACAGTCCAATGTTGAGTCCTTGGCCTCTTCTTAGCCTTCTTAGACTTTAAAAGTCTAATCTAAGATTGCTTACGAACAGTTCCAGCAAATGTGATTTTAAAAGGGCCTATATGGTCAATAATTATTTTTGCCACACTATGTAAATAATCAGGAAAAATTTAATGGACTAGACTTATTTTTGTAAACAAATTGGTCTTACTGTGTTATCTTCAATAGAAATGATGGTAACTGTAGAGGAAAAAAATATGTTTCAGTAGGAAATCACAATACAACTTTGTGGATGGATATTCAATTCTAGTACTGCTCCATGATCTTGGGGTTTTGTTTTATACCTATAAACTGGACTGAATCCTGAATTCTTCTAGTTTTCTCAAATAGCTGGCTACAACTCTCCAAATGAATGTTTCAAATTTTTTCCCACACTTCTGATTTGGAATCACTAAGAACAACCCTTGAGCCTCCTTGGAAAGGACTATACCAGGTCCTGCTCACTACTCAGATGGCAGTCAAACTTCAGAGTCTTGAACCTTGGGTCTACATCTCCCAATTAGAAAGGACTCCTCCAGACACTTGGAACTACATACCAACTAGAGATCTAAAATTAATATCGACTAAGGAGGTTCTTCCCCAAGAGTAGATGGCATCTTGAGCTGAATAGCTCTCCCAAGATCATGAGTCAAGATCATCAAATCCAACATGGAAGCTTTCTTCCTTTTTCCTTTTTGCTGCTTGTATTTACTCTCTGTTAATACATAGGACAATAGGACAATGTCCTGAACTTTGGTAACTATCTCTGAATCAACTGCTGGAATATATGTGCCTAACAAAAATCCCTACATTCTCTGGCCAGTTGTTCTTGGTAACAGGATAGTCCTTGATTATATTTTAGCTGAGCAAGGAGGTGTGCAAGCTATGGCCAGCACCACTTGCTGTACTTCACACTTCTTCGGAAGCTGAGAAGCAGTTACTTAAGATCACTGAACAAGTGGCATTATTCTTTGACTTCCTTGTATCTGATCGGTTTGGGTCTCAGGAACCATTGCTCTATAGTGCATTCTAGACATTGGGAATTATCCTGCTTATAATAATCATAGTAATCTCCCTGTATGCTTTATTCTCTCACCTTGTTCCTCTCATAAGAGAGGGTCTTTGGGAGAACAGGGTTCCATTTTCCTTTTGCAAATAAACTCTTAAAATTTTTAATATGTGCCAGTTTATCTTTTAACAGTTCACATTCACAGGAAGCAGGGAGATGAGCATAGATGAAGTGTGGTGAAGTATGAGCAGGAGATGATGGGAGCAGGAGGCAGCACATGGATGTAAGTATCTGGCTTTCACTCAAATGCCATTGGAGTGTTTTGAACTTAAGAGTGGCACAATCTGGCCAAGATTTTTAAATAATCATGAGGACTGTTGTTGGAGAATAGACTATAGAGGGAGCAGAACAAGTTAGGAGGATATTACAACAATGAGGGCAGAAGATAGTGTTGACATGATCAGGGTAGAAAGAGTAGAGGTACCAAATGGTCAATTCTGAATGTATTTTGGGAGTAGAGCTGACAGAATTTGTTGATGGGCTGAATGCATTGGGTAAGGGAGGAAAACAGAAATCAAGATTAACCATGACTCTTGTCTCAAGAAATGGATAGAATTTACTGACATATAGAAAGCTGCACCAGAATTAAATAAGGAATAAGTATGAATTGAATTAAGAGTTTGATTTCGGATGCATTAAGTTCAAGATACATGTTACATATCCTGGTGGATCTGGCAAGTGGGCACTTGGATCTACAAGTCTGGAATTCCTGGAAAAGGTTAATGCTAGAGATACATTTGGAAGTTACCACTTACATAGCTGGTATCTGAAGTGTTCTTGTTTAAGCCTCCTGTATTTCACTAATTGTCTAGAATTATGCAAAGGTAAACAGGATACAAGTAGTATAATAGAAATCTGTCTGTGGAGCTTGTATAGTCAAAGTAGAAAATCCTCTGGACCTTTGAGATTGCAATTGGTTTGCTAGCTCTGCTAAAGGAATTTGATGGGCATAAATGTGAACGTGATATAGGGCTATGACTGAAGGAGAGAATTCAGATCAAGATCATCAAACAGCCTTCATAGAACACATCAAAAGGACATCCAAAATACACATATGGGAGATGCAAGTTACATATACATACATATATACACACATACATATCCATATATACATGTATAAACATATATACATACAGACACACCTGCCACAAGCATTTATTCATAATTATTCAAAAACAATAGTATCCAATTCTTTTTTTATATTCTCTATCTCTAGTCCTCCCTCTCTAACTCAAGACTTTCAAATCTCTCTTTCTCTGTTCCTTCCTTGTTCATCTCAAATCAAAAATTCCAATTTCTAAGATGTCTTTTACCAGACCAAACACTTAGAATTGGGGGGGGAGCAGTATTTTTTGCAAGCTAACTTGGGATCTGTTATCATTTTTTAAAGATGACACTTGATTTCTCACCTAATGTGCTAAAGAATGGCAGAGAGGAGGCCTCTAGGGAGAGAATGAAATTTTCATAGCTTAAACACTAAAAATAACAGCCCCATAACACTGAATCTCATTACCAAGCAGCAAACGCTTTCACTCTGCCTTCCACTGTGGTGTTCACAAGATGCCTTTCAGAAGCCCACACTTTCACTCCACCCCCATCTCACATAAACACAAACACACACACATACACATACACCACCAGTTATGCTGTTACCCCTGGTAAACTTGGAAAATGTGTGTCAGATCTAGATCGTTCTCTTGTCAGGTTATCGTAATTTACTGCCCAGAAAATGAGTCTGTGGTTGCAGGCCATTTCACTCCTTATGTGGCAGATTTGGGCAGAGCCAGGGAGAATAATGAATGCAGCTGCACATCCAGTGTTTGGGGTGGATGGAGATTCAGACCCATAGTGAATTAGAGAAAGAGGAAACCTGAGCCAGAGGCACGACCCAGCTCACTCGAGCTTTGTCAGTCACTGTTTACATCATGCTCACCCATAAAACAGATAATGACAATATTTCCACATATTTCTAAGCTGCTACTCTCTGGGGAAGTCTAAAAGTTCATAGTGGCCTTGTAAATAAGTTCCAGATCTTTAACAGACAATGAAACATGAAATCGGCATTTCACCAATCACTGCATCAGACCTCCCTATGCCTCTGGCAAGGGACGATATGCAAGGCTACCTAAAAGCAATGAGCCACTGGGAGAAGCCTAGAGCCCACGCAGGCACTGGTCCTGCTCTTGCCATGCTCAACCCTTTTGCCCTTAAATCCTGTTGTAAGGCCCCTAGGGAAAGCTGTAACCCTCCCACTAGCCCCCAGAATCTTGTCCTAGAGTGTTCCAGGGGAAAAAAGAGATTGATCTCCGTCTTCCTGAGGGCCTTAACACTGAAAATCACCAAGGCCCTTCTTCATTGACTTCAGGAGAGAAGCATTTCCTTATCCTGACAAGGTCTCAATAAGCAGAATACAGGATTAACATATTCAATTCCATTGACACTTGATGTGCTGTACTTTAAAAAACGATTTCAATGTCTGCAGAGCACTTTAGAGTTGACGAATATCTTCATACCCCCTCACCTCAGTGAGTGCTTTCAACAAGGCTCTAGGAGAAGCATGTGGGTAGTACTCTCCTTTCTTACAAGTGAGTAAGGAAGGCTCAGAGTTAAGGCAACGTGGAGGACAAGGTCAATGGGAAAGCCTGGCAACAGAATGCTGACTGGAGGTCCCTGAGTTGAAGTTCGCCTGAATGAGCTATATTAACTTGTCTTTCTGTATGAAGAAAAAACAC
Source organism: Mustela nigripes (assembly GCF_022355385.1). Taxonomy (NCBI): domain Eukaryota; kingdom Metazoa; phylum Chordata; class Mammalia; order Carnivora; family Mustelidae; genus Mustela; species Mustela nigripes. The sequence goes on from NC_081558.1 coordinate 65,927,662, forward strand.
TGTTGTCAGATGGACCTGACTTTGCCACTCAGGCAAACTTATGAATTCCTCCAAGTCAATTCGCTAATCTCTAAAATTGATTTATTGTCCCTGCAAAGGCTATTATGATTCAGGGAGATGGAGAATTGCAGACAGACACCAGGCACAGAGCTGGGCATGCGTTCTGGGAATGGTAAGTCCCTCTGTGCTTCTCCCCCACTGTCTGTGCCAGCTTCAATACCCACAGTGGTATCACCATCATAATTGTCACTCTGATGGTGACAACACCTCTCCTGCTTACCATTCTTACTATATACCAGGCACCGCGCTGAGGGCGTTCCAGGCACTCCTATATTTTAATCCTTGCCACAATCCTATAAAGTAACATAATTATCTGCCTTATTGAAAAAGTGTGGACTAAAAACTCTAATTCTCAGAGCAATCATGAAAGGATGAGATTCCCTCTCCGGTCTCTCTGACTCTATTGCTCCAATGTCGGTCACCTTCATACATAGCCTGAATATCCAGGTTTCCTGAGCACAATTTTCTCTGCTAGTCTCAGACATCTGCCCTCCCCCATTCTGTTCTCATGCCCTGGTCCTCATTTGCCCGGAACCACCATGTAACTAGACCAATAATACCTTCCAGGACCTGGGCTTACAGGGCTCTCATCAAGGGTTGCCAGATTTAACAAATAAAAATTCAAAATATTGAAAGGAGGAGTCAAGATGGCGGAGAAGTAGCAGGCTGAGACTACTTCAGCTAGCAGGAGATCAGCTAGATAACTTATCTAAAGATTGCAAACACCTGCAAATCCATAGGCAGATCGAAGACAAGAAGAACAGCAATTCTGGAAACAGAAAAACAACCACTTTATGAAAGGTAGGACTGGCGGAGAAGTGAATCCAAAGCGAGGGAAGATAGACCCCGGGGGGAGGGGCCAGCCCCAGCAAGCGGTGGAGCAACGGAGCACAAAATCAGGACTTTTAAAAGTCTGTCCCGCTGAGGGACATCGCTCCAGAGGCTAAACCGGGGCGAAGCCCACACGGGTCAGCGTGGCCTCAGGTCCCGCAGGGTCACAGAAGGATCGGGGGTGTCTGAGTGTCACAGAGGTTGCGGATACTGGAACGGGAAGGCGGGCTACAGAGACAGAGCCGACAGTAAGCTCGCAGCTCAGGGTTACCTTGAACCAGCCACAGGTCAGGCAGACGGGAGTCACTGGGCACTGTTCTCTGAGGGCGCACTGAGGAGAAGGCTAGGGACCTAATCAATACAGACATTGGTAATATGTCAGATCTAGAGTTCAGAATGACAATTCTCAAGGTTCTAGCCGGGCTCAAAAAAGGCATGGAAGATATTAGAGAAACCCTCTCGGGAGATATAAAAGCCCTTTCTGGAGAAATAAAAGAACTAAAATCTAACCAAGTTGAAATCAAAAAAGCTATTAAAGAGGTGCAATCAAAAATGGAGGCTCTCACTGCTAGGATAAATGAGGCAGAAGAAAGAATTAGTGATATAGAAGACCAAATGACAGAGAATAAAGAAGCTGAGCAAAAGAGGGACAAACAGCTACTGGACCATGAGGGGAGAATTCGAGATATGAGTGACACCATAAGACAAAGCAACATTAGAATAATTGGGATTCGAGAATAAGAAGAAAGAGAGAGGGGAGCAGAAGGTATACTGTAGAGAATTATTGGGGAGAATTCCCCCAATATGGCAAAGGGAACAAGCATCAAAATTCAGGAGGTTCAGAGAGCGTCGCTCAAAATCAATAAGAATAGGCCCACACCCCGTCACCTATTAGTAAAATTTACAAGTCTCAGTGACAAAGAGAAAATCCTGAAAGCAGCCCGGGAAAAGAAGTCTGTAACATACAATGGTAAAAATATTAGAATGGCATCTGACTTATCCACAGAGACCTGGCAGGCCAGAAAGAGCTGGCATGATATTTTCAGAGCACTAAACGAGAAAAACATGAAGCCAAGAATACTATATCCAGCTAGGCTATCATTGAAAATAGA
>NC_081558.1:65934664-65946188 GCF_022355385.1 Mustela nigripes
AGTGCTTTGGTGAGTGCTGTGAAGTGTGTAAACCTGGCGATTCACAGACCTGTACCCCTGGGGATAAAAATATATGTTTATAAAAAATAAAAAATTAAAAAAAAATTAAAAATATTCAGTTGAAATCCAAATCAGTCTGGATTTTGGAAAAGCAACAAATTATTTTAGTATAAGCATGTCCTAGATATTGAATGATATACTGACTTGCATGGGACCCATTTATACTAAAAAAATTATTGATTGCTTACCTGAAATTCAAATTTAACTAGGCGTCCTGTATCTTATCTGGTATCTTTAGGCACGTCCTGTACCGTCACAGCCTCTGTCTATTCTGTGTGCGCCATGTGTCTCAATCCTCTCCCTCCAACCACACTGTGGTAGTCTGGTACATAGTGGATTTTATTTTTTTTTTTAATATTTTACTTATTCTTTGACAGAGAGAGACACAGTGAGAGAGGGAACACAAGCAGGGAGAGTGGGAGAGGGAGAAGCAGGCTTCCTGCTAAGCAAGGAGCCCAATGCAGGGCTCGATCCGAGAACCCTGGGATCATGACCTGAGCCGAAGGAAGATACCCAACAACCGAGCCACCCAGGCACCCCCATCAGTAGATTTTAGGAGACCACACCTCCAGTAATCACATTTTTGTAGATTCCCTTTTCTTGTATCTGGACCAACCTACAACACTAACAAGAATACAGTGCAACTGATTCTGTGCCTGTTCTGAACCCAAGCCTTCAGGAGTTTCTGTGTTTGCACTCTTGGAAGTTCTAAGCCTTCATTTAAGCATTCTTCTTACCCTGCTGGAGAGACTGGATGGAGAAATTAGATTAGGGAAAGAGGCCCCAAGACTACATGAAGGAAAACTGAGGAAAGCAGCCGATTGCAAAGATCAAAGCCAAACATAGGGTCCTAATCAAGCCACTCCATCCAGACCCTAATCATTTGAACTATCCAGGGTCAAGTGTCAGACATGTGAGAGAAGAAGGTATTCCAACCCAGCAAACTCAAATGAAACAGTGATATTCAATCCCCGCTGTGCCCTGTCCAAATTCCAGACCTTTACAACCACAAGAAAGTAATGATACTTTCTACTACTAAGTTTTAGGGTGATTTGTTATGCAGCAATAGGTAACTAAAACACATTCCTAAGTACTTTTTCTATAAAGTTGAGGGGTTAACATAAGCATCCAGTTCAATCCACTTCCTACCATAGACTCCTCCCAACCCAATCTTTCAAGCTCTGATTCTAGATCCAAGCTCCTTTTGTAATTGTAATTTTAAAGGCTGCTGGAGCCCATATTTTCAGTTACAGCTATGAACTAAGATGTGACAGGGCACAGTGGGCAGTGATCTTGCTCTGCAGCAGAGCAAAAGCAGCCCAGCACCAGCCCACACCCAGGGAGGCATTAGCAGAGTAAGGCTGAGAGAAGTTTGCCGGCACCTTCCTGTTCTCAGCTGGGGCTTCTGCCAATACCATTAGTTTTGTGCTTACATAATCACAAAGTCCACCTACGTACCTTTCAAAAGAAAAATTCCGGGAACTATGGACCATAATATACATCTCAATTATTACCTGGGTTGGTACACTGAGGGGAGGGTTGATAAAAACACAATGAGAAAAAGTGCTTGCAGCATTGACAGGAAAACACAAGACCTTCTAATATTGATTCACAGTTTAAAAAATAATAATGCCATTATTTGACCCCCTAAATTGGTTTAACTCATACCCTATGCTTCATGTTTAATGTCCAATATACTGATTAGGCTTGATTTCAGTGGAAGATTTCTGTATAAAATATTAAGAAGAGAAATTCATAATTCCCTAGAATTAGTGCTGATATCAGTGGGCCCTTAAAATATGTGTATCATCAGAAAATGTATTGAGGGTAAAAACCTTTTGACAGAATTAGTTACTGCTATTAGAAAGGAAACCTCAGAGGGAAGACTCTCAAAAGAGAGAGCAATGGCTTGAAGTCCTTGCATTAAACCACAATGTAGGTCCTAGAGAGTAAGAAATTAACTTTAGATATGGCAGTTCTTTTTAAGGAATCAAAAATCCCTTCATTTTAACTTAATTGATTACTCCAGAGTAGATTTCTCATGAAGGAAACTGCCCTGTAGCTGGATCCTTTAATTAAAGGTATATCCATTTAAATGCCTCTTATTTGCCAAGCACCCTGACTGGTTCTGGGGATTTCACAATAATTAGCACCTGGTCCTTGTCCTCAACAAGCGTACCGGTTCACACAGGGGCCACAGCTGAAAGCAGACTCTTCAGGCAGAGAGCTCATAGACACCATATGCAGGGAGAGAAAGGAGGAAGTAGTATGGTCAGCAAAGGTATCATAAAGCTACAAGGTCAATTCTGCTCTAAGGCCCGAGAACTTTCAGACTTTGCAATTCCTGTTATTTGATCCAGGAGACCACCTTTTCATGTGATCTTGAGAAAGCAGGTGAGTCTGTAAGGAGACCACTGGCTATCTTTATCTAAATGCTGATTACTTCCCGTGGCATTGAGTTTATGGTGTCAGATAGAATTGGATTCAAATCACAAGCTTTGAACATGTTACCACCTTTTGAGAGTTGGTTTCCTCATCTGTCAAATGGGGATAAAGACATTTACTTCATACAGTTTTGTCAAGTGTACATGAGAGCAGAACAATTTAGATTAGTTTCCTAGGAAACAGAACTAAAGCTTAGTTCATGGACAAGTGACTTGTGAAGAAAATGTTCCCACGGAGTCCAGCAAGGGAGTAGAGGAAGCAGGACAGGGAAGAGTAGGAAACCAAGTGAGATGCCATCTCAAGGAGAAAAGTGCAAAAGATGACCTCAGCCTGACTCTACAGGGAAGTTCTGTAGTGTGTTATGTCCCATAGTTTGTCCCTATTGGAGGTGAGGGAACAGGACCTTCATATCCCTGCATTCGTCATTCGCCAGCTAAGAGCCGCTGCAGGACTGGAAGGGAACCCTACACTTACAGGCACTTCCAACTCTGCACACTTGAGTGAAGCAAGTCCCACAGCAGAGCACAGTCTGCCAACAACAGCCCCTGGGGCTGGCTGTTGGGAGGGAAATCCCCATTGAAGCTGGGGGATGGATACACAGACATGGCAAAGGTACCCAAGGGAGTCTGGGTGCAGTGCCAGTAATACCCACTTCAATCTGTTCTTCCAGACACACAATAGTTACTCAGTAAATAGACCTTTATCTTTTCACCTAGAAGTGGTAGGGGTGGCACACACATCTCCACTTTTTGCACATTGTAGTCAAGGCAAGTCTATAGGCTCTCTCTTATTTGCAGCTCAGAATCATGTTTTTTGGCAATATATTGAGACGTCCAACTGTGCAGAAAAACCCACCCATATCCAAGGAAGAAAAGGAAGGGTGAATCAGTGACACATTCTCATGGGCTATTGCCCTTCAATTCCTCAGTTCCTCCTCCAGCAACTCCCTAGAAGACTGGAAGAGTCCCTTTAACCATTGTTTTACCACTGTCTCACCTGCAGAGCAGAAAGTAGCTAACAAGGGGACAGGATAAGCAGGCAATGTTGGCACAACACAGGCACTCACAGTGAGGGGCATTTTGGCTCAGTGTACTGCAGTGACTGGGTGTCCACACCAAGAGGTCCCTTTACCTCCCACTCTGTGCAGTGCCAGTGGCTGTCCAAAGCTAAACCAGCCCTCTCATAACTTTGGAAGGGTTGGTGCCCAAATGAAGGAAAGCAGATTGTTCAAAGGAGCCCAGTGTCCTAAACAAGGAGGTAAGAGAGGGGTAAACATAAATCTTCAGCAACAGGGCCTGGGGAGAGTCTGGTTTGGGCCAGGATCTCTATTTCTTGGGTTTAAAAATTCATTTTAGTAGCTGTAGTCAAACATCTTTTCATGAGAGAACAATTTTTTGCTTAGGAAAATACTTTAATAAACTACATTGTCTGGGAAAGTTAATACTCAAGATTCTAAGAGCTTGGTCCATAAGAAGACAAGAAAGTTAAGAAATCATTCAGTTATTCTACCCAGTAAGATAAGCATTTGGAGGCTAGAGCCAGTGGTGAAAGAAGGATTTCGAAAAGTGAAAGAGGGAATAAGACACAAGGCTGAGTCTACGCCACTCCAGGTCTAAAGCCAATCCCTGTGGTCTCTTGATCTTTTGGGTTCTTCTCACTGGGATGGTCCTGTCCCCAGGCCTGTAACTACAACCCCTCTCAAGACATTTGTCCAGGGTCTAACTCTACCTGAACCCATAGCCTCTTGTGTCCTAAGACTACCATTGCAGCAACTTGAGCCCCATAGTGCCTGGCCAGGGCCCAGTCTGCCCATGACTTCCAAGCAGCATGAGGAGCCCCACCAGCCATGGCTTTGCATGGCTAAGTGGGCTCCCAATTATCCCAGTTCTTTTCTGTCACTCTGGACACCTGATAATGAACAGGGCACCTGCCTCTTGCCATTAACATTGCACTAAGCTGGAGCATCTATAAAGGCCTATGTTGTCTTCCTGGCAACAGCACCTCGAGAAATGACCCATGTCCAAGGCCTCCTGCAGATAAGCAGCCTGTGCCTGTCTTCCTACTAACTCTCCACTACTGATATTTTATTCTACCTTTGCTTTTAAGTGAGGTGTTTTTTAAATGCTGTTAACCCCAAAAGACTCAAAGTTCTCGAGCGTGAACTGAATTGTTTTCATCTCTGCCCTGCCACAGCCCTCATGCCATCAGCCAGCGGCATTGCTCCCAGGGCAAGTCAGGGTCTCTGCCCCATTCCGAGTAAGTGGAGTCATGGATCAAACTGACATCTTCTTAAATTATAATTCCATCTGGTGTTGAGAACGTGGGGAAACGGGCATGATCATACACAACTGGTGTCAAGTACATTAATTTGCCCTCTTTAGAGGTATTTGGCAATAATTATCAAGGGCCCTAGTGTGTATGCCCTTTGATCTCATCATTCCACTTTGAGAAATATACCTATAGGAAATCACAAAGTTTCATGTGTAAGGAAATTCTCAAAAGGAAATATTTATGATAGTGAAACCTGGAAATAGCTTACAAGTCCAATAACAGATAAATAAGCTTTATTATGTACAGATGAGGAAATATTTTGTAGACATTAAAAACAAATGTTTGAAGAATAAGAAAATGTTTATTTTATATAAAACTCTAATTTTATCCTTCTCAAATGACACAAATTTATAAATATACCAAAATGTGAAATTTTTTTCATTTTTTATTGTTGAATAATTAGAAAAAATAAACATAATCAATTTTTTTATCCAAAATTAAGCCTTTGAGTCAAGATCATCAAAAGGAAGATATAATATCTATTTCATGGCCAATTACTGAGAAGCTCCTACACAGCCAGGCACTGTACTAGAAACTAGAAACTCTAAGATTAATAGAACTCCTCCAGCTTTATTGAGATATAACTGAAAAATAAAATGTGTATATATTTTAAGTATACAATGATTTGATATACACAAATGCTGTGAAATGATCTCCACAATGAAACTAATTAATATATCGATCATCTCACATAGTTAACCATGTGTGTGTTGACAACACTTAAAATTTACTCTTTTAGCAAATTTCAAGTATATGATACAGTGTTACTATGGTCACTATGCCTTCCATCAGATTCCCTAACTTATTCACCTTATAACAGGAAGTTTGAAACCTTTGGCCAACATCTCACCATCCCCCCCCCCCCCCGCCGCTCACCTGCAAACCCCCAGTAATCACCACTCTAGTCTCTGCTTCTGTGAGTTAAATTTTTTTAGATTCCACATAGAAGTGATACCATACATACAGTATTTGCCTTTGTCTAGCATATTTCACTTAGCGTAATGCCCTCAAGTTTCATCCATATTGTCATGAATGACAGAATTTCCTTCTTTTTTAGTTTTTCCATTGTGAAGAATATCTTTTTATTCACTCATCCTTTGATGGACACAGGTTGTTCTCTATCTTGATTAGTGTGAAATGCTGCAATGAACATGGGAGTATAGATATCTCTTTGAGATAATGACTTTTTTCCTTGAGATATACACCCAGAAGTAGAATTGCTGGATCATATGATAGTTCTATTTTTAGTACTGTTTTTCATATTGGGTGCACCAATTTACATTCCCACAAGCAGTGAGTGCACCAGGGTTCTTTTCTCCACATCCTCATCAACACTTGTCTTTTCAATGGTAGCCATCCCAACAGGTTTTCTAAAGTGATATCTCACTGTGGTTTTTATTTACATTTCCATGATGATGAGTTACTATTGGGTTGCATGAGTTACATTTCACCTGTTAACCCTTTATCAGATATATGGTTTGCAAATATTTTCTCCCATTCTGCAGGTTGCCTTTTTCATTTCACTAATTATTTCTTTTGCTGTGCAGATTTTTAGTTTGACTTATTTATTTTTGCTTAGTAGAACCCACTTTCCACTTGATAGAATTCACTCAATGCACGAGAGATTGATTTGTCATCGACAATGACCATAAAATGTTGTTAGCATGGTGGAAACACAAATGAGGGAATTCTGACTTTGTTGGAAGAAGTATTAGAAAAACTTCATGGAGGAGGTGATATTCCTCCAAGTATCTTCATTCATTCCTTCATTTATTTTATCAACAACTGTGTTTCAAACACCAACAGTGTCCCAGGAACTGTGCTGGATGTTGAAATACGATGATGAACAAGCTCATGGCTACTCCCCTCAAGGATATCATTATCCAGTGTAGGACTGAATGCCTTCAAGGGTGAAGGGGCATTAGCCTCCTTGCAAGTCTCTGGCTGGTGACCACAGGTACCCTAGTTCTTCCCATCATTCCAGCTTGAGTATCCAGCTCTGTTCCCTCAGGTTGCATCTAAAACCCCTGGTCCCTAGCTCTGAACATCCCTTGGTGTCTACTCTAGAGATGCTAGCTAGGCATGGCCTCCCGATATCCTCATTCTACCTTCTGTGAGAGTCACTTCCCACAGTCCTGCTGAGTGCACGTGGGCTACAAAACCTCACCCGCTGGTTATATCTGATGGATAGGAAAGGACCCTGGATACAAGCTGAGCCAATCAGGTTCTCCCAGGAGTGTGGAACGGAGCATACAGGCCTGTGAGCAGTCTCCACGGAGTTATCCTGCAGGGTCTGAAATGGCCTTTTTTTGGCCTGAGGCACAAAGTGTTAGAGGAATCAAGCCCACAGAAAGAGAGAAATGGTGCCCAGAGAGCAGGGCACCTTGTAGGGGAATTATGCAGTGAGCTGCTATGTTGCCATCTCCTGCATTTGGATTCTGGAAAATATCTCCCCTGTTATCCTCTGTTTCACAAAATCTTGTTTGAATGGCTTTCTCATTCCTGCAAAAGATACTCTGATTAAAACAATCTCCAAAAGAAGGTTTCCTGAAACCCTTAGAGGATCGCACAAATTTACTGAGACCCTCTGGTTATATCAAGACTGGGTCATGCTCTGAACCTTGCATAAGGCACATGCTCAATAAATAATTGTTGTCTGAATGAATGTAGAAATGAAAAGCTGCCCCAAAGGGTCTTCACTGGCTGCCTCAGAGTCCTCATTTACCTGTCTGACATCCACAGCACTACAAGGAAAGTGGTCACACGGGCTCACGCACAGCTTGGATTCTTGCCTCAAACTTATTCCAGTAATCATTGCACACCTGTTTTCTTTGGCAGTCAGGGTTGCACTGAGCCATGCCAGTGGATATTAGAGTTCTTCTCTGCTCCCAGTCTCTAGTGAATGATGGCTTTTGTGACAAGGAAAATGCTCAGTGTTCTCTTGAGTCCCATCACCAGTCAGAACTGTAAGAATTGGAGCAGCCCACAAGTGAAGATTTAGTTCCTGGTTAACGGGAACAGGCTTCACAAGTAGTTTTGGAAATGAGGTCAAACCCATTTGTTTCCAGATGGTCCCAGACTACAAAAAAATTCAAAGGGTAATGGAAAATTTTCAGGCATCATATGGTCATTCATCATATCTAACCAGCACTTTGATTCCTGAAATGTTGGATATATCTGTCATGGAAGCTAGCTGTCCCTTGTAAGTGGACTTTTTTTTCAAAGTAAAGAAACACCTTTCAATTCAAGGATTCATAAGGCACATCTTAATCACTCCTTCCCTGTTACTTTCAAAATTCAAATATATATATATAGATATATAGATATATATATACACACACACACTTATGTATGTATATATATACACACACATACAAAATTTATATATATTTTACAGATATATTAGATAACATATAAATATATCTTAGCATTATTTTTCTTCTTTGTATTTTTTATTTAACAATATTTATTAAGCTCCTACTATTTGTCAAGCTCTGTTTTGGACACAAAGATAGAGGAGTGAGCAAAACAAACTCTCCTGCTTTCACAGAACACATATTAGTTGGCACCTAGAGGAAGAAAGACAATAAACAAACAAAAAAGAAATATATTTGATGAGGGAGAAAAATATTTCAGAATTATGTAGATACATAATTCCCCAAGTAAGAGGGAATTGCTCGAGGAAGAACTCACTGAAATGATGACATGTGGAGGAGATCTGAAGGCAGTGTGGAAGTCAACCTTACATACATCCAGGGAAAGAACATTCTGGGAAGAGGGAACAGCATGTGCAAAGGCACCAAGGCAAGAGATGCTTGGAATAGAGTGTTATAGTGTACCTGTTTCAGGAAAGGAAGGAATGGAGTCAGTAAAGAGAAGAGGCTAGTTCATGAAGTCATAGATGTGTATGCAAATACTTTCTACTAGACTGTAAATTCTAAAAAGCAAAGACAATGTCTTATTCATCTTTTTTCCTTCCCTAGCTCTTCCTATAGCTCCTGGCATGTAAGAGTATTTTAATAAATGTTAGTTGTGGTTATAAATGAATGCATAGTTTACTTATGCTTTATGTCATGTCTAGTACATTCCTTTAATTATTACGAAATAAAGAAATTAAATTTAGCCTTCATTTCCTTTAATACTGAACTAGGTTTAATTCCTGAGGCAAGAGATATAACTCTAGATGATATAACATCTAGATGATGAGTGGCTGTCTGGATGGATGGATAGAGCAACAGACTTAGATATATAGATGTCAGATTTAAGCAAAACCCTAGCACCTGGCCATGATACAGCTGTACACATGACCATGATCCAGTCAGCTTCTCAGTTTATCCTTGACCTGTCTATTTGCAATTTTTATCCATCAAATGATGCAGCATGCGGAGTGGGAGTCACCAGCTACAAGTGTGTGAGATTATAGTTTGCTAAAAGCACTGCTGTCTCAAGCTCAAGAATGTTGCACTATTGAGGCGCCTGGGTGGCTCAGTGGATTAAGCCTCTGCCTTCAGCTTGGGTCATGATCTCAAGGTCCTGGGATCGAGCCTCACATTGGGCTCTCTGTTTGGCAGGGAGCCTGCTTTCCCCTCACTCTCTGCCTGCCTCTCTGCCTACTTGTGATCTCTGTCTGTCAAATAAATAAATAAAATCTTAAAAAAAAAAAAAAAGAATGTTGCACTATTGTCACTTGAATATAAGCACAGTTCTGGGCATCTTTATCTCACTGGCCTTGAAAAGTTATTGCTCTGATTCAGTAATTCTGACTTATCTCCTGATTGTTTCTCAGGTCTTCTTCTTCTTCTTCTTTTTTTTTTTTTTTAATGTCCCTAGATGATTTGTAGGAATTTCCAGCATAACACTAGCAGGTAGGGCTCAGCTGACTTAATTGTGCACAGACCCCCATAAATGCACCACAGGCCATTGGGACCCACCAGGTTCCCGGCCAAGGTTTCTTTCCTCATTTCTTTGGTCTTGACATTGGCCAAGCCTAAGGCCCTCTTTAACCACTATGAGTAAATGAATGAGCAAGCTGAGGTCCAGCCAGATCTTACAAGAAGAAAATAGAGACCATTAGTTAGAAATTGTTAAGTTGAAGTTGAAAAAGTTTTGTTAGTTTTTAAATTTTTATTTCAGGATTTTAAGAAGAAAACAACTAGCTCCTTGTACGTAAATAAAGTCATTTCCTTCTATGAAACTGGTGAACACATTTCCCATGTAGTTATTACAACAGATCTAAGGACATTCATTGACATGTTGCACTAGACTGTGAGTTCTTTTTTTATTATTATATTACATTAGTCACCATAGAGTACTTCATTAGTTTTTGATGTAGTGTTCCATGATTCATTGTTTGCATGTAACACCCAATGCTACACTGTGAGTTCTAATAAAGGTGTCAGAAATGAATAAAGTACATTCTCTTTTAAAAACACTCTGTCTCGGGGCACCTGGGTGGCTCAGTGGGTTAAAGCCTCTGCTTTCAGCTCAGGTCGTGATCCCAGGGTCCTGGGATCGAGCCCCACATTGGGCTCTCTGTTAGGCAGGGAGCCTGCTTCCCTTCCTTTCTCTGCCTCTCTCTGCCTACTTGTGATCTCTCTCTCTGTCAAATAAATAAATAAAATCTTTAAAAAAAAAAAAAAAACACTCTGTCTCACACAGGATAGAATTCTAATCTGTATCCTTCCCCAAGTATCCATTCACACCATGCTGTGTATCATGGAAGCTCCCTACAAACTACATCTGGTGTCCAAATACAAGACATTCTCAAGAAACTTCTCTGGACTTTGAGTGCTAGGGAAAATGTGTCTTCTGAATTACTGGTCTACTTCTTTTTATGGGACAATAAAAACTATACAAACTAGATGAACTGGGTTTTGTTCAGTTTTGTTTTGTTTTGTTTTGCCTGTTTGTCTTTTGTTGGTTCACCTTGTCTGGAAGAAATTCAAAGCCTGAGCATTAAACTCTATTTCATTACCCTTCATCCCAGTTTTGTGGTATAATTACCCAGTCTCTGCTGACACGACATGATTTCTGATTTTCATTTAGCTTTATTTCAGCTTTCCCATTGTTACAAGCTTTACACTCCTGTTCAGGGAAATTTAAGGATGGCTCCATGAGAAACAGAAAAAAAAATTATGGTTAGTAAGCAGAGTGATGTGATGTACTGCTCTAAAATGTGCGGTTCTAGTCATGTAGACCTGAATTCAAATATCAGCTTCAACAATTACTTAAAGTGTGAACCTGATTGAGCAAATTGCTTAAATTTTCTGAACTTCAGTCTCTTTTTCTGATAAATAGGATGATGATAATAAAATACCCTAAGTATTAAATAAGACTATACACAGAAAATGTTTAGAATCCGATCTAGCAATTTGTAAATGCCCAAAAAATTATATCCCCACAGGAACAAATAAAAGCAATTGAGAAGCAAATCTGAGTCACACAAGGTATGAAAGTGTTTCTTGAATATAGGAGAATAGCTAAAAGTTCCCACTTTATGACAGGTTTGGTTTAAATCCCAGCTCCATAATCTATTCTGTCACCCCAGGCAAGTTCCCTACCTTGTTATGCCTCAGTTTCCTAACATTTAATGGAAGTGAAAACAGTGTCATCCTCACTTTAAGGTGGTAACACAGCATAGGTGCTTTAAAAGGAGTCTGGTATACAGTAACCACTCGATAAATGCTAC
>NC_081558.1:65961188-65994327 GCF_022355385.1 Mustela nigripes
AGACATCCAGATGGCCAACAGACACATGAAAAAGTGCTCCATATCACACTGGGTTCTTTACAAATAATCCTTCCTTAAACATTGTTTCAAAATGTTTCACTACCTCCAATCTGGCATCCAAGTGGACGCCTTCCCGGGATCTTGGGCAAGGCTCATTTCTCCAGCTTTGTCCTTGGGAATCTGAGCAGAACAATTGTGATGAGTCTCAGGATTTCCTGAACCAATTCAGCTTCTTAATAGTGATATTTAAATCAAACTCACCTTGGGTAGATGGCTGAGCCCTCTCCGTCATGAAGGAGAAAAATCCCCAGCACATATCATAAACTTCACATAAACCAAGCAATTTTAAAGATTCAGATCATAGGTGAATAATCTCCAAAATAAAGATTTCTTCTGTACATGTAATAATGGTGCTTTGGAATTTTTTCAAAACTGTGTCTTAAAAGGATATTCTCTGGGCCAAGAAAAATAATTGCAAATTCACCACATCAGATTGAGAAAAATTCAGGGATTTAGTCCTAGAAAGTACTTTTGCCATTTGCTGAGGATGGCATTTGGGAGGATATTGGGTTCTGCTGTGGTTACAGGCAGGCATTAATAGCCACTTAGAAGCAGAACCAAAATAATGCTACAGCTGATGGTAGAGACAGGCTTTGTGAATTCTCAAGAATGCCAGTCTCCCCAAATAGAACTTCATTAACCTGCCCAATTTCTACTGGGTCAGATCACATCACATATTTTCTACTCACCAATTCCCAGTCAGCCAACCAACTGAATATCATGAAATGTTTAAATATCTCCCTTCCCTGTGTCATATAATTTAACTCCATCTTTTCCTCTCTCTTACTTCCTTATATACCTCACCCCCAGTCAAAGAGCAATCGCTCTTAATTATTTAATGCACTACAGTCTTTGAATGCCTATTATGTCCCAAACACTTTTTTTTTAAGATTGTATTTATTTATTTGACAGAGAGACAGAGAGAGAACACAAGCAGGGAGAGCAATGGAGGGAGAAGCAGTCTCCCAGCTGAGCATGGAGCCTGATGTGGGGCTCAATTCCAGGACCCTGGGATCATGACCCGAGCTGAAGGCAGCTACTGAACAGACTGAGCCATCCAGGTGCCCCCAGGTATGTTTATAATAGGCTGCAATTACAGTAAAATATAAAATAGGATTCTCACAATTTAAAAGACTAGTGTAGGAGTTAATTAAACAAATCATTATAGTAAAATATGAGATATGAAATAAAAAAGATAAGTGCAAATGCTGTAGGAGCCCAGAGGGAGAAAGACCAAATATAGCTGAGTAGGGTGTGGGAAAGTTTCATGGAAAAGATGATGCTCAAATTGCTTCCTGAAGATGAGGAGTCACCTTCCACACATAATTGATACTCAGAATTTACTACACATCCTAAACTAGGGAAGTGCTTCATGCATGTTGGGAAGGAACCATAATTACCTTCACTTAGAGATTTAGAGAGATGCATAACTTGTTTTTAGGTCACATCTAGTAATGGGGTGACACCAAGATAGTCACTAGAGTCCACTAAAGACTTCAGGGACTAGGAGCATTGTCCAGGCCAAACAGCAACAAAGAAGCACAGCACAAAAGATCATGGTCAACTGGGGAACAGTCCTGAACATCTTCGGAGTCCCGTGTTCTTCAAAGCAAATAGTAAAAAATCAGCAAACCTTTCTGCTCTTTCAGAACCAAGCAGCCTTTTTGTGATTCAACTGGGCTAATATGTTCCATTCCTATGGTTTTTCTCAGACCTTCCTATAGCCTGCTCATCCCAGAATAGACATATCCATATCATTTCATGCAAGTCATCCTACAGAACCCAATTCTTAAGAAGAGAGACAGTGTTTTATGGATATTTCATGTCCTCCAAGCACCAAGCCCACGGATAGAAACACACAGATAGAAAAAGTGTCTGGAACATGCTACTTAGTTGATGAACTTTTTGGTCAATACTTTGCTGTTGGAATTCAACACCATAACTGACTTCCAAGGAAATAACTACTTGAAAAAATTATCTAGACAACTCAAAAGATAATCAAACATTCAATGTCTGGGATTAGGCTGTAGAAGAACTAGGTTTTGATTTTAGACAATTTGCTCTTTTCCAAAATGTGTCCTAATGGCAAAACAGAAATCCTACCTCTCTAGTTAGTTGTATTTAAATCCAACCACTAATTAAGTTGATTTTCATTATTCCTTCCTCCATTTTTTTTATTGATTCCTAGCACTAAGGAGTCATGATTTAAGGATGAAGATAGACCATTAAGCTGATACAAAGTTACAAAGGTTAAAGAACATTTTGAAACTATAGTAAAAACAAATCTCATTGGAGAACTGGGAGGTAGAGGAGGTGAGTGGAGAATAGTATGTGAAGAATCTGCTGGGAAGCTCAGAACATGACCAGTGTAAATATAGTTAAAATATGTTTTCTACAGTACTTAACCTTGGACCTCAGAAATATTAGATAATCACTTTTGGTTGCAATAGACTCTAAACAATGGTGTCACAAAAATTTCTCCAAGAAAAACTTAGGGAGCTTAATCAGTTTGCTAGGACTGCCATAACAAAATACTGCATACTGGATGACTTAAATGTAGTTTCCTACAATTCTGAAAACAAGAAATCCAAGATCAGGGTATTGGCAGGTTTGCTTTCCCATGATTTGTAGGTAGCCACCTTCTCACTGTCTTTACATGGCTTTTTTCCTGAATATTCATGTGTCCCTGTTGTCTCTTTATTTTCTTTAAGGACACTAGCCCCATAAAGTCATGCCCTTCTCAGGGCTTCCTGTATCTGGTGACTGATTGAGGGAGATATAAAGGCCCAGCCATTTCAGCCCAACACAAGATATTACTGCTAACACTCAGTACAGAACACCTGCCATGTTGGCTGAGGCTTTTTCAGGCCCACAAATCAGTTCTAGTTCTCAGTTGGCCTAATCCTGCCCTCCCAGGTGTTGATCCTTAATAAATATCTTGCCCTCCAAATTCCATCTCCACTTTTGAAGAACCCGAACTACAACAAATAGCTTTCAAAGCTCTGCAAGAAAATAAGGTTAAATATATAATTTTATGTCCAGTCAAATTATCACTCAAACATTAAGGCTGGATGTTAAATCATGCAAGACTCATAGAGCTATCTCCTTATGTCCCCTTTCTGAGGTTAAAAAAAAAAAAATTGCTTGAAAATACACTTGAGGAGACAAAGAAAAAAAAAATCAAGAAAATGGAAACGAAGAAAACAGTGGACCCAAAGCCACAAGTGAACAAAAAGGAAAACTGGGACACAACTGCGCAACAGGACATGAAAAATAAAAAGTCCCAAGTAGAATATTAGAATAACAGAAGGAAAATTTTCACAAAAAGGTAGATTCTTATTTGATAGGTAATGTGATCAAGTGAGAAAATCTTTGTAAAATGATGACGAAATTATATTTCAATAAAAAAAACAAAGAAAATTAGAAAGTTTAGACACAACATATATATTGATAAAATACATATATAAAGCACATTCAAAATATCTTCATTTGAAAAGCTGAAGTAAATGAAAATAAGTGCTCATTTTCATATTTTGAAAGCTTATTTTGGAAAGGGGATGGCCTGAAACTACGTGACACAGAATTTGTGTCATTTCCTACCCCCAGAAGGGCCTCTCTGCTTGATCTTGGGGTGAATGATATGTAATCATAACATTGCTAATGACCCGTATTGGTGCTTGAATTTTCAATCTAAGCTATAGGCAAAGTGAGGAAGGCTTAGGCATATTTATAAAAAAGAATGAAAAAGTAATAAGCCTTGACGATGTTTAATGATGTTGCTGGAAGATCATGAGAATTGCAAGGAGAGAAACTGAAAGGAAGTTCAGGGCTTCTCATTTCATCTTCTGTCTCTCAGAACAGAAAGTCCGATTTGCCTCAATTTGATGGATCAAGATGAAGCATTTAAAGTCTACTTTTAAAAATTCTTACTGTATCCGTGGAAGAACCCACCCAATAATAAAAAGGTAGGATGAGAGGTGGGAAGGTGGGGAAAGTGAGACAGTTCTGCTTTTCCTTTTTAATCATGCAGAACAGAGAGTCAGTAGCTAATGTTCAAAATTAATAATTGGAGAAATAAAAGTTTCACCTACTATGGGGAATTTTGAAGATAACTATTGGAAGAATCAAAGGGAAAAGGAACCTACCTGTGGGAAATGGATCAGAGATGAGCAGGGATGGAATAAGGAACAGGTGATTTGTGCTGAATGCCCCACAGCACTGTTTAAATTTAACTCCCTGCAACCATAAATATGGCACCTGGCTTCTGCTCTCCCTCTGCGCCCTCTATCTGCCCACACTCATGACTCTCTACCTGAACTTTGATGTTTTCCTCACCTTCAGAACACAGTTTCTTCTCTTTATGTCTTACTGTTCCACACAGCAGAACTCTAGGACTCAAGAGTGGCTCAGCACTCCATTACCCCATTTTCTGGGCACTGGCCTATGCCTGATAGGAGGGAACAGCTAGTAAAATCTTATCTCCCCAAATGGTTTACAAGTACTTTGACTAACTTCCTCTGTGCACCTAGAAAGCCCAAGATCATAATACATACTTGGGCCAGTTCATATGTTTAAGGTGCACAGAGCCAGTCACTAGCAATGTGACCATGAGCAAGCCACTCACCTCCTGAGGTCTCTCTTTTCTCATCTGTAAAATGAACACATCAAAGGTCCAAACTCTGAAAGGAAATGATCAATTTGGTGTATGTGGGTAGACAAGATTCAAGACACACCCTTTTGGGGAAAAAGTAGCTCTTAAAGGCATTTTCTTTATTCACCTAATCATAAATCAGAGCAGAATTATGGAAAAAAACAAAAACAAAATCAAAAAACTTTGGCAACTAGTTATAGATACCTGAGCATTCTTCTTTGTCACCTGAAAGGCCCAGCAGAGTAAATTTCCCCTGAACCAAGCATCTTCAAGTTATGTGACTTCCAACAGGTCCCTTCATTGGTCTGGGGCTCAGATGCCACATCTATTTCAATTGTAAGAATGAAAGTGATGCTCTTTGGAGTCTCCAACCAAAGCTGGGCTCTGCATCCTAACAGCCCCCAAGCTCATTTACAGCGGCGCAGCTTGGCAGTCCAGAAAAGAAACCATACCATGTCCTCTACCCCTGACTTGTCCAGAATTCTTCCTAAATCTGATTGAAAACATGAGATGCTGCCTCTGGCCATTTCTCTCACTGATCTTCATCTCATGTCCAGATTTTTCTCTTTACCTGTTTCCTTGGACTCTATTCCCCAGACCATCCCTCCTTTCCTGGCCACCAGGTCTAGGACATGGGTGCCAGTTCTGTTTTGCCTCATGCCTTGGGCCAGGGTCAGGGTCATGCCATAAAGGAAGTGAAGGCCTGACTAGCCCAACAGTTAAATTAAATTAAAGGGTTTTTTTCCAAGCCATGAGAATTGTAAGAACACCCATCCAAAGAAAACCAAAAGTGATGTGTGTGCTTGATGCATAATTGGTATATCATTAAAGGTCAAAAAGGTCCTCCAGTGAGGACTGGAACTATCTATATGAAACCAAATCTCCAGCAGCCACTGAGGACCAGGAAAGGTGGATGGCAATCCATCAGGGAGCAATCTGGCCTAGAGAGTTCGTTGATTGCCCTGGCAAATGAGAATTAGACTCTAACTATCCCATTGGCAGGTTTTAGAAATTTTTAAAATATACTCTCTACAACTGTCACAGTGTCAAAACAATTATTTGCCTGCTTGAGCAGATGTCAGGCATTGTAAAGTGTATATGTCTTTTAAAATTAAATGAGAAACTTTCAAAAATTGGTATAAGCTGGAATCCTAATTATAGCATATACAGATCCCTAAAGTCAGGAGGTGAGGAGGGGAGAATGCTGATTTTCCTTTTTCTTTTTCTTTTCCCTGAGGCGCTGAATTGTAAGCACGCTTGTAGTAAAAGTAGAATGTGTCACTTGAACTTCAGGGAGGGATTCCAAGACATTTTGCCTATCATTCTTGCCTTTGAGCCCTCATTAGTCTTTAAACGTGTATTCATTTTCTCTGCATGGTCTGCGGACGCCCCTGCACTGTCTCTCTCGTTGCTCCACGCTGGCCCTGCCTGTTCAGCCAGGCAGCATCTTTGCCCCATTTTACAAAGGCAGAGCCGAGTGGTATTTCCAAGTCTCCTAATTCCAAGACACTCACTCCTTCTCCCACAGGCCTCCCTATGTGCCTTCCTTCCTGGTCCAGTAACTAGACCTCTGTTAGGATTACCTTGATGATCACCCTCCCGTTGCTGTTTCACGGACTCTGAAACTTTTCCACAGACGCGTAGGTAGGAAGTAAAACAGGGAGCCTCCAACATAATGCCCCTTGAGATATTCACAACTAGTCGACATTTAATTAATGGTAAATGATCAGTTGATTGAGATAGTAACACCAGGAAAGATATCCTCCTCAAACTGAAGGAGTATCCAACTCCACCACTGTTGATTGATAATCTCCCTTAGACAAGGCATGTGGACCGTCAGGAATGTTGCATGAAATAAGGCAAGATTTCCTCCCTAAGGAATCCTGTCTAGACTGGAAGTCTAGACTGGAAGTCTAGACAGGAATGTTCTTACTTTGAAAATGCAATGGCAACCCTCATGAAGGGATGACATGCTAAAGAATCAAAGGGGAGAAGGAAATAGTCACGGCTTGTTGTTGAGAGACTCTTCATCTTCTCCATGTCTATTAAGTACCTCCCATGCACTGAATGTTTTACGTCTGTTTGTGACAACCTTCACAACTCTACAAGAACAGCAGAGACCCGAGGCACCACAATGCTCAGAGTTATCTTTAGATTCCAAAAGGAAGCAGTATGGATTAATTGCAGCTTAGTGGGTGCAGGTGGTACCCACCAGAGCCTCTTTACTGGGTGGCACAGCTATCTCCCAGACACTGTTAGTATTGACCGTCATGAACTCCCAAATGGCCCCTTGCTTCAGAAAATTGCCCTTGGCTGATGAGAGCCTCCTGGCCTGACAAGTCATGTCCTCACCCCCAGGGATGCCCCACAGCAGATGACTGATAAAGGCTCAATCATCTTCTTGGCCTCAAGGTAGGGGCCACTCTATGGTGTGGTTTATGCTCCAGAACACCTTGTTGATCAGGCCAAGGCTGGATTCCCTGAGATCACAACTTAATTTGCCCTTCCTTTTTCCTGCCTGCCCCCTGCCTCCTCCAGGTTTCTCCTAACAGCACCCCTGCCCATAAACCCCAGGAATACAAATCATGGTCTCAGCCTCTGCTTCTTACATCTAAGACAGTTACCTGTTCTTTTGGAACCCTATTTCCTCACCTCTAAAACCCTGGAAATAGGTCACAAGCAGTCGTGAGTGCTAGTGAGATGATGTAATTTAATCTCTTTATAATTTCCTGGGCTCAATAAATTATAGCAAGGATTTTTCCTCTTTAGGTACATTTAAGAGAACTGCTGGTCTCTGGGATATAGAACAGAGACCCTGGGCAGCATCAGCTGCCCACAGAAACTGAAGAACCAGAAGCAGCCAGAAGTTTTTCAATGCAGGAGGATCCAGCCCACCCTCAGGAGTCTGGAGAACCAGTCAGAACTTGTACCCCATTTCCACAACAGGTGGGGGCAGGGAGCCAGTCAAGGACCTGGTGGAGGGGAACAGGTGGCAGGGCCAGTGGGGTGCCATTGGAAGAGCTTCAATTCAGTACATTTGTAGGTTAGCTTTGGTGTTCACCTTTTAAGCAGAAGGGCAAATAGATTGCCCACCAGATAAAACAGCTTTCTCTGAAATATTGCTTCCTGACTCTACCGTTTCATCTCCATTGGCTGCGGCTTCCCTCCACCTTCTCCTTTCAGGCTGGCTTCCCACCATCGCTGCGGGGCGAGCCCCAGCTGATGAGGGCACCTGGCTTTTGTGGCATCTCTTCAAAGCTAGAGGTCAGGTGTGTTTCTAGGATTTAATTACGCTGGAAATGAAATCCAGCCCTGGAGTGGCTCATCGTCTTTATTATCACATTTCTTACCGCTTGTCAGGCCACAGTAGTTCTGGGTCTTAAAAAGGAAGAAGCAGGATGCTTCCCAGGCATGGCTCAGTTAATCTATTTCACACAGCATTTCAGGTACCTTCCTCCATTTTAGCAGGTTAAAAAAAAAAAAAAACCAGCATGATCGTAGGCTTCTGGGAAAAAGAATTACCTTAAAATGAACAAAAGAAAAATGCATTTTGAGATAACACATTATTTCAAATATATTTCTTATTATATTATAATATAGTATGTATAAGATATAAAAACATAAAAATTTAAAAAAATCACTTGTAATCTCACCAGCTAGATAGATACAACCACTTTTAGTATTATGGTCTCCTTCCTGCCAAGCACTGGTGTGTGCTCCTGGGCTTAACATGTAAGTAGTGAAAGACAGAGAAAGAAGCGGTCTTCTCTTTAGAATGGGAGAAATATGACCCTATAGGGGTTGTGATTCACTGTATAATCCTTTTTTTATATTATTTATGTATATATTCACTAACATTTCATATAGGATACTAATTCACTGAGACAAAGAAGGGTCCCCACCCCTTTTTCAAGCAAGCTAAAGCCAGGGCAAAAAGTCAGGACTTAAAAGAATTTCTGTGCTCAGTAATGCTACAGACGATCACATTACAGTCATGTTTTCTGTGCCTAATAAAATATTCTATAGTCACTCAGATTAATCAAATGAGATGAGGGGATTTATACACTGCTGTGCATTGAGAAAGGGGCTTAACAGTCTCCCAAAATAATATCATTTGACATCCAGAGCTATTAGACTGCATCGGCAGAAGGTATCCATTCTGTAGCCTGATTTGTGTTCAGCGGGTGGCAGTCCCCTACACGTCCCCCTTAGTGTGGTGAAGGTTGGCAGCTACAGGGCGCTGACCTTTCTCACTCTGGAGATGTGATTGCTTTCACACTGATCGCATAGAAACACTTAGCAAATCTCACACTGTTAACTCCATCGCACACTAGCAATGCTGGCATTTTATTGAGTGTCCTGTGGCATTAGCCAGCTCAAAACTCACTAAGATGGGGAAGCCATGCCGAATTAATAACTTCTAAGGTAGTAATGTAGTCAGTTTTCATACAACTAATAAGCACCACTTTAGCCAAAGACAAAAGTCACAAAATCATGGACTCCTGAGCAAAGAAGTAAACTTCAAGAACTTCTGATCCAGCACCCTCACTTTACGAGTAAAGGAAACTAAGAACCAAAGGGGATTTTTTTTTTTTCAAGGTCACAGAACTAAGATTGGAGTAGTGGCTTCCAACCTGCATGTCAGCAGCATGAGATCTTAAATGGAATTCTGCATATATAACTACAATATGCATGAAACATCTAAGAAAGGAGCACCAGGCCTGAAAAACAGTTGGCATCAAAGCTTTATCCTTCCTTGTCCATTTCACCTATGAGCAATTCAGAGAGCCCTGAATCTCCATGAAGCAGAAATCAAACCAACTTCCCTTAGCAAACTGGCTCCAAGAAAATTTCTTGCACCTTCAAGTATTTTTTTTTTTAGCAAATAATCTGTGTTAGACTGATAAACGTTTCAATTAGAAAAGTGTGATCTCCAGTCTTCTCTTTTGCAAAAGAAAAACATTAATGGTCACTACAACAGCAAGTGAATACCCATTAGAAGGTGAACAGAAAATGAAAACGAGTGGAGATTGTAATAGAAGATTATAATAGCCTCTCCCAGCATCGGTGCTGGCCATGGTCCACTACAGAACTGATGCGGTTTCGGTGGGACTAGCCGCAGCCTCAGCCCCAGGAAGAGTTCAGAATTGGCCTTAGGCCAGTTAGCTATGGGTTACCACTGAACTGGCAAATGTCAACAGCTGACTCAGATCCACTGAGCAAAACCAAACATCGACTTTGGCTTGGGGGCAAAGCAAACAAAGTTTACAAATTGAGGGATGCAAAAGGAAATCAAGAGGGTGAAAAAACGAACTGGTGGTTGCCAGGGGAGAGGGCGCTGTGGGGATGGGTGAAATAGGTGAAGGGGATTAAGAAGTACCAACTTCAAGTTATAAAATAAAGGTCAAGGAGATGAAAAGTAGAGCATAAGACATTGTGCAGTGACTGTACAAGACATTGTACAGTGGATGGTAACTATACTTATTGTGATGAGCATTACATAATGTGTAAAATTGTTTAGTCACTGTGCTATACATCTGAAATTAATATAACATTGTATGTCAACTACACTCAATCATAAAAAAATTTAAACAATACAGCCAAGGTCAAGAGTAATCTTCAAAGAAGTTGTAAGCTTCCTATTTACAATAATTCTAAACAATCATTGTTTATTATAGCTATAGATAATAAATTGAGAGCAAAGTCGCATCAGACATCTGGATAGCCAATTGCCTCCCTCCATAAGTAAGGTTAAAACTGTTCTGCAGTTCAGCTAGTCTGAAGGAGTCTTGGGACTTCCTCATTCGGGTCAGTTACACACCATCCCTTTTGAGATTATGTATTATATAATATAACTAAAGGATATGACCAAGTGCAATCCACTTAGACACAAACATAACCCTATTTATTATGTTCAGTCTTCCCAGGCTAACATAACCCAGTCTAGTGAATGTCTGAACCAAGGACTGGCAAACCAAAATGGGGCTTAGTTACCTCATCCCTAGGAGTCAGACCTGGATACCATTAAACCAGTTGTGAAAACTTTCTTGCAGGTGTAACTCATGGCCAGCCTGATTGGTTCAAGGATACATATGTGCCCTAATTGGTCCAAGTAGAGAAATGTCCAGGACTTTTGTTTGACAGTTTAGGTAGAGATATTCTTTTGCAGGGATATTATCAAATAAGCATTAGTTGTTTTTTATGCTGCCTGCCTTCTGAAAGTCAGAAAGAGATTCACCTACCCTGTGCCATAGCCTGTGTTAGACAGTGAGCTAAACAGGATCCCTGCTCTCTAGGAAGTCACATCTTACCAAATATTGACAGTAGAAAGAAGTTAGAGGGGTCTGCAAACTATTTTCCAATACTCCAAAGACCCAAGAGACCAAAAAAAAAAAAAAAAAAAAAAATCACATCTTTAACCCAAATAAGACTGAATAAGACTGTGTATGGGGCTCTGATTACTTTTGAATGGGGTAACACTGGTTATTCCAAAGTGACAAATTCTGATTAACAGTTAGAAATGGAAAAATGGGTGAGAGCACAGCATAATATATAGAGTTGTCGACTCAGAACGTTGCATACCTTCTGGAACTAATGTAACATTGTACATCAGATACACACACACATATAATCTTTAAGTATTAAAAAAGTAATGAAAATATAAATTTAAATCTAATTAATTGTAGTTTTATGGCATGAAATCTTCCAATATAGAAAGATTCTGTAAAAAAGAAAGAGAAAGAGAAAGAGAGTGACGGGGGAGGAGAGGGGAGGAAAGAGGGAAGAAAAAGATGGAGGAGGAGGAGAAGGAAGAGGAGGAGGGGAAGGAAGGATAAGGAAGAGAGAATGAAGAAAGAGAGAGAGGGAAGAAGGAAGGGGGGAGGGAGGGATGGACGGAGGGAATAATTAAATGAATTAAATGGGGCAGGGTATAGATCAACCTTTAATTCAATCACATTTACACTAGCTAAAGTGTCCTAGACTTCATTTTTCTGAGCGATTCCATTCCCACCTCTTCTGACTGGCAAAAAAAACCATCTTGAAAATACCCAGAAACAAGACGCTAATAAAGATGAATAAATAGGCTCATTTTCCCTCTACTTCACAACACAGGAACATCATTTGAAAAATACCCACTGAGCTCTCAGAAGAGGTGCTGCCTTCGTCTCCTGGGCCTGCCACAATAAATTATCACAAACGGGGTGACTTAAAACAACAGAAGTTTGTTCTCACGCTTCAGGCAGCCCGAAGTCTGAAATCAAGGTGTCAGTGGGACTCACTTGCACCACAGTCTCCCGTGGGGAATCCTCCAGGGCTTCGTCCAGCTTCCGGTGGCTCCTAGAGTTCCTCAGCCTGTGGCAGCATAACTCCAATCTCCATCTTTGTCCTCATGTGGCCTCTTCCGTGTATCTCTGTATCTAATCTCCCTGTCTCTTCTCTTGTAAGAATACTTGTAAGGACGTAATCATTCTAAATCCAGGATGATTTCATCTGGATGTCCTCAACTCAGTTTCATCTTCAAACACCTTATTTCCCAATAAGGTCACATTCACAAGTACCAGGGGTTAGACCATGGATGTATCTTTTCAAGGAACATTATTCACGGTACCAAGTTGCTGCATGCATACTCCTGATTTTTTGACAACCATATTTCTGACCATGTGGGGAAATCACCACCCAAATCAACACCAGCCCCTCAAAAGCAGTATAATTGAAACAAACTCATTCTTTTTTTTAAGATTTTATTTATTTATTTGACAGACAGAGATCACAAGTAGGCAGAGAAGCAGGCAGAGAGAAGGGGGGAAGCTCTCTGCCGAGCAGAGAGCCCGATGTGGGGCTCGATCCCAGGACCCTGGGATCATGACCTGAGCCGAAGGCAGAGGCTTTAACCTACTGAGCCACCCAGGCGCCCCTGAAATGAAACTCATTCTTATTCCTCCCCAAACTGTTTTGTTACTCGAATCTCTCACTATTAATGCCCCACATCGAGTCAGCGGCTATGCTCTGTTTTACACCTGAAACTTCTCTAGCATCCACTTCCCTCTCCATCCTACAACCACCCTCTCAGATGCTGGTCTCCCTCCCCATGCTCCAGCCTTAGTCCTGGCCTCTTTGACTTTAGCTTTACCACCCCCACCCCTAATCCAACCCCCCCACTACTAAGAGAGTGACTTCCTAAAATAACAACCTGTTCACAAGCCAACAATGGCCTTCTGCATTTATCTCGTATTAAACCTTACAGTTACTACAAGGATCATTTAAGCTGTTCAGAGGTCACCCACTCCAAGAAACATTCTGTGATCTCCCCCATGTAGAAGTTTTCTCCTCTCTGAATTCCCATAGCCACTCTTCTCTGACTCTTATTATTTTAATAAATTGGTAGTTCAGGGTAGCAATCTACAGTTGTTTCCATCAGGGACTCACCTTGCATCCCTGGACATGGCCCCATATGGACTCCTTTATTGATCACATCTTGGGTTTCTCTTCATCCCTGCTGCTCTAAGAACTAATGCTTAGGTTGAGCCCTGATATAATTTTACCTCCCCCACTCCACTATACTTGACTGGACACAAACAAAGTTTGGGGCATTCAGACATTCTTCCTTGGACTGAAAATTGAGGTTGAAAAATCCTTTGAGAATTACTTATTTCAGCAAAGAGAAATTTATTTTCATTCACATTCACACTGGTGTGGTCAGTGAACCTGTCTGTCACTGGTCCACCACAAAATAAATATAGAAATTGAGGGTATGCATTTAAAAACTTCTGTTGGAATTTGACAGAGTCATTTTATATCTGTTGATTTTAATAATTTAAAATGTAAGAATTACATTTTGTATTTATTTTTATTTTCCAAGAATTTATTCTTAATAACATTTTGAAGGAAGTTCACTTACCAAAAGTTACAAAAAAGCCCAGCATTTCCTATACTCTTTGCTCCACTCCCCCCACCAATGATAATATCTTACTTAACCATTGCACATTGGTCCAAATCAGGAAATTGACTCTACTATTTCATTTGTATTATATTCTACAAAAATATCCATGTATGACACATTAGAATTTTCTTTATTAAAAAAAACTGGCTATTCACCACAGATCATTCGGAGCGAGGTAGTTTACATAATTTTATTACAAAAATAATTTAAAGTAGCAATAGAAAATGATAAAAGAGTGGAAATGCCACAAGCTTGGGACCAGCCAACTTGAATCAAGCCCTGCCTGCCCCCAGTAAAGCTGTGGAAAAATTCCATACCTAGAAATGGTGTTAATAATTATTAACTGGAATATGGAGATAACAGTTACTCCATATCACAGAACTATAAGGATCAGAGGCATTTTGGAAAATGTTTTCAAATGCAAACCAGTGTTGTTTCTTACTTTACAAGCTCTAGATAATTTTCAAGCCCCTTCCCCATGCATTATAAGCCTCTTTCATTTTAACGAGGGTGATTTTCCCAGTTTTACCCAGGAAGTTTAGGAATGTGGAGAAGACTACACTGAGTTAAACAGCCAGGATGAGAGTCGAGGTATGAACTCAAGCCCTCTTCCCCAGAGCAAGCTACTTTTCACTCCCCACATGACACTATCTATCTCTAATCTTCAGTAAGTCAATAACCAAAGGGAAGAAAAAGATAATTTGTGCAGGTTTTATAGGTTACATTGCTAACTTAAAGCACTAGTTAAAAAAATACTCAGTGTTTTATGATAGTTGGCCTTTGTCATATATGCTTTCTTTTCATTTATATGTAAGTCTGTCCTCTCTTCCCCTTTCCCAAAAGTGGCACCATAGAGGTTGCTAAGCAATCGTCCCTGACAAGGTCTCAGCACCTGTCAATAAAATGGAATATTCTCCCATTCCCTCTTCCATTTTAGTGCTGAGGAGGGTGTCAATCAAAGAACATCAGTAAATGCTGGCTTTTGAGAGAAGGCAGAGAGGCCCTGTCAGGCAGGGAATAAAAGATGACTATTTTTAAACTAACAAGTCCTTTCTTAAAGTAAGGCTGTTGAGTAAGAGAAAGACAAGTTTCACTATTCCACTTTTCTGGGAGGTGAAAGGGCTTCCTCAGGTCAAGCCACCATCTTGATTTGAGAAAGATGCCTTGTTTGTCCAGAGAACATTTTTTTTTTTTAAAGCACCACCACTCTTTATAAATCAAAGAGGAAAAAACCACTCAACAAATGGGTATCTGAAAATAATATTTTTCACAAAGGCTCAGAGATTTAGAAGATTCTCAAGAGATTGGTCATAATATTTAACTAAAGAAGACCTCCAGAGAATCTAGAATTGATATGCAGTGTTGAGTACAATTAAGTAATATTAAATTTATCAACTATATTTATATAATCAATAAATACAATCCAAGTCACTGTGTATACACCTCCACAACAGCTGCCATCTTTGTACACAGCTCTGTACTAGACAAAGATAAATACACAGAGATTAAGCTAAAGGGGCATTTGCTCTCCAACAATACATACAACTACTTTGACACAGAATTAATACTGCACATAAATGTGCAAGTTGGAGCAGCTAGTCAAGCCAGAGAAAATATGTCATATATTCAAGATTGAAATAATCAATCAAACCACTATACTACCCATTATCTCCCTAAAAAGGAACCTTCAAATTGGCCCAAAACTGACTTGGGGTCAGAACATACAGCTCTGTTACTTTAGAATGTGCCAACTTGCTCTTAAGCCCATACCTGAATCATTTTTCTGAACAGACTCATTAACCTTTGCTCAAACATATGCATATGTTCCTAGCAGGTGGCAGCATTCTGTAATCCCTGGTAATATCAAGATAATTCTAGCACAGACACAGAAATGTCAGTGTTGCTAACCTTTTTAATTACACAACCATATTATCTTCATGTGACATAGGAAATGACACACTACAAAGTTCTACTTCAAATATCTTGTGCTAAAAGCAACTCCATATGAGGAAGAGAATATGGTGAATTCAACACAAAAGCCCATGACAGTAAAATGGTAAGATAATGGACCTGGTGAGTCCATGAGAATGAAGTTGATAGGAAAGAGCTAACCCAGTGACAAGCGTTGAATTCTCCACCAAAGTAGAGCAGAAGAGCGTCTGATTTCCCACACTTTACCAAGTCAGAAAGTATGACACCAGCCACTGGGAATAAAAAGCACAGAACACATTTTTATAATCTTTCCCCTAAAGAATTAGTAGGACACCTGTTGGCTTACATATTTTCTTGGTGAGAAATAATGCTTTCCTAATAATATAGATGTTTGGTTATTGGTTTTTAATCTTCCTAGCATTAAGCACCTGAACAGTGATTAATCCTCAAAGCCACTTCCCTTCCAGCCCACTCTCAGCCTCCCGATGCAGACAGAAATTCAAATAGTATCCATAATCTTAGGACCTAGTTTTAGATGACACCTTGGCACAGATACTTAAATTAGGACCCTGAGGCTGCCTGGTGTGATTTCCAGTCCCAACCCATCATTTTCATGTCAGGGAACTGCAATCATGCTTGTTCCCTCCACTGAAATGTAATCAGTGTGGTGCAGTAGGAGTCATTGATCCAAGCTTGGGCTCTACCCTTTCATGGAGCCTCAGATGTCTCCTCTGTAAGATGGGGCTAAGAGTGCCCACACACTAGAGTTGCTTAAAAAAAAAAAAAAGAAGGTTAATAAAATAGCCCGATATTTGCCACATAATAATTACTTAACAAGTGGTAGTCTGCTGACCTCCATTTGACTGTGAGGCAGATGATTTATCATCTTTGTATCAACAACACAGAACTTTATATATTGTAAAGTGCTCTTTATTTTAATTTTTAAAAATACTCAACCCATACCCCAACTACTTCTGCTTTCAACACAGCGGACAATAATGCAAAAAATGTTACCAGAGTGCTGCTAAGCAACTGAGTGACACTGGAAGATAATAATAAAAGGTAAAACAGATAACCTTGTCCTTGACATGTGAAGATGGTGATATTGATGGTAAAAAGTCATGTGAGTGAAAATATCAAATCTCATGGAATGCTTACACCTTCCAGGATACCCAAAAATAAAGACCATTCTCCATGTTGTGGCTTAGCCATTCTCTGCAATGCGCATTGACTCTGGATCATGACTTGTGTTTTTAAAAGGCCAGCCTATTACCCATAGTTATTCCCCAGCACTCAACAGTTATGTCCACGGATAGCCAGGTGGGGACATCAAAATAGTGTGAAATTGTGTGAGGTAAAACCTTGCACAAATACAAGGCTACGTATAATGTCAAAGCACCTGCCTCGTTGTCCCTAATGCGACTGTACAATCTCAGCAATGTAGCTGTCTCAAAGAGACTTAGAAACATTTCCCTAGCTGTGTAACAGAGATGCCCAGACTTTGTGTGTAAGAGAAAGAAGCCAGGATTTAAAGCATAAAACCAAAGGTGAAGATTATGTAAGTTTACCCACATCTTTTCCCCATGTTCTCAATTATTCATAAGTGTGTGGGTGAAACAGTTTATTTTAAAAATTTCAGGGCTTCTTTACTTTGTCCCTTACCTGTACTTCTGAAGGACTAGTGTGCCCACCCTATTTTAAAATTAAATCAGGATTCTAGAATAAATACTTCTGTAAATCTCACAAAAGAATTAATTAAATCACACAATTTTCAGTGCAATCAGGACACATAAAATCTGTAGACTCCAAAATTTTTGAAAGGGCTCCCAAAAGCAGCTGAGGTGAGACAGAGGATGCCCAAGAAGTAACAATAAGAAGCATGAGGGATGGTACAAAGGCCCAGCTGGCAGATCGCAGGAATTGCCAATAAAAGGTACCCTTCTCGAAGATGAGGAGCTCATCCTATAGAGAACTATTTCTCTTGTTTGTCAGAATGAGACCAGGAACTGGGGTAAACAAGACTGGAGGATAAAGGCCTCCAGGGCTCAATTTGATTTGGGAAATGAGGAAATGAGGTTACACTAAAAAACAAAAACAAAAACAAAAAACAAAAAAGTAAAGCAGAGATGAGCTATAATTTCAGGAAGCAGTCTGTCTCTGTAGCAGTAAAAACAAGAAAGCCCTTTGAATGTAAAATCTGGAAGACTAGACTGGGCACCATTACCAAGAGCAGCTCATAAGGAGCTTATCCAGTAGAATAAAATGGATTAAAATTTAAATAATAAAAAGATATAGGAAATTATTGATATTAATTTAATATAAGAAAAACAGAAATCCTCACCAGAAAAAACAGTGCCAGAGAGCAGATTGAAATTGAGACCCAGCATTTTGCCGGGATTTATTTTTCAATAATAATAAAATAAATATCTCCTTGAATGAGAACCACAATGCGAAAATGCAGACAGTCAGGGAAAATACGGTGAAGCAACACAAATATTGCTGTTCCCAGGAGTTCTTATTAAGGACATTAATAAGATACAAACCGTACGAGAAGTAGAGACACATTTATCAATATAAACAAAGTGCTTTCTTGATTTTATTAACTAATAGCATGATCATATCAATTTATTTTTAGCTCATATTTGGGAACTAATAGGTGCCTAAAAATGTAGAAGGCCTCAGAATGTTATAATTATGGAAGTAACTACCAAAACAAAACCTCAAACCTTAATAATTACAGAACTATGAACAAACCAAAAGAAAACAGTCAACCACATACTTTTATAAAAACAGAAAAGCAAAAACAAACCATAAAATATAATTCAAACTAAATGTATTTGCTAATATCAAAAAAAATGTAAATGTGTTTAAATTACATGCAATAAAAAAGATTTTCAGATTGTTTCATAAGGCAAAGTCATATTCTTTTCTTTTTATTTAATTTTATTTTTTCAGTGTTTCAAGAGTCATTGTTTATGCACCACACCCAGTGCTCCATGCAATACGTGCCCTCCTTAATACCCACTACCAGAAATCAAAGAGACATATCTTTTAAAAGTGATTCATAGAAATAGAAAAAAAGACTGACCAGAGTAACTGCTAAGACATAAACAAAGCAGGGATCACTATATTAATACTAGACAAGTTGGAATTAAGGCTCCAAAGCATTAAATGAAACAAAGAAGGGCACTTGGTAATACTAAATTTCCTGTTCAAACTGAAGAGTTTCGATTTATGAACACCTATTCACCAGATAACTTAGCAGCATTATTCATAAAGCAGAAATCTTGTAAGCTTTGATGAGAAACAGAGATACCTTAGTGGTAGGAGATAAAGTTGATGAAGTGGAAGTGGTTCTGGTTGATATGTATCAAATTTATTTCCCTGAAATAAAGAGTGAAATTTATTTCATATCCCATGAAACAGTCATAAAAATTGACTCTGTATTGGGCCACAAATAAAACCTCAGTAGGTTCCAAAAATAAAAATAGAACAGATAGTTTTTTCCCATCACAGTAGAATTAAACTAGAATCTAATTACAAAAGAAGATAAAATGGTCATTTCATCTCTAAATTTTTTTTTCCTTAAACACTTATGGCTTCAAAGAGAACTAGACTGAAGTAACAAAACTTCTAAAACACACATATGAGGAAAATACAGTCATCAGAACTTTAAAAAATGAGCTAAAACAGTTTCAGAGAATAAGTTAATAACCTTAGCCACCTACTCATCTAAAAATAAAATAAAATAATTAATTATACATTCTATTTTTAAATTACAGTAAGATAAAACAAAGGAAAAATAATAAAGATAACAACAAAAATCAATGAATTATCAACTAAGAAAAAATTTGAACCAATAAAGTAAAAATCCTTCTTCAGTGGGGACAGGAGGATGGTAAAAATATATAAATCATTCTTTATCTTACATTTTTAAAGGAGGTATAAGTATTAAAAGGAAAAACGATGAGATGCACAGAAAATTAAAGAACCACAGAGATTGCTTAATTAAAATCCATACAAAATTGAAAATTTAAATAAAATAATATTCTAGGGAAATAGAATTTACCCCAACTGAACCAAAAAAAAATTGAAAATTTAAACATATTGATTTCCATAAAGGAAATAGAAAAGTTAAACTCACTATATGGGCAAAAATCCAACAGCTTAAAACATGCTCTACTAAGAAATTTAAATGGAGCAGACATTTTTGTGCATTACTAGTGGTAATATAACCCTTGTGTTGAACAATGTTAGAATATATTTTTAAAATAAAAATACAGAGTGCTTGGGTGGCTCAGTGGGTTGAAGCCTCTGCCTTCGGCTCAGGTCATGATCCCAGGATCTTAGGATCGAGCCCCGCATCGGGCTCTCTGCTCAGCAGGGAGCCTGCTTCTTCCTCTCTCTCTCTCCCTGCCTCTCTGCCTACTTGTGATCTCTGTCTGTCAAATAAATAAATAAAATCTTAAAAAAAAAATACTTTACTGGGTCATAGGGCAGTTCTATTTTCAACATTTTGAGGAACCTCCATGCTGTTTTCCAGAGTGGCTGCACCAGCTTGCATTCCCACCAACAGTGAGGAGGGTTCCCCTTTCTCCGCATCCTCTCCAGCATCTGTCATTTCCTGACTTGTTGATTTTAGCCATTCTGACTGGGATTGGGAGGGAGACAAACCATAAGTGACTCTTAATCTCACAATACAAACTGAGGGTTGCTGGGGGGAGGGGGTTTGGGAGAACGGGGTGGGATTATGGACATTGGGGAGGGTATGTGCTTTGGTGAGTGCTGTGAAGTGTGTAAACCTGGTGATTCACAGACCTGTACCCCTGGGGATAAAAATATATGTTTATAAAAAATAAAAAATTAATAAAAAATTTAAAAAAAAATACTTTAGGCTCTTTTTCAACTTCATATTTCCTGGTATCATAAAATGGTTGTATCACAATGAGAAATACAAATGATCCTTTTAAAAAATTAAATAAAATAAAATAAAAATAAAATAAATAATAAATAATAAATATAAAAATACATAAATGCTTTGACCCTCAGATTCCTATTCTCAAAAATTATCTCACAGATATACCTAAGCAAGGTTTGAATTGGTAGATGTGTAAAGCTAATAATATAGGTTTGGAGATGACAAATGTCTTTCAGTAGAGATTGGTTAAGCACATGACAGCTCAGGCTAACAATGGAAGATCCTAGAGTAGTGAAAAAAATTGTATAGTTCTCTAGGTACTAATATGGAAACATTACTGAGATATGTTGTTAAATGAGAAGATAAGATGAAAAGCAGTATAAGTAAAGAGCACTATAAGTAGTACAAATCTACATGTAAAAAAGACAAGACATGTCTTTTTATTTCCTGGCATTTGAAAAGAAAATTCCTAAAAAAAAAAAAACAAAAAAAAAAAAACAGTAGAAGCTAATAACAGTAATAACAGTAAAAAGGTTGGGGAGGGTATGTGCTACAGTGAGTGATGTGAAGTGTGTAAACCTGGTGATTCACAGACCTGTACCCCTGGGGCTAATAATACACTATATGTTAATTTTAAAATTTAAAAACTGTTTAAAAAATAGTAAAAGAGGATGAGACACTAGAAAGAAAACTTGGGAAGTGAATTTTACTGTTTCCCTTTATTTTTTTTTTATTTTTTATTTTTTATAAACATATATTTTTATCCCCAGGGGTACAGGTCTGTGAATCACCAGGTTTACACACTACACAGCACTCATTTATCTATGTATTTGAGAGACTGTACATGAGCAGGTACACGTGCACAGAACAGCCAGAAGGGCAAAGAGAGAAAGAGTATCCCCAGCAGACTCCCAGCATGACACAGAGCCCAGTGTGGGCTCCATCTCAGGCCCCTGAGATCATGACCTGAACTGAAACCAAGAGTCCTACACTCAACTAACTGAGCCACCCAGGCGCCCCTTTCTTTATTATTTTTAATAAACAAAAAATGTTTTAAATGAAGAAATAAATTTGGATCATAAATAATTTGGGGTCCTCTAATAAAACTGGATTGTATACTTAAAGCTCCAGAGCCTTATAACAAATCACCAATAAAATTATTTTCCCAATATTGTATAAATCTGGGTCTTCTTTACAGCATCACATATAGACCAAAATTTATTCTAAAACAAAGAGCAATTTTTCCACCAACTTAATGAACTAAATCATATTGAAGACTGTTATAAAGGCATTTACACATTTGCATAATTTTCTCAAAGGTAATTTAAAAAAAAAAACCATAGAAATTTGAGATTTAGTACTTTAACCTTGATGTATCTTCATTAAAACTTCATTTTCAAAAGTGTTTGTCACTAACACTTGTTTATATTTTTAAACTCCATTTTGAGGTGTCTAACAAAAGTTCTCTACAAAAGAAATCTGAAATTGTGTAGAATATTTGCCAAGTTAAAACAGTAAAACTATGGAAATAACTAGATTTGGAATCAGAAAATATGGGCTTGAATCTCAAAGCTCAGTATAAACTCTTAACTTTCCTTTAGGAGCCCAACTGAGTGAACAAGTGAACTGAGCTATTGCAACTCCTCCAGAGTCCTTATTGCCTCTCCCTCCAGCCAAATCTCACCCTCTCATGTTCTATTGTGTCCAAGACCTAGAGAGCAGGTCTGCTGTCCAATAGCCTGCGGATATTTTGAATCTGATCATTCCTTGCTATGGGACAGGCCTGCACATTGAGCAATGGTTAGCAGAATCCCTGGCTTCTACTCACCAGATGCCAGTAGCAATTAAAAAATGTCACCAGATTAAGAGTCACTTATGGTTTGTCTCCCTCCCAATCCCATCTTGTTTCATTTATTCTTCTTGTACCCACTTAAGCCCCCATGTTGCATCACCACTTCCTCATATCAGGGAGATCATATGTTTATAAAAAATAAAAAAATAAAAAAAAAATGTCACCAGATATCATCAATTGTCCCCTAGTGTAATAAAAGAGTGAGAGTCTCATGAGTAAAGATCTTTCCCTAAGCCTCTCACTAACACAGATAAAGAACTAGAATCAAGGTCTAGCTCTGCCCCTTACTGACTAAATGACCTTGGACAAGTTATTCAATCTCTCTGAACTTGGGTTTCCTCAATGGTAAAACACTTGAAGCAACATCTGCTCCCAGGAGGAAGATGTAAATGATTTATTTCATGCCAACACCTAGAAAGTACCTGTCCCTAAATAACCTATCGATACATGTAGCTACATCTACCTTTGCAGCTTATTCTTTTTTCTTTATCTTAGAATCATCTGAAAAGTGAGCCTATACAGGACAGCTCTCCCCACTCCAAGGAATTGCTGTTTGAGCAACTGAGTTACTTAACCTGTGTAATGGGCATTTTATTTTCATTCTATTTGCTTAACTATACAAATATAGGTCGTTCACATTAAATCACTAGAGAATAGTGACATATGCAGCTTTGCTGAAGATCACCCTAAACTTCTGCTCACATTAAAGAGCAGAATGCCCAAATTTGAAAAGAGATGAAAACATAAAATGCAACAGCTTTAATGAAAAGGAGCTTGGAGACAATATAACCCAACCGAAGTTACTTGCTGCCCTAGTTCATCCCTCTCACCCCTCCCCCAACATTTTAAAAAAGCAAATCAAAGACCCAAATAAAATCACTTCCCCAAAAGATGAGAAATCATTACAAATGAAACAGCATGGACCATGCTTAATATTCCAATAAAAACTAGAAAAGCTATAAGAGCAAAAGGCAGGTATAGCACAATTCAGAAAAAGAATTACTTTAGAAAACATTTCAGACACATTGCTCTTTATTTTCAAATAAAGAGGTCAAAAATTCCTCAAATAAAAAAATTTGAAGAGATAAAAGAAAATATAAGACAACAGAAAGAGATAGAGAGCTGTCCATTCTCAGGACTGAAAGAGATAATGCCTTAACACTCGATAGAATGGAACATTCATGATCCTTCCAGTAAGGTCATTTTATCTTGAATCTCCACACTACCAGCTAGTTGTGTGAACCCTGGGCAAAGTGAAATCCCTCTCTGACCTGTTTCCTCAGCTATATAATCTAGTTCACTGGGTTACCATAAAAATTAAACAGAATAACTTAGCCTAGTAAGAGACTCACAGGGCACACTCAATAAATGTCTCTCTGTTCATCTCTATTTGTCCCTTCATCTGTTCATCTCTATTTGTCCCTTCCCTTGTCTGTCCCTCTCCATTTCTCTGTCAGACTCTCTCTTAATTTTTCTTCTTTGTTGTTTAAGAAATGTATACCTAACTCTTAGTCATCTGTGATAATAAGAAGATACATAAGAAAAACTGAAATCTATAAATTATTCAAAGGACTCCCTAAACCATTAATTTCAATCAACTTTCCCAGCCAGAATTTTTCCACAGTCCATAATAATTAATAGTAATGTACCAAATTTAGATATTCTACAAAGCCAATAAGAGAAAAAGAGCAAAAATTGTGAGCCCATAATTTGGTTAATGGGGAAAATCTCCCTTATTTTGAAATAATTGCATAAATATGGTCTATTTGTACCAGCTCAGTCAAAGCATTAATGATACAATGGGATGAGTAAAGCAAGGAGATAGAAAACATACTGGTAATATTGCTCTGGAAAATAGACTGTTGACTTCACCGCTTGGGTCATTCTCTCTTTGTTATACTCTAGACCAGTGCTATCCTACAATATAGGAAACCCTGCTTATTTTGCAATGAAGGAAATGTTCTATATCTGTGTTGTCCAATATAGTGGTCCAATAAACAAGTATGGTTACTGAGCACTAGAAATCTTACTAGTATAACTAAGGAGCTAGATTTTTTTATTTTATTTAATTTTTATTAATTCAGATATAAATGTAAATAGCCTTGTGTGGCTAGTAGCTACCATATTGAACAGTGCAGATCTGGGCTAATTAAGTCACATAATTTGGCAAATGGAAATAATTTCACTTAGACTCATTTTCTCCATCTTAACAAGTTTCTTCTCATTACTGGTGGTTATGTCCCTCTCTGGATAGTGACCAAGTCGTAATAATGGAAGGTGTCAGTTTCTATTGCTCTGTCTGCTCCTGCCCATACTACCACAGCGGGATAAACTCACTGAAATGGCCAAAGAGGGAGTTATTGTCAATGAGCAAATCTTGACTATTGACTGGGTACATTGCCCAATAAATTTAAATATCTCTCCATGATTTGCACTATATGATAGAAGATATTCTCATATACATTCTCTCCACAGCTTCAACCAGGGTGTGTCCTAAGGCTGTTTCTCATTCTGTTCCTAAACATAGTTCATAACTTGCCCCAGAGTACAAGTCTTGAGGGAGGCATTATTATTCCATATAAGTTCACAGCATTTTGGGGTCTGGAAAGAAATATTTGGATTTCAAAAGGAGTTAACTGCAAACCTAAATCCTTAATATTTTTTTCAGCTATGATATTAGTAAGTATTTGGCACCTGTAAATTCTAGTATGTTCTCTTGGAAAGTACTTGAACAGAGACATCTATACATCCATGTAAATGTAGAGCTGTGACCCTGCAAAGGTAGCCAAATAGAAAATAAGAACAATAACTTTTTGGGAATCTTGAGGACCCTTCTAAGGGACACATGCCTGAAGGCAACATCTTACTTCTTCTACAAAGTAAATAGCACTGATGAACTTCCCTAACTTGAGTTAATGCTACCTTACACAGTTCCTGACCTCCAAGATGTTATCACAATACTTTCCAATAGTAAGACATGTGCCACCCGCTGGGCACAAAGTACATATGGCTCTTGGTTGTAAATCAATCTTTGTTAGAGTGTTTTATCATGGGATTTAGGGCAGATGTCCCTTAAAAGAAGAGACCATCTTATTATGTTTATTCATAATGCCTAACAGTCACCTCATACATACATAGTGCTTATTAGGTATCTGTCAATTGCATAAAGATAAACACACCATAATTAGGATATACAGAACTCCAATCATGCCATATTACCCTTGAATTATTTGAAAAAACTTTTAAAATATTTTTAAAAATAGTAATGCTTAATTTACATGAGCCCTTCAAATTATTGTCATCCCTAAATGAAAATGATATTTAAGAACCATAGCTTCTCTCCCAAGGAATATTTCTTTTAGTGTGTTCTCTTGCTCAAAATAAAAATGCAAAAACCAATCCTTCCTGTATATTTCATTTCTTCTTTAATTAATTCTTATTTACAGAAATCTTTCCCCAAATTCACCTAATATTAATTTTCTCTCCCTATAATCCAATCTCTAGCTAATGATTTTCCTAATTCCATGTCATTGCTGAATGTCAGGTCAGACTAAGTCAACTCTATTGAGAAGGGTTTCCTGTGCCTGCAGTTGGTATATAGGGTGGCTACAGGAATTTAACTTCAAACCTTGGAATAATTGTGACATCTGAGACTCACCCTGATGGAAAAGATTGACCTTGGGTTTTCCACATTCAGAGCAGTGAAGGGCTTTGTGGGGATCCAATTAAAGTGACTAGAGTATATATATTTTTAACTCTTGTTTAATTTTTTAATTTTTAATTTTTAGATTCACTAAGTCAATTAGCAATTGACTTAG
Source organism: Mustela nigripes (assembly GCF_022355385.1). Taxonomy (NCBI): domain Eukaryota; kingdom Metazoa; phylum Chordata; class Mammalia; order Carnivora; family Mustelidae; genus Mustela; species Mustela nigripes. The sequence goes on from NC_081558.1 coordinate 65,987,361, forward strand.
TGAATCTAAAAATTTAAAAATTTTTAACAATTGAATTAGTGAATCTGGAAAAAGGAATAAGATCTATATGGTGTCTAGGAAAAGTGGCACTAACAAACAAAAATCTAGCAGATAAGAATGTTCTGGTCACTAAACATAGCATAATCTCATGGGTGACCTAGAGAAAACATCCCTCCATGGTCTTTCAATTTCATTCCTTCTGTGTCTACTCACTAATAAACCCTCAGGTTACAAAGTCTATATATTATCTAAGTGTGAAGAAAAATGTCCTTGGGTGACAGGCACTATTATATGGTCACAGGAAATGAAATCTTACTTTGTAAATTAATAAATAGTATTTATTTTACTATTTAAAATAGTAAATAGATACTATTTAAAATAGTATCTAAACCTCAGTCATTTTCCTGAGCCTCATCAGACCTGAGTCACTGACAAGTTTGGTTTCTAGGATTGCCCACTACGGTTCTGACTCTGCAAACCCTCTCTAAGAAGTCAGCCAGTCCCTTCTAGTATCTTCAACTCATCATCTTTATCCTCAACACTCTATCTGAAAACAGCTTGACAAGTCCTACTCTTTTTACTATAGTTACGAATCTTTTCTTGTTTAAGACACTAGAGAAGCTGTGGAAGATGGCCATTTGCCAACTGCCAATAAATATGATGTTGAAACTCCTTATTTCTTGATTTTGTGGATTACTATTCTATATTCAAACAACACTACATTTCGTTTTGAAGCAAAACATCTTCTGAATCAAATGCATTAACTCTACAGAGACCTGACTGATGGAAAGTGGGTACATTTGGGGGCTAAAGAGCCATGTTTTGAATCCTAGACCCATTTGCATTCATTTACTATAAGAAATTAGACAAACTCTTAATCTCTCCTACCCTCAATGTCCTTATCTCTAAAAAATAATAATACAAACATCACAAGATTATTAGAAGTACTCAAGGAGAGAATATACATTTCAGTATCTGAGACCTGGTTATTCAAAAGTATTCCTTTCCTTTTCCTTAAGTAATTTTCCTGACTGATAGCTTCAGCATTCAGTGGCATTTGCAGAACTTGTAACATCTTACTGAAAGAAATTCTAACCTAAAATTCTACCAGGCTTTCCTGAAATTGCAAGTCATAAGTTTATTGTCCTGAGTCCACTATTAGTTATATTCCTTATTATCAGTTATAACTCCAAAAATATGTTTTATTTTTATGTATAATTAAAACTTTTTCCTACACTTCTTTAAGGAGCCTTTGGATTTACTACATGCATAGTCTATGTTTAGACTATGCAGGGCCTGGCACAAAACTAATTCTCCTTCTTTCCAATAATTACTGTAATAAGGTTGTGAATATCAAGAACAGTTACAATGTGTTACAACCATACACACAGGTAGTGAGATTCAAGAGAAAAGAACAAATTTGACCATCTGTTTGTTTTTATTAGGATACTTCCCCTACTGGTTGCTCCACCTGAAATCTGTTCTCTAGCTCTGATCCTGGATGGTCTCTACCCAAGTTTTAGAATCCAACTCTAGCTCTTGACTTACAGCCTGTGTCCTTGAACAGAAGAGATTTTAGACTGTAAAATGCATAATAATGAAGACTTGAAGACAAGCCCACGTCCAAGATCTGGAGAAAAATTGGGTCAGAATGGAAAGAAACTATATTCTAGGCAAACAAGCATATTTCTTGCATTAATTTTATATTTCAACCAGCCTTGACCTATCCCTGCTTCCAGCTATGTTATTTCTGAGCAAAGCACCAGGATTTGTGGGGAAAGTCACTAAATATTTCATAAGGTAATAAAAATGTTAGCAGGCCAAAGTATTCTTTAACCCATTGGGGGGAGAAAAAAGTCAGACCTAAAGACTTCCCAGTGATTTGGTTTTATCAGTCTTGTTCCAATGGTCAAAAGAGATTATAAATAGAAATAATCACAAATGATGCACAACCTTTAAGGGAAAGCTAACCCAGAGGTCAGTCTGCCACTGGGATACTCAGCACTTGTCTGAACTCCCAGTTCCATTGTCCATAAAAATAAATATCCCTGTCCACAACAGCCGCAAGCTCAAAAGTTCATTTTCTTCTGTTTCTATTGCCTCAGAATCCCTGGCTCTCTTGCAATCCATAGGACCCTCAGTTCCTTTGAAAGCCACCATTCAAATCAAGTACTTTATGATATGGGAGGCTTCCTGAAGACTCAGGGTGCACATGGGGATGCACTGCCTCCCAGAACTCACATACTCCTAGAATCTCCTGGTTTCACCCTCAAATACCCCTGGAACAACCAATCAAACAATGCCTTCCATTAACCACATGAAATGGATTTAGAACATACCCTTGCCCATTGGGCAGAGGAGGAAGGGATAACTAGTGCTACCCTAAACTCATAAAAATGCTTTGCCTCAAAGACACCTTTCATTTTCTCAAGAGAATTCCAGTGACTTTAATTTTCTCCAGTTCATTACACTAGGACATTCAAAATGGTGGTCTTGGGCAGAGTTGGAAACCAACATTTGTGAGTGTTTATAATGTGCCAGTCACTTCATGTTTACCTTCTACACTCCTCACAAATCCAACCCTGTGCAGTCTGCATCATACAAAACAGGAAACTTAGGTTCAAAAAAGTTTCTATTACACTCCAGGTCACAACACAAGTAAATGACAAAACTGGAAGCTACTCAACCCAGACTGATGGCAAAACCCAAACTTTCCCCTAACCTCCAACTGCCCCTACACTTAACCTCTTAACAAAACCACCCACTCAACCAGTTCCAGATTAATGCCTCAAGCTGTGAATACACTGAGGGGCTGAAAAGGTAGCAAAGGAAGTCCAAGCCATATCAGTAGACAGCTCCACTCCCTCTTCTTTTCTCTCCCCATAGAGAAATCCCAAATTCCAAGTGCCTCCTCTGAGAAGCATTGCTACAGTCCTGTAAAAAAAAAGTTTTCAGGTGACTCCAGCAAAGCATGTTAAGAAATGAAAAGCCTATACTTCACTGATCTGCAGCTAACAAAAAAACAAGGGAGTCCTTTCGGAACTTCTGCTTAGAGACAAAGAAGAAAAAGAGGAGAAGGGGGAGTGGAGTCGGGGGAGAAAGAAGAAGATGAAGAAGGAGGAGGAGGAAAAGGAGGAGGAGGAGGGAAAGAGGAAGAGCAAGGGGGAGGGGGAGGGGGAAGGAGGGGGAGGAGGGAAAAGAGAAGAAGGAAAAGGAAAAGAAGAAAAAGAGGAAGCAGGAGGAGGAGGGCTTCATCCATGTACATACCATTTACAGTCTCCATTTCCACCATTTTAGAAAACCTAACCAATTAACTGCCCAACCCATTTTTATTCACATTTAAGCTGACATTTCCCAATTGCAAAAACCATAGGGGATATATTTACAAATACAAAAATGAGAGAAGGAAAAACCTTTCATGTTTGGCCTAACCTACTTCCCACGGCATCTTTAAATATTTCTTTCTTGGAAGAGCAGATGTTTGCTGCCACCCTGTACAATGACTGAGAAACAGAACACTAATCTCAAGACACCACAGCCATCTTCTGTGGAATTTTCCTGTGTGTTATGCATTCTCCTGCTGAATTCCTGTGTGTGTGTGTGTGTGTGTGTGTGTGTGTTTACAAATTTGTTGGGGGCAGCGAGATGTGACCTAGAGAATAAGGGACAACCTGTTAGAAAATTCCCTGGGATAAACAAAATAAGAACTAACAACAGCCAACAACCTGCTGAATCATTTAAGCACCATCTTTAGGTGATACAGCATGATTTATACAATAAAAGTATGGAAAAAGTATAAATACCCATCAATAAGGAAAGTAATAAATTACCATGCAGTCATACTAATCTTGTGCAATCAGTACAAATAAATAAATTAGAGCTTTAAATATAGGTGTGGAACAATGTCAATAATATTTTGTATAAAGAAAAGTTAGAGAAAAATATGTATAATGGAAGAGTATGATATATATAATATGTCTATGAGTTTTATTATAATTAAATATATTCTATTCTATTCCATTCTGTTATATACAACTGGGTCATATGATTTATGCCCAGTAAAAGAGATTTGTAAGGTGTTAACAGCAATTGTCTCTGAATGTCTGGGACTACGGTGCCTTGACTTTTTTTATTGGCTTGTCTGTGTTTTCCATTCCTGCTATAATGAACATGTATTGCTTCTTTAAAAATATGTTGTAGGGGCACCTGGGTGGCTCAGTGGGTTAAGCCTCTGCCTTCGGCTCGGGTCATGGTCTCAGGGTCCTGGGATCGAGCCCCACATTGGGTTCTCTGCTCTGCAGGGAGCCTGCTTCCCCCTCTCTCTCTGCCTGCTGCTCTGCCTACTTGTGATCTCTCTCTCTCTTTCTCTCTCTCTGTCAAATAAATAAAATCTTTAAAAAAAATGTTGTAAAGTTATTTTAAAATTAAATGCTATGCATATATGAGGCACCTTTGGCATTCTAGCTGCATTCAGAACACAATCAAGGGCACTTTCTTCAAGGGATATTTTTGACAATTCAAGTGTTTACAGACTGAGATTCTCACAGTAGGGAGAAACCCTATTCAGCATTCGCAGATCATCAAGCCAATGAGGGGCAGGGTCACCTCTATAATCAGAGCTTATGCTCCTGCACAGCCAATGGAAACATGAGCTTCAATGGGCACGGGAGCATCAGGCTGGAACGCAGATGACTTGGGGGCTCCCATGTCAGTTTTTAAACAGAATGAAACCTGACATCCTGGACAATAAGTACACACTCTTTCCACATTGTTCCATTTACCTAATGTTGAATAACAAACTCCTGCAAATTTAGTGACTTAACAGGCATTTTATTATGCTCATGAATGCTGTAGGTCAGGAGTTTGAGCAAAACACAATAGGGATGGTTTGTCTCTGCTCTAGTGCCCAGAGTCTCAGATAGGCAGACTCAAATGGCTGAGGATCAACACACCTGGAGGCTTCTTCACTTACATGTCTGGTGCTCGGACCAGAATGACTCAAACCCTGGACCAGAATGGCTCGAAGAACATGGAAGCACCTACATGTGGCCTCTCCATAGGACTTGAGCTTTTCTCAGCATGGTGACTGGGCTGTACAGGGGAGTGCCACAAAAACAAGCATTCCAAGAGAACCAAGAGAACCAAAATCTGCCTAGCCTTGGGGCTCACATGCTGTCACTTCCATCACACTTTTGGCCAAAATAATCACAAGACTATCTAGATTCAGTAGGACTCCACCTCTTAATGGGAAGAGCATCAACAAATTTGTGGCCATTTTTCAAAACCCACCACATGGATGTACCAAGTTTCTGTTCTGTGACAGGCACTGCAACTGGAGCTGAGAGAGGAAGAACAGACACATCACCATACTGAGAATCAGAATGGCTAGGTACCTCCCTGCTCCATCTCACCAGTAACTCACCATCTCAGTAAGAAATTCCATTTCTCCCTCAGCAGGATTGAAATAGTCATGTTAGTCACGTTAGGTCAAGCCATATAAAATCACCAAAATGCAACCATTTCTGACCTAAAAGATATTTCATTTGGTTCAGCCTAATACTTAACCAAAAATGCTACACCGAAATGTAAGGCTAACACATGATAAAATATGAAATGCTCCTGGAGGGAAATACTTAATGCTCCTTAGTTTTTTTCAGCTTTCTTATGTGGGATTTTTAAAAATATTTCTCCTAAATTTGAAAAGAAATTGATATTCCTTACTGGCTTATTTTTAATTAAATAATTAATGTCTAGTCTACCACTAGAATATATGTCCTATGAATATGGTTCTACTCTAGTACATCCTGGAAAACATCTTTTCTAAAGCCTTTTTAGGGTTTTATCTGTGGTACTCTAAAGATGCTTGCTTTTTAATTAGCAAAATCCTGGACCCTTACTAATATTACAGCATATTTGAATAACATGTCAAATGTTAGTCTATGCTAATATGTAGTATCCTCAGTATTCACCAGGTGACTTTCTCTGGTTACACCGTGAAATAATGGTGTCCATGAAACACCATCTTTATCTAAAAATCGACCACAATTTCTACTGTTATAGATATATAACAACTGAAGAAAATTGGTATAAGACTATAATAACATAATATAAATAGAGGTAGGCAAGAAAATACTTTCTGGGCAAAACTAAAAAATCAAGAGAGGTAAAACAATGGGCAAATTACTAAAAGGTAATTCTGCCGCAAAATATAACTGCAAAATAATAACACACTGTCTCTCGAATGGCCCTAAAAATTGAATCTAATGACAAATTGCAAGACTGGGAATTTCCAAATGTGTCAGATTTGAGCAATGGACTACTGAAGTATGCAGCCACTCAAAGACAGTTTTTCAAAAGGTACAAGCCAGTATCAACATTTGGTGTATTCATTCTCCTCCATAGCACTAGATCAGCCAAGATCAGCCAGATTACTTCACTGGTAGGGTAATTAGTATCCATGCCCAAAATAATAAAAGCATAAATAAAGCCAATTAAAACAATGCATATGCCAGGGTCAGCTGTGAGGAAAAATAAGAAAATCCTGTCCTGAACTAAACTAATTAGTAGGGTGACCAACTCATCCCACTTTGCCCAGGACAATCTTCATTTTAGAACTGAAAGTCCCATGTCCCATAAACTCTCTCAATCCCAAGAAAATTTGGCCAGTTCATCAGTCTACTTACTAGTCAACCCTGAGTGAATTATTTCTCCTTTATGAAATTCAATTTCTCCAACTGCAAAATGATTTAAAAAAAAAAAAAACCAAAAAACTTGATTTGTGTACTTGCTAGGAGAACAAAAGAAACAACTCTTCAAAGCACACTTTTTCTTCCAATCCAGGAGCATGGAACATTTTTCCATTTCTTTGTGTCTTCCTCAATTTCTTTCATGAGTACTTTATAGTTTTCTGAGTATAGATTCTGTGTCTCTTTGGTTAGGTTTATTCCTAGGTATCTTATGGTTTTGG
>NC_081558.1:66004327-66210421 GCF_022355385.1 Mustela nigripes
AAAAAAAAAAAAAAAAAAAAAAAAATTAAAAAAAAAAAAAAAACAAAGCACACTTTTTCACGTCTACAAGCCTTTTGTTACTTGACCGGAGGACATCCACTCAGCAGCCCAGCCCTCTAATAACCTTAGGGTCTTGGTCAGATGCCTTTGTTATAAAAATTCCATAAATAATTCCATAAGTGAGAGATGCTGCTGTCCTCTTTTTTCAAAAGGCCTCTGTGAGCTGCCTAAAGTCAGAGGAACCCAGAAGACCTATATCCCAGGAAAGTTGAACCAGAAACGGTGACTTGGAGGAGCCCCATATTTAAAAAATGTTTCCAAGGAGGACTCGTTTTACATTTCTCTTGCCAAACAAGGGTCTCATTAGCCACCCTTCATATTTAGAACTGAATCCCTCTTTCCTCCCACCCCAAACAAAAAAGCAGTAGCTCAGGGGCAGAAGGAAAAAGTATGAAAGCTCTGTTTTCAGCAAATTTTGAAAATATTTTCCTTCCAAGAGCTATCAGACACATTTCCTTTTCCTAATGCAAATTAGTAATCGGAGAAAAAAGAAAATGCTTTCAGACGATTACACTAATAAAGAAGACATCAAGCCTCTACAATCAGAAAGCTGAGCAGGAATAATAATGAAATTTTTCAGACTATCATCTAATTAAAAGTTGCCAAAATTAGCATATGTGCCCCTCTCTGGGCTCAGTAGTGGCTGAGCCCCTCCCTCACTGTCCCCCACCACACATCCTCCCCTGCCCTCCCCCCCTACTGTGCCCCTTTCCTTCCTTCGCCCACGCAAACCCCCCATCTTCTCTCTTGCGCCTCTCTCGCACCTGGAGACAGTAATAACAAGCGGCTCCCAATGAACGGAGAAAATGAAAATCACCTTCCTAGAGGAAGGAAAGTGCATTTGACATCCCCCTTGTTCCAGGACTTGAGAGACTCTGATATAATTACCTCAGAGAGGCTGCAGGCAGATGGCAAGCTCGGCAGCCCCATGTCCTCAGTCAGCAGGACACTGCCGAGATGCTCTCCGTGACATTTTGTTCAAGATGTTTCCAGCACACAAAGCTGAGAGCTGGCAACGAGCAAAGAAGCCTGCAGAGCATTCGTTAGTCTGAAATTATGGCCATCTCACACTTCTGCTCCACAGGGCCATGCCTCCATTGCTCTGCCTGGGGCTGCAGGCAGAGATCAGGGAGGTGATCGATAGCCATGTACCTTATGGAGAAGCTGAAGAGTGAGCATATGGTGGGAGGGGGCACAGAGGAGACACCGGTGAAGAGTGTGCAGTGCCTGACTCTGGCCCTGGCGGGATGTCATTCTTCTCTGCTTTCCATCTGTAGGAGCCATCTGAAGAAGTCAGTGAAAGCTACTAACTGCTAGACAGGAGCCGGGATTATTATGAAAGGATAATGGAGGACTGGAGACAGTGTGACACCACTAACACTCTACCTCTTGAATTCCCATCTCCTCAAGACCCACTTTCCAGGAATTTCTCTGTTGGTGTTTATAGCTATCAGGGTAACATACCAGCTGCTGTAACAAACAGCCCCAAATCCCAGTGGCCTCAGGTAATAGGAGTCCATTTCTCTCTCCTGTTTACTTCAGTGTCATGGGGAGATCAGCTCCCCTTGGTGCCTCTCCTCCGAGAGGATCCCAGCTCCTCTCAAGCACGTGGCCTCTGAGGGAGAAGCGAGAGCAGGGACAACTGCACAGAAGTATTTGCAGCCAGATCTGGAAGCATCCTTTGAATGTGAGGACACTGGGAATTTGGTGGTCTTGAGGAGAGTAAATGAGGTCAGGCATGAGAAGCCAGATAGCTATTAAGTCTTCATGATAGTGCTTGAAAAAAACAACTAAGACTACATTAATATGTCCCTACTAATGAGGAATTTCCAGTAATTGAGACAAAACTGAGCTTACTTTTGTCAACACATCTCCTCCTAGATGCAATTAGAGTGTAAATTATGCAGAACAGCAGTGCTGGTGTATCTAAGAGATTGGGCCATTTTTACCCATCCTCAGTGGAGGAGATACTCTGATCCCAGCTCCAAGTCACAGTGTATGATGTTTGCATGTGGGGAAAGTTAAGTTAGATGGAGCCTGGGCTGAGGAATTGCCTTGAAGGGACAGCAATCCCCTAAAGGGAGAGCTCAGCCAGAAGGGAGGAGGGAAAATGGGAGGAGCATGGTCCATTGGGCCGACCATTGCAGAAGCAGGCATTAGTAAGCCATCTTCATACACAAGTCCATCTGTTTTAGTTACCACCCCCAAGAGATTTCATTCTTCCCTATAAGCTTCCCCATGGTTCCCTAGCAGCACTGGGAGGAGCTGAGGTAAGTGAAGGAGTCAGAGCCTAGGGTGGCAGTTGAAAGGGACAGAGGGCAGATTAGACCAGACTTCAGACATCTCAGATCATTTATGTACTAGAAATTAATATTTACTTAAAATCTCTTCTAGATATGAGTTATGTTATATTTAAGTGAAACAATCTCCTTTAATAGCTATGCATTCATGCAACATTCATTAAGCACAAACCAACCATGTGCCACACTCTGTACCAGGTGCCAGAGTGAATTTTCACCTGGTTTCTTCCAAAAGTTCACAGCCTGGGACCTTATTGCAGGCTGCATTATGTTATATAATTAAACTAAAGAGGGAGTAAAACAGGAAAATGTGTGCTGCCTCTAATTGCACTAGAAGAATAAAGTACTATTAATCACTAAGCTGAGAGAGGCAAAGCACATTTTTCAAGGTCACACAGCTAGGAAATGGCAGAGGCAAAATTCACATTGAAAGAAGAACTGAACTTCCCGAAGTCTATTTCATTTTAGACTTGATACCAGATCAGATACACACCCTCCATTGTTAATTTTGCTGCACTTTGTTTTTGGTTTCTAGTTTTTCAGTCCATACTAACTCCAACACACAGGACCATAATTTGAAACATCCACTCCCTTTGCCATAATGTCATGAAAGCTAACAAGATCATGTCTTTCAGGGCTTTGATCATATAGAAGACAAACTCAAGCAGAAGTTCATATTGTTATAGTGATTATAGTGATTATAATTAATATGAGACAACATAATGATAAGAACATGATATATTTATAATGCCTAATTAAGCCATTTTATCATTATTTTCTTCCTATGCTTAATGATCATGATCATCATTATTAATAATGATCATAGCCACAGGAAGACAATAACAACAATGATGACAAACAGCTCAGAGCCAGCTCAGTGTTCTCAGAGAAGAGTACTCCTCCAACAGTCTCTAGCTGGTCAGAATGACTTTGTTGGTTATGAAGTGACAGTTTAATTATAAATGACAAGCAGCATTGCTCTGCAAAAGGAAGAATAGGCAACTCAAGCCACCAACACAATACTGGGACTGTGTCTCCCCCTTCTCCACTACAACTGATATGCAAACATATACTCAGCCGTAACTCCCAGCCCAGGCTCCAAGCCAGCACCCAGGTTCATCCTCCAAAAAGCTGTGCAGTAGGAAGGTCCATATCTGCTCTCCCACCCGGTCTGGTTCCGGGACAGCAAAGTGCTATTCTATTTTCATACAGACTTATGATAAGACCAAGTTTGGTAGTTAATTTTTAACCACTTTTCAGCTCAAGTATGGACTTCACAGGGCTAAGGGATGTCCAGCATATATGTATACATACACATATATATGAGATATATATGTGTTTGTATACACACACACACACACACACACACACACATATCATTGGTTCTCTTTCTCTGAAGAATGTTAATATAACTGGAATACCTTAGATGGTAAAAGGAAGATACTTTAGGTTTCAATCTACTATGCATGAGATATGTCCAAATATATTAGAGCCTAGAAAATGTTAGCTACAGCTTGGACTCCACAATGGAAGTTCATAGCACACTTCAAGAGAGAAGGATGGTGCTTCTTCTGCATACATTATCCACTTTGAGCAACACTAAGGTCACAGTGCTCTAGCTGAAGACCTCCCGAGCACTTGTCATTTCTGAAATGTGGGTATCCCTTCTATTCCTGCCCTCATCCATAGCTGCCCCACTTGTGCTGCTGGAAGTCCTTCTCTCCCTCTTTGCTGAACAGCCATCCCTGCCCTTACATCTCTCACCAAAGAGGCAAAGCTGGTGTGAACATTAAAATAATCACCAGCCTCCAGCACTCCAGTGACATGCTTACTCAAAAGCAGGCTACAGAGAAGGACAGTAAAACCATCTGTGACAGAAGGAGGGGAACAGAAGATGAAGAGAGAGAGAAAATGGCAGCCGTATCCTGCAAGAGGAGCACCACACAAACACCCAAAGAACCGTTATTCCTGTGGTCCGGAACATAGTAAACACAAAACAGTGACTTAACAAATCCTGGAGGTACACAGACGTAAACCAATACAGATTCATGGACTCAGAAAAGTGTCACGTGGTACCTGGGTGGCTCAGTCAGTTAAGTGACAGCCTGTGGCTCAGGTCATGATCCCAGGATCCTCAGGTCAAGCCCCACATCAGGCTCTCTGGTCAGTGGTGAGTCTGCTTCTCCCTCTCCAGAGCTCTGTGATCTCTCTTGTTTTAACTCTCTCTCAAATAAATAAATAAAATCTTTAAAAAAAAAAAAAAAAGAAGAAGAAGAAATAAAAGTGTCCTTGAAATTCATTCATTCATTCATTCATTCATTTAACAAACATGCATTGAAAGTACCAGGCCCTGGTACTAGTTGAGTAACAAGAGACAGGATGCAGATAAAAAGATGGATACAATCCAAACGTAAGTTTAATCACTACTTTGAATGCATGGTCTTGAGTGAGTCACACCATTTCACTTGTTGCACTGAAAAGGCAGAGGAGCCCGGCTAGCTAAATGGGTAGTAATATCAGGATCAGAAACAAGGCCATCCATACTAGCCACCCATCCCTACAGAGACATCCTCAAACAGATAAGAAGAGCCTGGAATGGCATCTAACTGGCCAGAGAGATGAGTATGTGATACCAGTGTTGTCAATCCCATTGCCCACTCTCCCACTAGAAAGGCTAATGTGCATAGCAGAGCTCCAATTAACTTATTTAAGAATAAATTTCTGTATTTGTTTTCTAGTGCTATGTTTGTGGTAAATTACCACAAACTCAGTGGTTTTAAATAACACTCATTTTATTATCTCAGTTTCTGTGGTCAGGAGTCCATGTAAGGCTCAGCTAGATTCTTTAATCAAAGCCTCAAAGTTGAAATCAAGATGTTGACCAGGGCTGTGTTTTCATCTGGGAGCTCAACAAGAGAAAAATATGCCTCCAGATTCTCTTGGGCTATTGACAGAAGTCATTTCCTTGAGGCTTTCATGATGGCTTCTTCAAAGTCTGAAACGGAGAAAGAGAATCTCTGTTGCTTAGCATCTCTGACTTCAAAGAAGGCCTAAGCTCTCTTGTGAGAGGCCCATCCAGTTAAGTCAGGCACACCTACAAAAACTACTCCTATGATAAACTCAGTCAAATGATGGACCTTAATTACCTCTTGAAATCTCTTTACCTTTGCCATATAAAGTAGCACAATCATGGGCACGATCCCATTAGAAGCAAGACACAAGTTCTGCCCACATTCAAAGGGAAGAAATCATATAGGTCTAGGGAGATCATAAGAGCTATCTTAGAATTTTGCTGACTACACCTTGCCTCCATTTTCTCCCAGAACTACTTCTGTTGCCTCAAAGTAAAAGAATTCAGGTGCAAGTTTGGATCAGGCTAATATAATCTTATTTTCCTCAGAAAATTCTATTTCTAAGGTAAGATATCTTCTAAATGACTGATTCAATCACCCAGATACTAATTCTCTCCTGTGTTAATCATCAAGACACAAAAATGTTTTATTGAAGTCCTTATTTCTTTCTTTGACTTTTCTTTTTAAGTGTTCCCATTATTTCTCAATAATGATTTGGGTCATACTCCAGATTTCCTTTCCCTCCCTCCTGTTGTTTCCAACACAATAACAGTAATGACAATGACAGCAGCAGTAATGACAATGTCAGACAGTTCTGACAGAAGGGAATCGTCCCCCTAACCCCCTTTGAAGACTTCCACAATCACACATCTGTCAGGGGCTGATAGGAAAACAAACCAAATTAAGTTTAATGTCAAGTTGTATCACCTCCTACTTGTGAACTCTCTCCTTCTTTTTCTCAGAATCTGTTGAACGTGATGGACAGCAGTGAATCTCTGATTAGCATATTTCCCATTGCCATTTCAGGTAAATGAATCTTCCCTCACCAGGATTTGAGATTCCAGTCAGATTCTCAATTCCATCTGGTGAGTGATTCTCATTATTATGCAAATGTCAGCTTTACCTGAAGGCAAGAGCTTTCTTCTTAATATTTAAATTCCATCTCGTTTTCATTGATCTCTAAACAACAGCTCATCTTTAAACTTTCCTTGGAGAACTTTTTAGGGATGAAATGTCCCCTGAGATTTCCAGTTCCCTCACTAAAATAGATTGGCATGATTTGGAGAGAGCTGAATAGGACTATTGGAGAAGGGTAGGGAGGACTATTGCCCCATGTCTGCTTCCAGAACAGGGTTTTTGAGTGGCTTTGGCTAAAGTTTGATACAGGGTGCCCTTCTGCTAGGGCGAGGCACTCAGGGAAAAATCAACTGGCAGAGATAAGACAAAGTCGACACACCATGCAAGCCTCTGTTTTAAAGTATGCACAAGAACCAACAAAAGAAACCAATTTTCAAAGCAAACTGTCTATATCAGACAACTAAAAGGAACTAAGGGTCTGGAAGCAAATGCACTAAACACTGAGAATTCAGGCCAGTAGGTAGGCAGGCTGAGGGACTGGGTGGGGAACTATAGTCAGGATGATAGATGCTGGTTTCAGCAGGCTCTGAGACTAGAGTTCAGAGTTCATTGCCACATCAAGGTATCAGTTGACAGATTGGGGTCTGATGTGGCAGTTTAGTGGCCAAGAGATAGCAATCATTCTCTCCACCAATCATTTTCTCCTTTGTCCAAGTCTTCCTTTTCAGAAGGGTTGTACCCTCAGCAAGTATGTCATCAACCTAGCAACCTTCAATTGTACCTATGTGGACACCTGAACAAAGCCAAATTGATCAGATTCTCCAGCTAGAAATGTGGAATTAGAGTTTAGCCACTAGGTGGTCTCCCTCTTTTCCTCCACCCCTCCCTCCATCTATCTATCTATCAACTATCTATTCATCCATTCTCTCCTCCCCATCCCTTCCCATATTTCCCCATGTTTAAAAGGGAAGTTAATACAGAAGCAGACCAATGAGTCCATTTTCTAGGCTGTGCCCCACTTCTCCTCTAAGAAAAAACCTGCAGAGTGAAGCAAACACATGGAGAAAAAAAATGAAGAACGGGAAGGATGACTTATAAACATTGGTCACAACTCTCCACTTTATGACCTAGTCTAATATTTGAAATCCAGAAGCAGAAACCAGGATGAGGTAAGCAGACAACTCTCACCATTACAGAGGATAACAAGGACACCCAACATCATCACTTCACCTTCTTCCTTTCACTTACCCACTGGCTCAGGGCATCATATCCCAGTGCCTCAGAGAGGTTCAGTGGTTGTTTCCCAAAGTCATTGGTGATAGGTTCCTTCCTTTCTACCTCATCTACAGCTCCTGAGGACACTGAGATATTTTTGAAAACTGGCCCAAAGACTAAAAGATAAAGCTTCCTTGTCATTTTCTCATTTATTTCCAATACAAAAGTCAGTATTTTAAACTTTTCTTCAGAAGAAAAAAAGTATTTTCAAATGCTTGGGCTATTTGGGACATTTTTGTCAAACAAAATGTCAAATCATCATTTTCTCCTACCATATCACGAAAGGGTATGAATACAGGAAGACGGAGGAAGAGGAGAATTAGGAAGATAAGGGGTAGAGAGGAAAAGAAGAGTGTTCTTACTTCCCATGTGCACTGTTCTTAGTACTTCGTGTACATTATCATTTTAATCCTCTCAACAGGCTCATGAGATAAGTACTGAACACCAGAGGGATTAGTGTGTAATGGACAAGCATAGGTTCTGGAACAAGGTGACCTAGGTTTAAAGCACAGCTCTATTTAATAACCTTCAGTTTGCTTCAGTTTCCTCATCTATAAAATGGGAATGATGACAACAGGTGAGACATGAGTTAATACATGCAACAATGACAGAACAGTGCCTCTCATAGAATGGGTGCCTATAACACTTTGACTATCACTACTACTACCATTTTACAAATGAAGTAAACTAAGTCACAGAAAAGTTAAATTACTTGCCCAGGATCACATAGCTAGTAAGTTACAGAGTCAGAAGTCCACTATGTAACCACTTTGTTCCATAACTTCCATTTTTTGCTCTCCCAGTACTCTATTCTATATTTTGGGAAATTGAGAGGCCATTAAGCTGCTCAAAAAAAGAAAGGAAAAAGAGAGTGGAAGAGAATACAACTACCTGGACTCCTGCCTCATTTTCCCTTCAAGTCACCATAACATCAAAGAGTTGGAGAATCAGAAACCCAAATTCCACCTTCAACAAACTAGAATAGATTTTTGAAACTCTGAACCATGCCAAAAGAGAAGGAGCTGTCAAATCTAGTGAAGAACTTACAGGGACATAAACAGGTACAGACCTTGGACAAAACTGACAGAGCACAGTTGTCCAAAAAAGATGGTGCCTTCAGAGAGAAAAACAGTTTCTCATTTAGAGCAACATAAGAGGATCGATGAGCTGACAGAGGAAGTTTTCTAGGACCCATTTAGCACCAAGTGTTACATAAGAAATTAGTTCCATGAGGAAACACAGAGACTCTGCAGGAAGAAGACTGTGACCAATACAGATAGAAGATAAACTCTCGATTGCAAACAACCATGCATTAGTTATTTTGTCTGGGGATAACTAAAAGCTAGAATAACTTATCCATTCTCAGGTGCATACAACCCTATATCATAAGATCCTTCCTTGCCCAAACCTAATAGAAAAAATAGATCCATAATTTGTCTTATCAAAGATGACCTAATAAAAAAAAAGAGTAAACATTGATTTATATTAAAGGACCATGTAAAAATAAAAAGAAGACATAAATTTTAAAAAATAGGAAGTGAAACATGGACCAGGATAAAAAATATGAAAATTATTAACAAAGAACAAAGAACAGAGGGAAAAAAATGACTAATACCACTAAGCATTTAAATACTAGGGGGAAAAGGCAACCTTAAAGTAGAAGAAAACAAGGTAGGAAATCTTCATGATATTGAATTTGGTAAGGATTTCTTGACTAAGACACCAAATAGCATAGGCAACAAAGGAAAAGTAGATAGTTGGACTACATCAAAATTTAAAACTTCTGTGTATCAAGGAAAATAACTCAAAAGACAACCCATGGAATGAGAGAAAACATTTGCAAATCATATATCTGACAATGTGTTGATATCCAGAATATATAAAAAATGCCTACAGTCTTTTGATGGAACATGCCATCTTAGAGTAATTCGCTGAAATGACCAACACAAAGGGAAAGAGGAAATGTACCCACTCTATATTCCCTAGGCCTTTTAGAAAACATGCAGTTGTTGCTTTGGCCACATGCATGTGTATCTACAATAAAAGTGATATTGCAAACATCATGGGAATAGGCACCATTCAAAAAGGAATGTCCCACAAATGTCATCATAGCAAAACTGGAAGAGTCTACAGTGTCACTCAGCATGCTGTTGGCATTGTTGTAAACAGATAAGTTAAGGGCAAGATTCTTGCCAAGAGAAATAATGTATGTGTTAAGCATATTAAGCACTCTAAGAGCCAAGATAGCTTCCTGAAGTGTGTGAAGGAAAATGATCCAAAAAAGAAGGAAGCCAAAGTGAGAAAGGTAGTTGGGTTCAACTGAAATGCCAGTCTGCCCCACCCAGAGATGAACATTTGGTAAGAACCAATGGAAAAGAGCCTGAGCTATTAGAGCTCATCTATGAATTCATGGCATAATAGGTATTAAATAAATGAATAAGAAAATAACTTCAGGACTACTTAAAAAGAGAGTGAGAATTCCTATAATTCAACAACAAACAACAAAACAAAAAACTAATTAAAAAATGAGCAAAAGACTTGAATAGACCTTTCTCCAAAGAAGATACACAAATGGGCAATAAATACATGAAAGATCAATATCACTAGTCATAAGGGGAAAGTAACTCAAAAGACATTTTTTCCCTAAGATTTTATTTTTAATTAATCTCTACACCCAAGGTGGAGCTTGAACTCACAACCCCAAGATCGAGTTGCATGCTTTTCCCATCAAGCCAGCCAGGCTCCACATCAACTTTTTTTAGGCTGGAGAAGCCCGCACAAGAGTTCAGCAGCAGATAATTTTTTTTCATTTTTTTAAATATGTTCAGTTAACCACTATATAGTACACCATTTGTTTTTGATGTAGTGTTCAATGATTCATTAGCTGTGTACAACACCCAGTGTTCATCACAACTGCCCTTAATACCCATCACCAGGCGCACCCATCTCTCTGTCCCTCCTCCCCTCTGAAACCCTCAGTTTGTTTCCTGGAGTCCATAGTGTCTCATGGCTTGTCTCCCTCTCTGATTTCTCTCCCTTCAGGTTTCCATCAATTCCCCAATGGTTCTCTGCATTATCTCTCATATTACACATATAATTGAAACCACATGATAGTTGTCTTTCTCTGCTTGACTTATTTCACTTAGTATAATCCCTTTTAGTTCCATCCAAGTTGATGCAAATGGTAGGTATTCATTCTTTCTGATGGCTGAGTAATATTCCATTGTTTATATGAACCACATCTTTTTATCCATTCATCTGTTGAAGGACCTCTGGACTCCTTCCACAGTTTGGTTATTGTGGACATTGCTGCTATGAACACTGGAGTGCATGTGCCCCTTCTTTTCACTGCATCTGTTATCTTTGGGGTAAATACTTCATAGTGTAATTGCTGGGTCATAGGGTAGCTCTATTTTGAATGTCTTGAGGAACCTCCATTCTATTTTCCCAAGTGGCCGTACCAGCTGGCATTCCCACCAACAGTGTAAGATGGTTCCCCTTTCTCCACATCCTTGCCAACATTTGCTGTTTCCTGTCCTGTTAATTTTTGCCATTCTAACTGGTGTAAGGTGGTATCTCATTGTGGTTTTGATTTTGTATCTTGCCATGTTGCTGAAAGTACTGCCTTTGGTGTATCCTATTGGTTTTTGATTGATGTGTTTTCATTCTCATTAGTTTCCATGAATTGTTTAAGTTCTTCCTTAATTTCCTGGCTGACCCAATCATTCTTTAGTAAGATGCTCTTTAACTTCCATGTGTTTGAATTTCTTCCAATTTTTTTCTTGTGATCAAGTTCCAACATCAAGGCACTGCAGTTTGATAACATGGAGAGAATAATCTCAGTCTTTGGTATCAGTTGAGACCTGATTTGTGACCTAGTAAGTGGTCTACTCTGGAGAAGGTTCTGTGTGCATTCGAGAAGAATGCACACAGAATTATTCTGTTGTTTTAAGGTGGAATGTTCTGTATATATCTATGAAGTCTATCTGGTTCAATGTGTCATTCAAAGCTTTTGTTTCTTTGTTGATCTTCTGCTCAGATGATCTCTCCATTGCTGAGACTGGAGTGTTAAGATTTCCTACTATTAGTGTATTATTGCAATATGATTCTTAATTTTGGTTAACATCTGGCTTATAGAGTTGGCTGCTCCCATGTTGGGGGTATAAATATTTACAATTGTTGGAGTTTCTTGTTGGATAGACCCTTTAAGTATGATATAGTGTCCTTCTACATCTCTTACTACAATCTTTGGTTTAAAATCTAATTTGTTTGATATGATAACTGCTACCCCAGCTTTCTTTTGAAGTCTGTTGACATGATAAATGGTTCTCCATCCGCTCACTTTCAATCTGGAGGCGTTTTTAGGTTCCAAATGTCTGTCTTGTAGATTGCATATGGATGCATCCTGTCTTTGTATCCAATCTGCAATCCTGTGTTATTTCATGGGAGCATTTAGGCCATTCATGTTGAGAGTAACTACTGAAAGATATGAATTCAGTGCCATCAAATTGCTTGCAAAGCCCCTATTTCTATTGATTGTCTCTGTAAATTTCTGGTCTATGTTACTCTTGGGGTCTTTCTTCTTTTATAGAATCCCTCTTTATTATTTCTTGCAGGGCTGGCTTGGTGGTCTCATATTCTTTCAGTTTCTGCCTATCCTGGAAGCTTTTTTTCTCTATATCCATTCTGAATGACAGCCTTCTAGATAAAGTATTCTTGGTTGCATGTTCTTCTCATTTAGTACACTGATTATGTCTTCCCAGTCCTTTCTGGCTTGCCAGGTCTCTATGGACAGGTCTGACATTTTTCTAATGTTCCTCCCTCCATAGGTAAGAAATCTCTTCCCCCTAACTACTGTCAGGATAGCCACTTTGGCTCTAACATTAGCTCTAACATTATATACTGGGCCATTGGTCTATTTTTATTGGTCTTGGGAGGGGTCCTCTCTGCCTCTTGGACATGAATGCTTGTTTCCTTCCTCAGATTAGGGAACTTCTCAGCTATGATTTGTTCAAATATACCTTCCACCCCTTCAGGGATCCCAATAATTCTGACTTTGGGATGTTTCATGGTGTCATTGATCTCTCTAAGTCTGATCTCATGGGGTTCTAGGTTTTTATCCCTATCCTCCTTGACTTCCTTCATTTCTATCAGCTTATCTTGTAGATCACTATTTCATTCTTCTTTCTCATTTACCCTAGCTGTTAGAGTATCCAGTTTAGACTGCATCTCATTCATACCAATTTTAAGTTCTGCATGATTAGCTCTCATTTCTGCCCTTAGAAAGTCTATATTGCAACTACTCATCTTTCCAAACCTAACTATTGACTTCATAATTGCAACCCTAAAGTCAATCTCCAACATCTTGCTTATATCCCATATCTATTAGGTCTGTGGCAGAGGCCATTGTCTATGGTTCTTTTCTTTGTTGGGAGTTCCTTCCCCTGGTCATTCAGTTGAGGGATGGTCGAGGAAATGTACAGAGTCTAAAATATCAACCACAGTCCAGGCAAGATGTACCCTAAGAAAACCCAGAGCAGTTGGAATCTACCACTCATACCTGGCAGAGTTTTTCTTCTTGTTGAGATCCAGATATAAATTCTTACATTTCAGGCTGAATTCACAGATGTTCAAGATGGTTTGATAGATATCCAGTTAAATTCAGGGGACCAGTATAAATGAGGTCCCCTACTCCTCCGCCATCTTGCCTCCCTCCCTCAAAAGACAAAATTTGCACCCATGAGATAACAATGAGGTAACATTGTGCACCCATTAAGATAGCTGCAATTTTAAAATAAATAAATAAATAAATAAATAAATAAATAAATAAAGTGTTGACAAAGGTGTGGAGAAATTGGAACTTTGTTAGTAGGAACATTAATTGGTGCAGTAGCTGTGGAAAACAATATGGCAGTTCCTCAAAAAATTAAAAATAGAATTACCATATCATCCAGTGATTCAATTTCTGGGTAAATACCCAAAAGAAATGAAAGCAGGATCTCAAAGACATATTTGCACAGCACACCCATGTTCATAGCAATATTATTTACAACAGCCAATAGGAGGAAGCAGCTCAAGTGTCCATCAGTGGATGAATATCGAACAAATGTGCTCTATATGCACAGTGGAAAGTTCATCCTCTAAAAGGAAAGAAATTCTGAAACAGGCTACAACATGCATGAACCTTGAGAACATTATGTCTTGTGAAATAAGCTAGTCACAAAATGACAAATACTGTATGATTCCACTTCAATGAGGTACCAAAAGTAATAAAATTCAGAGACAGAATGTAGAACAGTAGTTGCCAGAGTCTAGGGAGTTGTTCAAATGGATATAGAGGTTCAATTTTGCGAGATAAAAAGAGTTCTAGAGATTGGTTACACAACAATGTGAGTGTATTGAATATTACTGAACTGTAGTATTGTTAATACTACAATTGTGTAGTATTATGTATGCTACTAGTATAAATGATTAAAATGTTAAATTTTGTGTTATACATATTTTACTATAACTAAAAACAATTTCATTTTATTAATTTTTTATTTGGGGGGATAAAACAATTTCATTTTAAAAGAATTTTACAATCTTTTAAGAAAGGTAGCTCAAAGCAGAGTTACAAAGTTTCTGCCAAGCTATACAATAGAAAATAAGAGGAAACAAAGCATGCAGTGACAGAACTCAGGAAACACATGGAAAATCATCACCTATAGTAAATCATTACAAATATGAAGTCTATATTGAAAGGGGCACAAAGAAAAAAAGACATTAGTGCCACACAGAAAGCAACAAGCAGGACAAGATGGCAGAATGACTAAAACAAACAAAATTTTAAAGGATTCAAGAAAAAAAATGATATAAAAGACATAATGGCAATCCAACACATGGCATAATTGTAATATTTACTATGATGGAGAGAACCAAGTGACTAGAAACCAAAAAAATTGAAGATCTACTTTTAGAAAATTTTCCATCAACAAATGAAAATGAACTTTTAGGTTGAAAGGACCCGCTTTATCCATGGAGAAAACTGTTACAGAATGGCTCATACCAAGACTACATTATGCCAAGGTATAACTACTACTTGAAAAATAAGAAGTAACTTGAACAACTAGGCCAAAGTTCCAGTCACCTTGAAGTAAAGAAAAATTCTGATACTTCAGACTACCCAGCAACACAAAATAAAGGAAGACCATAGAAAAATGCTAATCAGGTCTCAGAGAAAATGGGACCCAAGAACATACTACCCAGCCTTCCTATTATTTAAGGATGGAGGCAATAGGCAGATATTTTTTAAACTTAAGAACTCAAGGAACGAGTTCCCATGAGCCTCTTGGAGTGACTACTCAAAGTCAGGTTTCAACCAGCCAAGAAAGGACAAGAGAAATCACTATAAAAGGGCTGACAATGGACATTGATCCATTTCACTAAAGTATAAGAACTATGGGAACTATCTTTAGAAAATAGAATGTATGTATTATACAATAATGTAGAAGTAATATTACTAACAAAAATTGGGAAGACATGGGAAAAGACAAAGGTGGAAGGTGATGTACGGTTGTTGACGTTGTCATCTTTTCTAGGTTGGGGTCAAAATACACAATTTTCACCTGGTAAAGCAACTAAGAGTAAGAAAAATATATTGAGCAGTATGAATGGGAACCCTAGAAATTTCATAAAAAAAGAGAACCAACAAAAACTGGTGTAAGAGAGGGAAAGGATTTGAGAGAAAGAGGAGAGATGGAAGCAGAAGTGATTGCAGCAAATCCAGCCAGGTCTAAATGAAGAGAAAAGCAAAATTATCAATGAAACACCAGAAGAAATTCAAGCAGATCACAAACTTTCCAAATCATCAGAAGGTACACACAGACCACCCCACCACCACACATACGCAAGCAACACTGATTATATAATAAAGCAGCCTGCTGCTATTCTGTCTGGCAATAGTAACCCCTTGACTCCGTAGACCCTCCAGGTCACCTGTAGCCCCAGGCACTCCAGGCAGTGCTCAGCTTGGTGGGTACACCACAGCCCTTCTCAAAATCGTCATCCCACTACTACAACACACTCTCGTGCCCATATGGATTCAGGTCAGAGACAGACAGGATTCTGTAGTCCGCTGGTTGTTTGTTTGCTTGTTTGCTTGCTTGTTTTTGGTAGTGGAAGGAGTGATGGGGGATAAACCACAGATTTTAGATTCAGACCATAAATGTTTAAAACATAACTTCCAAGCTTTGTGAGCTTGAATAAGTCACACATCCTCTCTGGACTTCAGCTTCATAAGTCTCCAGGCGAAGAGAGACATCATAAGATGGAGGAGTGCTGTCAGGGTTGACAATAAGGAGCATACGGTATCTAGTACAGCACCTGACAAGCAGTACCTTGTCAGTGAATAGTGGCTGCTTAGTCATCGCTATTCCACTCAAAGCTTGCCCTGGAGTTTTCCTGCTAGATGGAGGAAAGGAACCCATGTCCTCTCAGATCATAATAATGCCAGTTGGCATCAGAAAAGGATGAGAAGTAATAGAATGGCAAATATGCTCTGCTCCTCTCTGATTTATATCACAGCCTAGACAGCATGAGCAACTAACAGAAGCTTTATGCTCATCACGCACATGCATGTACACACGATACACCTATGCCCGCACAACACTCCTTCCTAGGGTCCTTTGGTCCAGACAGTGAGACCTTTCTTTGCCCATTTAATGTAAGTGGCCGGGAGCTGTCATGGCTATGCAGATTCACCTCTGAAAAGCACAAAATACAGGAAGCTCTCTCTTGGGAGTGTCTCATCATTCGACCTCGCCCCTTCCATCTTCTTTGCCTTTCATCAGCCCAGCTCCACAGGTGTTATTATCTCCATCTGCCCTTGTAAATTTCCCCTTCAAGGAGCCTGTCTGAAGGCGAGCCATGCAGCATGGAAAATAGCCTTGCAAATAAGCATGAGCAGAAAATTTTATTCAACAACCTAGAGGTCATTCAAATGTTCTCTATCTTCAAAACTCAATTATCTTCTCTGACAGTATCTTAGTCTACAAAGGGATAAAAATATGGTTGGATAATGACATTGTTGTTGGGACATGGTCATAAGAGCAATTAACATTTAGTGACCACCTACTATAAGTTAAGTGCTTTACAGA
Organism: Mustela nigripes; assembly: GCF_022355385.1. Taxonomy (NCBI): domain Eukaryota; kingdom Metazoa; phylum Chordata; class Mammalia; order Carnivora; family Mustelidae; genus Mustela; species Mustela nigripes. Next base: position 66,021,029 of record NC_081558.1, read on the forward strand.
ATTTGTCCCAGCAAGTCCTCTCACTAACCCTTTAGTATTAGAGATTTCATCCCAGCAAGTACGGGGAAATTGAGGCTCAGAGAAGTTAAATAATATGCTCGATTAAGTGTTAGGCAGTGGGTGACAGAACATGCATTCTGTTGACAGAACCCAGCTCATCAATGTCAGGCTGTGAACACAGTAGTCATCTGTTGGAGGCTTAGGTACTGTTATGGACAATGTAAATACGTCCCCCCAAAACTCACACTGAAATCCTAACCTCCAGTAGGATGGTACTTTGGGGAGCTGGGGCTTTGGGGAAGTGCTTAGATTGAGAAGAAGTCATGAGGTCAAGAGTTCTCATGATGGGAAGTGTCATAAGAAAAGAAAGGGATCATAATTTGATCTCTCTTATCCACATATGGATACAGTAAGAGGCAGCTATCTATAAGCCAAGAAGAGAATTCTCACGAGAACCCAACCATGCCAGCACCTTACTCTCAGACTTCCCAGTCGTCAGAGCTACAAGAGTAAAAAAATTGTCGTTCAAACCACCCAGTCTTTGGAATTTTGTTACAGCAACCTGAGCTAAGACAGTAATCGCCTTAGGACTCTGTCTGCCTGAAGAATCTTAACATTTCCAGGAACAAAGTATAAGCTGTGTGCCTGGCCTCAAGCAAGGCTCAGGACAGGGGGGGTACGAACTCCAGAACAGAAGTGGGCATGTCCTTCTAACTTCGGAGGGTTTCTCCAAAATGGAGGACAAATAAGCAAGCCAATTCCCAAGAAAAGATAAAGCCATCTGCGAAACTCCAGGGAATTGAAACAAATGCTTAGGTGAATTTATAATGAAAGATACCTGTTCCTAATTCCGGTGCTCAGAAGCAATCTTTCCTCCAACTTCTACTTAGGTAAGCTGTTTTCACACACAGATCTTTCAATCCTCATTTGTACCACTACCATCCTCCTTTGAAAAATGCTTTTAAGGGGATCCTTTGCTAATAGCCATATTCCTACATTCAGTTTAATGCAGCTATGTAAGGAAGCCTAAACCCCGATCCACCCATGTTAACAGCTTGTGAGGAAGGCAGGCAGCCTGCTGACACAACCATCTGCTGCATCTGGTACCTCTGAATCCCAATCTGGCCTGGGGGCTGAATGCTCGGCTCAGCCCGGCCTGGTCCACTCTCTCTGACCCTCTGGTCCTCAGATTGAGATCTCATCACACTCCTGCAGGCTACGAGGTAGTCCCTCTTCAAAAGCCAGTGATGTCTAATGGCACCAATATTTCCCTTTTCTTCTCCACAGACTCTGGGGAGTCCTACCTCTGAAATGCAGTTCAGAGGGCATCCCTGCCCTCCAGACTTGATTGTACTCCAGGCCACAGGCCAGGGAACCCTGACAGCATATGGTCTGAGGCTCTAAGCCCTCCTTCTGAAGTTTGGGGTTTCTCTATGACCATGCCAGTTTTTGGTTATTTGACTTTTCAGAACACTAGGATGACTTTCTATAACAGTTCCCACGACTGGATAACCACCCAACAGGATTGTCAGATTGAGGTGCAAAATATCAGTTCCCCTTGTCACACGGTTCTGATTTTCAAACAGTAACTATAATAACAATAGCAATAGTGAGAGCTGGTGTTTAAGTGCTGGACAAGTAGATAAGATTACCATGTGCATAGCTCAATGAATCTTCACAGAGAAAATGAGGTTCAGAGAGATTACGAAGATTCTCCAAGACCACAAAGCTAGTAAGTAAGAAAGCTGAAATCCCAAACTAAATCTGCCTGGTCCCAAATCCTTAAATATAAATTAAAAAATCATATAGTTATATAATGTTTTAAAAGAGAGAGAAAGAAAACATTCTCCCCCACTCTCCACTAAACCTTCAAAAGAAAATACCACATAAGTTGTCGTTTCCTAAACGTTGGGACCTCTCATAATCACGACACTAACTGGCCTTCCAGAAATTAATTTCTCAATCCCACAAGTCAACAGCAAGATATGTGCTCTATTGTTATCATTCTAGAATTAGTTGTTTCTATGTCTGAATTCCAAACAGGATTCTGTACACTTCATGATGAACCCACAGAGTCTGGTTTATATAGGCTCTCAATAAGGGGTGTCGTCATTGCCATAACGGCAAGTTCTGTCATGCTACCCATTCTACACATGGTGACCAGGACTTTAAGGTTCATGGTCCACTCCCTCGTTCAGTCCAGGAAAGGGTTAAGGATGATCAGGATGCCTCTGACAACAGCAGCTTATAACCTTGATCAGAGCAGTCAGCTTTCACCTCCAGCAGCAGTCTGGATGCTTCCTACAACAAGAGACAAAAACAATTTTAGGTGTGCAGGAGGAAGGAAAATATGTATTTGAAGAAGGTCTACTGATGCCTGTGCTTTGCTGGCCCTCCATGCGGAACTGGACCTCATCCACCAGGCTTTATACAGATAACATTGATATTAAGGAGAAGATGGGCCACAAGCAGAATTTCAGTGAAAAGTACTATAATCTGATCAGTTTGGGGCTGAGATCATTGTTTCTCCAAACCATCCTCTAGATCTGGTTGGCCACTTCCTGCTCTTGAGACGTCAGAGTACCTGATCTGCAGAGAAGGGAACAGAGGTTGGTGAAGAAACAAAATATCAAGACATGTCAATGAGTAAATAGAATGGGAGGGGATAATCTATAAAGGAGGATTTCCTGAACAAGCCAAATCACTGGACTTTATCTGGGTCCTAGAGACAAGCCTGTGAGGTTTTTCCTCTGGTCTATACAGCAAAGGTTTCCTACAGAACACAGTGGGGAAAATCTAGTGTCAGAAGACCAATGTGTTTTGAAAACTGTAAAGCCTATCATTTAGAAGGGATGTCAGGGCCCATGATCACTACTTCAAGAACTCTTATTAAGAGTGCTCAAGAGCTCATAGACTGAGATAAGAATAATCTCACAAGGTCAGACATGTTTCTAGAGTGAAAGGTCAAAAAGAACTTCTGCTTCCTAAGTGTTACCACAGATCAGTAAGTGGGGAGAGGGAGTGGGAACGGAAATGATTGGAACTTTGTCCCTTCTTCAAATGGAATTCACCTTCTTTCAAATCTCCAGCAGATCTAGTCCAACTCCTCATAGAATAAGAGAACAGATCCCCTAAGGAATCACATCATCCCCTCAGCATCATTGGCTCAGTTTACCTCTCCACTGAAGCTGGAACCAGGCCTCCTGCTTCCCAATTCAAAGATCCTTCTGCATCATGAATCTCTTAAATACGAGTATCAAACTCAGAAAGAAGGGGTCACAAATGGCAACCTGCTGAAGTAGAAATTAATCAATCATTTGGGGAGACGGGCTGTGCAGGGTCCCTGAGCAAAGCCCTGCCTCTCCACCCCAGGCCCATATGTCACTTCCCTTTGCCAGGGTAGCTCATGGACTGCTGGGTGTCCTTCTGCTCAGGACACTGAGCAAACTAGGTCAAACGTAGTTTTCAGCAACCTTTCTTAAGCTTTGAAGGTCATCTCAATGCTCAGCATTTTTGCATCTTTTCAAATAAGTAGTGAAAATGGAGATTTCTCAATATGGCATAGCTGGGCTGATTTCCCTGGAAGCTGCATTCACACTGCACCATGTATTGCCAACATATGCTTCTCCTTGTAGAGTGGATGCCAAATTAAGATTACATTAGGGAATAAATTTTCTCAACGAATTAAGGACATCAAGCAATAACTTGTTAGAAAAAATGTACTAGGGAAGAATATGGGTGAACAGAGGTCCTACTCACAATAGCACCCCACGAACTAGAAGTTTAAGGAGTGCAATTAAGGAGAAAGAGTCTTTGAAACTACTAAAGTAATCCTCAAAATGACACCAGGTGATCACTTACTGATGGATGGGAAAGTGAAATTCTGCAAAAATGCCAATTCTGCCAAAATCACTTAACATTATTTAACAGAATCCTCCCCCCCCCTAAAAAAATTCTGCTGTTATTCTTGTGGTCAAATTTAATGCCCCCCAAACATGTCTACATCTTCATCTCAGTACCTATCAGTATGTCACCTTACATGGTAAAAGACACTTTGTAGATGTGACCAAATATGAAGACCCTGCAATGGGGAGAGATTATCCTAGATTATCCAGATCCTGATTGGAGAATTGGAAAATTGGAGAATATCTTCTGGCTCTGCTCAGAAGGAAAAACTGTTGGGGAGACGCATCATTATTGCCTTTGAAGGTGGAGGAGGGGCCCACCATACAAGGTAAACAGGCAACCCCTAGAAGCTGGAAAGGGCAAGGAAATGAATGGTCTCATAAGAGTCTCCACAAAGGAACCACAGCCTGACTGACACTCTGATCTTTTTTTTAAGGTTTTATTTATTTATTTATTTGACAGACAGAGATCACAAGTAGGCAGAGAGGCAGGCAGAGAGAGAGGAGAAAGCAGGCTCCCCGCTGAGCAGAGAGCCCGATGTGGGGCTCGATCCCAGGACCCTGGGATCATGACCTGAACCAAAGGCAGAGGCTTTAACCCACAGAGCCACCCAGGCGCCCGACACTCTGATTTTAATCAGGTGAGACCAGCATCAGACTTCTGACCTGCAGAACTATAAGGTAATTAATCTGCATGGCTTTAAACATTAAGTTTGTGGTGGTATTTTACAGCAGCCAAAGAAAACCGATATACTATTTTTAAATCTAACCATATTATGAAACTGTAAAATATCATTTAATTGGCCTAATAAGAAAAAGATGGGACCAAAAATGGAGTGGGGGAGATATTTTAAATGTTGTCAAATTTTAAAAATTGAAAATGAGTGGAGGGAACCATCCTGTGAGGTATTAAAATACATCTGGCACCATTAAAAAAAAAAAAAAAGTGAAACCGAATAAAGGCTCCAGAAATAGATACTATTACATTAAATGTTTTTACACTCTTAAACTATACAACAGAGAAAGAAAAACATACTTAAGAAATAGTTTGGGGGTGCCTCGGTGGCTCAGTGGGTTAAAAAGCCTCTGCCTTCGGTTCAGGTCAAGGTCCCAGAGTCCTGGGATCAAGCCCCGCATTGGGCTCTCTGCTCCTTGGGGAGCCTGTTTCCTCCTCTCTCTCTCTCTGCCTGCCTCTCAGCCTACTTGTGATCTTTGTCTGTCAAATAAATAAATAAAATCTTTAAAAAAAAAAAAAAAGAAAGAAAGAAAGAAAAAAAATTGTTTGGATATATCTGATTAAGAAATTTAAAACAAAATTAGTTTATATCCTCAACTTATATTATAAATCAAAATAAATTCTGCATCACTAAAAGAGTAAGTATTTAAAAATGGTATAAAATATGGCAAAGAATGAAATGAAATATACTGAAATATATGCAGGAATTAAAACTTTCTAAGGTTTAATTGACAGGAAAAATTCAGATTTTGCTATTAAAGATTATTTTGTAACTTCTAAAATAATATAATGAAACTTAAGAGAAAAAGGACTAAAAGGTCTTTAAAAGAAAATAAAGGGTTACCATCTAGGTTATAGAAGATGCACAAGGATGATATACAAATATGGTCCCCAATAGATGAATAAGCAAAGAATCTTATCTGATCATCTATGCAGGAGGAATTGAAATTAGTAAACAAACATGTGAAAATGCTCCACCTTGCTGTGATCAAAGACAAACAAATTAAAATATTCATTAAGTGCCATTTTACACCTATTATATTATCAGAAATAAAAACAATACCCAAGGCTAACGAGGTTCTGATGAAGTTGGTACATTTCTACACTGTTGATTGCAATTTAAAAAGATTCTGTCTAAAACATAATTTAAATATATATATGTGTGTGTATCAAAAGCCATAAAATATTAATTTCCTTTAATCCAGTTATTTCCATCACTAGGAATTTATCCAAAGGAAATGACCGAGAAAGAGGAATATTTGTGTAGGATGATATTTGTTTACTATAGTAAAAAACTCAGGATAATAGAAAAGAATAGTTAAGTGAACTTACACTTCATGGAACATTGGATGTTCAAATGACAAGAAGCCTACATAGCCTCATGGAAAGGTTAACACAAGTGCTGCATCAAAGCTGAAAACAAATTAGGTCGAACCATATCAATTACCATTTTCATAGGAAAACTGTAAAATATTGAAAATTCCACATGGTTCAACCTAATAGTTCTGTCATGGATACAGATAGGTAAAAATAAAACCTTCTAGGGATGAGACTTATGAGGAAACACAAAAAGAAAAATAGTTGAAGGGATGGTAGTATCAAGGACTAATTTTTTAGTCTGTTATAATATCATTTGAAAATCAATTTTAATGTTAAAACATTAAAGACATGATTGTTTTACAAGATGGAGATAGCTCATGAAATAAATTAAAAGATATAATTTCAGTATACCTTCCATCTCAAATTCTTTGATTCACCATATAAGAAGCAATGAATTAAGTTTTCAACTAAGGAAAGAATTTGTTTCAAACAGACGTAGTCAAAAAATGTGAGCATTAATAATAAGGTAACATAGCAGAGCACCAGGTTTTAAAGTCAAATCCCATGTATTACCTATAAGACACAGGAAAAAATATCACATTTAACCTTAGTTCTCTATCTGTCAAATGGGGATGGTGATGGTACTTATGTCAGGGTTGTCATAAAGAGTGCTTGGATGACTTCTTCTTTGAGTACCTGGCAAGAATGAACATTCAACAAATATGAGCAAGTACATCATTATTAATGGACCATTATAAATCTTTAAACAATGACTGAAGTTAGAAAATAATATTCACAGGCAAGTACTTCTATATACATTTTTTCACTCGTCTTTTCTAAAAACATTTTTAATCAAAATGGACCAGCCCACACTATTCTATATGTAGAGTTATCTCCAAAATTAAAACATAGAATATAGATTTAGTAGTGAGTGCATATGTAAATTAGGAACAAGTTTTCCTTCTCTATCTTAACTTACAAAATAAGGCTAAGTGGTCCCAGACCATAAAATCTTCAATCTAGTGATCATGACTTATGGATGTGCTTTCTTGTTCTCTGGCTCAGGATGATTCTGAAGGCTATCACTGACACTAGTTCCCTTTCTTTTTTGTCTATGCAGCACATGTTCCTTTTGGGGAATGCCCCTCCCGTGTATGGTGGATCTTGTCAATCACATGACCTCCACCTCCTCCATCACAGGGGCAGTAAGCACTCGAGCCAGACAGTGGAATTCCCTCTTTATTAACATCGCCTAAAAAGAAATTCTCTCTCCTTCTGAAATTCTGAATAAGAAGCTTTGGGCTTGAGCTGGTGGGAGCCTGTTGGTTGACTAGTGGACATGTGGTGCTCTGTCCAGCTACCCTTCCCAGGGCTGATACACTCATTTCCCCAGCTGCCAGAAGTATTGGTGGCTAGTAGCTAAGAACTGAATTTCTCACTGGGACTTGCTTTTTTGCCACAAGGAAATACATCATCAAGTTATGCTCCCTCCCGGAGACTGGCTCTGGCCACTACTATAGAGGGATACTGTGACCTCTGATGGAGTTACACAAAGGCATGGACTCTTTGCTTCTGTGTGGGGACATGAAGGGCTCCAGAGCTTCCTGCAGAATTAGTTGAGGTTTCAGCTGCTACCACTTCAGGGCTCAGCTGCTTTTGCTGCAGTCATGCCTTCTTAGTTCCTCACAGGTGTAAAGCCCAAGCGCTCTCCCCAGTAAATCTTCATGCAACTCTCCATTCTAGAGTCTGTTTCCTGGGAACCCAATCTAAGACATTTGGCACATGAACAGACCTGTCTCATAATGATACCAAGAAGAGACTAGAAATAGAGAAATTCAACAATTTCATTCAACAATGAACACCTTGCTTGTGCCACACCTAAAACTAGCCCACTCCTTGGTCTTCTAAGTCCCATGAGTCAACAAATTCTACATTTCATTTGAGCTAGCTAAAACTGGGTCTTAAACTTACACAACTGAAGGAGTCCTGACTGTACACAAATGCTATCTCATCACCTGTAACACTTAATACAGTCCTATGTACATGAGCAGGGCTGAATAGTGTTTGTTGCATTTAACTCCTGCATGGTTATATCAGTGTTTCATGCAATGACAGCATCATAAGATGTTTTACTAAAAGAGAAAGAGGGAAAAGTGCTACATACTGTATGTACCTCTGAATTTTATATATGTTAACATATTAAAAATTGTGACCAATATTGCAGAATTTATTTTAAGTTGTAAATAAAACCTGCTTAACCTCCTTTTAGGCAGAATTTAGTCTACCTATTTGGCCATAGAACTTTGTGAATACAGTTAGATCACCCACAAGGGCTTAGTTTGGCCTACAGTTTGGAGACTACCAAATTTCAAACTTCTTTAGTTTGTTCACTGGTCCTCTTGGGTAGTGGGAATTAGCAGAGCTTGCACAATATTTATTACCAGGGACAGAGGAAGAGAGCAAACTTGACCTTCTCCAACTGATTATTTATTCCAACTATCATGTCCAAGACTCTGACAAACCTTACTCCCTCTACATTATATTCCTTAGAGTCCATAATACATAAAAGAAAGAAAAAGAGAGAGGGAAGGAAGGAAAAGAAAGAAAGAGGGAGAGAGAGATGGAGGGAGGGAGGGGGGAGGGAGCCTGGAGGTTTAATAATTTTCCCCAAAAAGTTTTCTTTTAAGCCTAATTCTCCTGCCTCTAGATGCTCAAATAATACAAAAAGTGCCACTCCTTAACAATTCCTTAAAGCCCTACATCCAGATGTCAAAATAGCAATATCAATCTTGATAACATCAATCTCACCACATCTGAACCTCAAACACAAATCATTTTTTTCTTATCTGATGGCCCAGTGACTCAGCGCACCCTGAGTTGAAAGATACACTAGTTTACTGGTTGGAGGCAAAAAATGAGGTATCTTGGATTTGTTTGCATCATAAGCCCAAGATGAGTATAGAAAACTCAGCTCTATAAATGGGTAATCAGAGAAGAAAAAAAATGGAAGCATGCAAAGTTTATAGATAAAAGTGAAATATATATTATTGACTTCACAATAATGGTCTTTCTAATCCACACCATTTCTGGATACTTGCAAATCCATGAAAGCAATTCCCTGGGAAGAGTTGAAGGATAGAAGACCCAGCCAGAGTCTAAAGCCCAATCTCTAACGCACGTACTTAGAGCTACACCTTCCAGAGATGTCAGTTCAGGACAAAGCACACTATTTGCCCAGAACTGCTTTTGTAAAAGTAAACCTGTTGGAAACACCTGAAAGTTGAGCCATACCGTTGCTAAATTTCCAGTTCATTTCTATTTGATATCCTATGTGTGCAACTGCTTTGCTGGGTTGAAACACACTAAGGCTGGAGATGAGACAAAGAAGCTGAGTTGGTACAGGGCCATGGTGGACATCAGACTCCCTGGGGCGCAGAAGTCTTGGAGAACTGACTATTCACATCACTCTCAGCTGCAGTGGTCCTGATAAGCAAATAACAAACCTATGACTTTGTCCCTTCTTTAACAGTCGATCAATTTACCTGCCCTTCTCACATCCCTTTTCAGATACTCCAGTCTAACTAACAGCCTCAGACCAAGTGACTTTTTCCCCTCAACAACAGAGAATTGAACCAATTCAAAACTAGCTGTTCCACTGACTGGCCAAGAACCAGTAAATTTCCTAGATAATTTGAAGTGAGACCCAGGGACTGTTGAGAGTCAGACATTGGCACCACAGCATGTGCCAAGGACAGATGCATGATTCAAAGCTGGGTGTCAGCCAAAACTATGGAGCTTCAGAGGCCAAGAACCTCGCAGAGAAAGCTTAGATAAGAATGGAGAAGATCTTATGCAGATAGGAGCAGACAAGAGAGAATGAAGCTCCACAGAATGACAAAGGGAACCACTGCCTTACAACCTTCTAATACTCTGCAAAGCCTCGCTGTCTTGCATTCAGTTGGGTTTCATGAGATTTCCCAGGAGCCTCAACATAAATCCTGTTTACATAAATTAGCCTAAGTGGGTGGGTTCCTGCGGCTGACAAACAATTATCTCATTTGTTGAAAACATATCCATATATTTAAAAATCATTTGTTGAGTGCCAGTCAGGCATGACTGTGCTAAGCATTGCAGATACCCAGGTGAAGCAACAGATCCCCTCTCCTGGGAATCCAAACTCAAAAATAGGTCCTTACTTCAGAACGAGTGTGTAAAATGTGTTCTGGGGACCTAAAAGAAGCAGTGTGTATTTTACCTAAAGGGAGGAGAGCAAGAAAGGCTTCCTAGGGGAAGGAGGTGACGTCAGGCTGCTGAACGGGAAGGACAGGAAAACAGTTGCTAGGTGGACCAGGAGAGCATCTAAGGAAGAATGAAGAACATGAACAAAAATGTGGACACAAGCAAGCCTGGCAACACAGGAGTACTATGGGAAGGGCATTCCATATGTCAGAACAAAGAGACAGAGGAGAGGAAACAAAGAGGAAGAGGGGATTAACCTTTTAGCAACAATCAGCATGAAAGGAATACAAAGACTTTACATTTTATCTTTCAATCCAAATAGGAGAACATTGAAACTTTTGGGGAAGAAAACAATATGCCTCTGATATTTTAGAACAATGACTCCAACAGTGAAAGGGAAAGGGAAATTAGGAGACAGTATTGGTGTCAGAAACACAAATTAGAAGCTGTTGCAGTATTTCAAGCAAGAGAATTTCTTTACCAAGACAGGTAAGTTTCAAGAGAAGGGTGCACATCTAAGTGAAATTGAGATAGAATCTATAGGCCTTTAGTGACTAAGTGTGGTGGGAAATGGAACAATCAAGGATTATTCCTAGATTTCTAGTGGAGTGACTGGGTAGATAACTAGGTCATTCACCTTAATGGGAAATTCCAGAGTAAGGAGAGGAAAGGCACAGGTTAAGGGAGGAGAGATGAGTTCAGTTTGAGGCATGATTTCAAGATATTCATTCATGTGAAGAGGACCAATATCCCCCTGTATATTTTTATAGTCAACAAACATTTGTCAAGTGCCTATAATGCATCAGAGACTCTGTTAGGTCCCAGGAGCCAACATAAAAACAGTTACCAGCCTTTACTCTTAGGTGGAGTATACAGTCAAATATGAAGGATGTTATTAATCAATCACATAAGCATAAAATTTCAAACTGTGAAAAAATCTATGTAGGGAATGAAACTGGAATTACGAAGGCCTGTGAATGGGGGATCGTACATGGTGGGTCAGGGAGGCACCTCTGTGAGAGTCTCCTGTGAGCTGAGTGTGCAAAGATAAGGGAGAGTTAAATACACGAGGACTAGGGAAGAATTCTACACAAAGGAGAAAGCATGTAGAAACCTTGAGGTGGGAAAGAGCTCAAGTGGAAAGAACGGAGACACAGAGCAAGATGAGGCTGCCCCGGCTGGAAAGAGACAAATGGTGGAGTGGAGCCATGTGAAAAGCTGTGACTTATGCAAACAGGTCTTTGAAATATTGAAGGGTTTTAACAAAGACTGAGATGATTAAATGTCACTTCAGTTTAGCGTAAAAATGAACTGAGGGTGACAAAAGTGAATCAGGAAGAGACCAATTTGAAATTTCTTGGATAATCAGCAAGATACAACTATGACTTAGTGCTTGCATTGGAAACAGGGCAAAGTGGGTGGATTTAAGAGCTATATTGAAGATAAATTTATTGGCTAAGATAGGGAATTAGGGGAACACCACATTTGAAATGAAAAATTATGAGTTGACTCTTGGACATTTTATATGCTTGAGGACTCTTGAAACCATCCAGGAGGAAAGTTTGTTAATAAGTGGGCTGTGAGGATCTGGGGGTCCAAAACAACATATAGACTAGATATGCAAATGTGAAAGTTGCCTTTATATAGCTGGTCACTAAAGATTTGGATGTTGATGATTACATATAAAGTGAGGAGAGAAGGCATAAGTGAAACAATTTAGTCATTTTTATTGGAGGATGAGCAAAGGAAAAAGAGAAAGTTTCCACAGAGGTTGAAGAAAAAACAAAAGAGTGTTGTGTCATAGAAGCCAAGGTAAGAGTGTTCCAAGAATAACAGAGTGGTTCACCACATTGACTTCTGCTAAGAAGACCCATAAGGTGAGCACAGAAAGTGTCACTAGGTTTAGTGATTTGAAGGTCCCCATGGATTCTAGCCAGACTTATTATGGTGGAAGCCAGATTAGTGAGCTGAAAAGTATGGGTGGGAAGTGGAAAATGGAGACAGCAAGCACAGGAAATGCTCTGGAAAAATTTGTACATGAAGGAGCGAGGAGAAATTAAGCTGTGTTTGTAGAGGGAAGTGGGTTCAAAGATAATTTGAGAAAGGTGTTTCTTGTTTTAATTTTTTTAGTCAGAGAAATTTGAGGATTTGCAATTTTACTGAGAAAGATTCATAGGAAAGGGAGAATTTAGGGTCCAAGAGCAGGAAGGAACAAAGGCCAATGTGTGATTGCAGAGACAAAGAGAAAGGGTAAGAGTTGTGAGTCAAGAGAGTGTCTTTAAGTGGATCTTGATCTGGGGAGTGAGTGTGGCTGCAGGTGTGAACCTGGAATTGACAACAAAAGCCATGGTGGAAAGGGACGGGTGTCAAGATAGAGCATGAGGAATGAGAAGAGAATAGAGACCATGGCCAAACAGAAGAAGATGTCAATGTTTAAGGAGTGCATCAAAGAAAGAAGGTCCCACAAGAGACTGAGAAACAATACCCAGAGAGGTCCTGAGAGAGGAAGAGGGTCTAGAATCATGCAGCCCCTATTCTGCTCACATCTGGGTCAACAAAATAGCCTTCCAACTAGTTTCCCAAATACTTAATTCCTAACCCAGTGTCTTGGAAGACAGGACCAGAGCAGGGGTGAGCAAACCAAGAATCAGGAGCAGTAGACCCAGAAGGATGTTTGATGGGTTAAAACATAACAAGCCACCTGAGTCTCCATTTCCCCCACCATTTGCTTGCTGTGTGACTTTGGGCAAGCCTCATTTTTCTTTCCATTTCAGCTCTCTCATGCGTAAAATAAGGACAAAAACATTTTCTTTAACTACCTCATAGGGTTGTCCTAAAAATTACAGGAGTTACTGGCTGTGAGAGCATTCTAAACTCTGCTAAAGCACAACACAGGCATGAGGAGTTATTATTAATCTTGAATCACTGTTGCTTCGTGGCTCATCTTTTCTCAGATGGTTCTACTGGCTTCCAGTCTTGGCTCTCGGCAAGTTAATGGATGGTTCTGTCACCACCCAAACACTATTGCCCTTTCCTTTTTAGGTCGTTCCAAATCTGAGTCACAGTTAAGCAAATACAATGCATTTTGCAGGTAGAGTTGGCAAGATGTGCTCCATTTGCTTTTTGGCCCAGTCCTTTAATTGCACTTGGAAGTAAACAGCACACTGTAGAATGAAGAGGAGAGTGTGATTTGGAAAAAGAGAGGAAAAGGGAAAATGAAGTGAATCTGGGCAGGATAAAAGTTACACTGCACAAACTTAAAATAATTGGGAATATGTTTAGTTTCCCAAAGGCATTCAGAACTTAAGCCTCCTTGCTAAGGACACTCTGTGTCTGGGTTCTGCCACCTTCCATGATGTGACCCCAGCACTGGTCACCATGCGTTCCATGCACATGTAAGTCTCCCATTGCCTCCCAACGTCCCTATTTCTGCCTCTATGCGTTCCCTCATAAGATGCCCCCCCAAAACAGCCTCTCGGCCCCTTCCACCTGCCTCAGCCATGCCAGCCCAAGCCTCCCCTTACTCTGTAAGCCCTGCCACCTTTTCTGATTTCTCCAGAACCCAGAGTCCAAACCACAGTTCAGCACATCACTGAAGTCTCCCTCACTGCCATTACTTCATGTGCACTGGTCTTTTCTAATATCACTATCATTAAACATCTGTAATGTTCTGGCTGCTTTACACCCACTATCTTACTCAGTGTGCAGACATTTTCCAGTTTACACTTGAGGAAATTAAGTCTCACAGAGCTAAACTGTTTGCCCACAGTTGGCAAGTGTTGAGGCCTCCTGGGTATGATGGTAAAGTTCAGCCTCATATTTTCCCTGACTGGCAGGGTCCATCTCTTTGTCTTCCCTGCAGTGCTTCCTACAGCACCAGTAACTGAGAAGGTGTCTGGGCATCCAGGAAAGAAGATGCCAAAGCAAAAAAGCCTGCTGAGTGGGAGACAAGGGAACCCCAAAAATCAATACTCTATTTCTAGTGTCTCTTAATTACAGAGCGTGTCAACCACATTCCAGTCCCTCACACCATAATACTAAACCATGGTCTCAGATGGCTTTGGGGGAAATGAGGATTTTCTTCTCCTACTCACCATTAAATAATATTTAACTGGCTAATATTTCTAATATTATTTTAATTAGAGCAGACTGTGATCTTCACACAGAATAATACTTTCTGTATCTTAACACTTTAGCCTACTGGAGTGTTATTTGTGTTACTGTGAACTAATATATGCAGATTCACCACAATTAGCCATCACCATGGTAATTTTATGCCTTTTGTGTTCAATTTCTGTTGCATATCTCATCAAGGAGATTGAAGTTTTACTGATGAAGCAAAATTCATTACCTGGCTTTGGATTTAAGTACAGGAATTTAAAGAAAAGTTTTCAAATCCTGACAGCATTCCATTTCTGGCTTACTTCTCAGAGAGAAATTAATGTGCTGTCATTTACTTTTTCCTTGAGCTGGTATTGGCAGATTCTCTGGCCAAAAATTCACGTTTTCAGCCCTTGAGAGCTGACAGGAGTCTTTAAACCCTCGGGGAGATCCCTTCTATTTGCTTGAATGAACTCAACTGCTGCAACTGCTTTTTACATCAAGCATGAGGACAAGTGTGCAGCTGTGGTAGACTACCTGCAGTGATGGCATCCCAGTATACACATGCTATTCCTCCTGGTAAGGAGTCTACTTCCCTTAACCTTGAATCTGGCCCTGGCACTTGTTTCAACTAACACCATATGGCAAACACGATGTTGTACAAATTCTAGAGTCAAGGCCTTAGGAGACCTGACAGTTTCCATTTTTACTCTTTGAGAATCCAGCAACTATGTAGAAATGCAATGAGGGTGCATCTGAAGATTGAGGCCTAGCCAGCTGCCAGCCACTCTAAACACCTGAATTGAGACACCAAATACGTCAGCAAACCCATGTTGGACATTCTAGCCCTAGCCAAACTCCTGGCTGCATGCAGACGCAGGAATGATCCCAGCCAACATCATGTAGAACAGGAGAACATCCCAGCTGAGCTCAGTCAGTCCACAAAATCATAAGAAAATAAATGGTTAAATAGCATGGTGGTTGCTGGAGGACTGGGGGAGGAGAAAATGGGGACTTGATGTTCAATGAGTATAAAGTTACAGTTATGCAAGATAAATTCTAGAGACTTGCCAAAAACTTGTTAAAAGAATAGATGCCATGCTAATTGTTCTCACAACAACAAAAAGCAAAGAGACACAGGAAACTAAACTTTTGGCTGTGTTTACTACTTTGTGATAGTAGGTATCATGGGCACATGATATGTACAAATTCATCAAATTGTAGACATTCAATATGTCTTTTGTATATCAATTACACCTTAATTAAGCTGAGGAAGAAAGAAGGAAAGAGAGAGAGAGAATGAAAGAAAAGGAGGAAGGAAGGAGGGGGAAAGGGAGCAATGGTGGTCTTCTAAGCCTCTTCACCTGGGGCTGTTTTGTTACACAGCAATAACTAACTGATATAGCAGCTAAAGGAAGGCAGATGCAACAAGATTCATGATCATCACCACTGTCATTGTGTACAGCTTGTACAGTCCCTTCTTCTTCCTTGCACAACTTTCCCCTCCAACCAGACCTCATCCATTGCCTCCAAAACCTGCTTTGTTTGACCTGTAAGACATATCATGGGTCCTACCCATGTGGTCTTCTCTGTGTTGTTGTTGTTGTTGTTTACTCCTTTCCTCCCTCTCTCCTCTCTCCAGCGGGATCAACCCTTCTACTCCTTTTGGCTACTTCTGAACTCTATACCTACTTTAATGTCTTCTTGGGTCATTGTATAGTTAAGCTGTGTATTGTATCCATCTGCCTCTTCCATTTGTCCACACTGCTATTTTTAGTTCCACATTTTCAGTTTCAGGGCTAGCAGAGTCAGCTCTCAATTCATGATTGTTCAATGAATAAATCCATGCACCTTACTCTGCATCTTTTCCCTCACCTGGCCTCTCTTTGCTTATCAGCATGTTATATTTAATTTTCTCACAATATCTTTCCTGGCTCCCCTGACCACCGTAACCTCTTATCCTGGAGCTTATTTTATGTATACATATAATTCATTTAAAAATTAAATATTAAAATACTGTTTACCATACCTGGTTCAGTCACATAAACTGTTCCATTTAGCCTTCACAGCCATCAGGCAACAAGGCTCAGTCCTTCTTCCTATAAGGCCACCTCTGTTTTTCCCACTGCTGGAAGCCCTATCATGTTAAGGTGTTGCTAATCTAACTGATCAAAGCCTACATCATTCATTTGGCATGTTACTGTGTTGCAAATGTGGGATCCCAGGCCCAGTCCTTTCCTCCTGCTTTCTCTCTTAGCCTGATCCCTGGGATAGACCTACCCAGTCCACTTCCTTCTTCTACCAAATATGCCAGAGATGGATGAGTAGACCACTTGAAGTCTTACACCTCCCTCTAAGGTACACCTCGGTGAATGGGTCCCAAGTTTTAGATTTTAAAGGGTGGGTGAGGGAAGGATATGTGGAAGTCCCCACATATCCCAGCCCAAGTCCCAGCCATGTTCTTCATCCAGCTTATATCAAAGAGCCCTACTGTTGTAAGCAGCTTCTAAGATGGCCCCCAATGGTCTCCACTGCTTAGCATTTACATTATGATGTAATCCCCTCCCAATAAGGATTGTTTCCCCTAATGATGACTTGCCTCTAGCCAGCAACAGAAGGTGATAAGATGCTACTTCTATGATTAGGCTACATAAAAGTGTTAACATCCATCTTGCTAACAGACTCTGCCCTTCAGTGGCTTTGATAAAGCAAGCTGCCATATTGGAGAAGTTCATGTGACAAGGAACTGAGAGGGATCTCAGACCAGCAGCCAGCAGGGACCTAAGGCTCTCAGTCGAACACCATATAAGAAGGTGAATCCTGCCCTCAGCTATGTAAGTGAGCCAAGCAGACCCCTGCCAACCAAACTTTCAGACAAGAACCTACCCTAGGTCAGCCCTTTGATCACAGCCTCATGAAAGGCCATGAAACAAGGGACCCAGCTAAACCAAAGCCCAAATTTTTGACCCACAGAAACTGTAAAATAATAGGTATGTGCTGTGTTAGGCCACTAAACAATATACAGTCAATGCAACTACATTGAGGGCTTGAGGTACCTGCTTAGAAATCAGTAAAGTACTACTTTGATTCCCATTATGTTATTTTGGGTATACCCTCCTTGAGATGGCATGAGAGATACCCCAATGGATATGGTTTGATAGGAAAGGTAGGATTTGGCCATCTTAATATTTTCAAAACCAATCTCTAACCTATAACTCTATTATCAGTATCCCCATTTTAAAGCCAAGCAAACTGAATATCACATTTCTTGGTATTTGCTCAAATTTCTACTTCTACCAGTCCTCTAACTCCAAATATAGTGCTCCCTCTCCTCTGATATGGTTACATCATTGTACTGTTGCTATTGAATCTTTAAGCAAAGCTCTGGTTTCATTAATTACGCTGTACACATTCTGAGAGCAGGGACTCCATCAGGCATGTCTTCGTTCTCAGCGACAGCGCACTGGTGGCACGGGACGACATCACAGACTGATGCCTGTAGTTGCCCTTCTAGCACCCCACAACCCAGGCAAACCTCTCCAGTGCCACCCAGCAATACATTTTGTGGGAATACTTCAGTCGCCATCCAAATAAAGCAGTTCAGATTGGAGATGTTTTGAGGATATGCAATGATCCTGCTATTTAACTAAGATTGTTTTATGATATTAATAAAATTGAGTGTTCTGGGAAATGCCTTTTAAGCGAACCAGATCTAAGTCCAAGGTTCTAGAAAGCTTTTAGTTTAAATGCAAACTCACCAGAAATGTGAAACATGCCAACATTAAGGAGACACCCAGCATAATACAGAGGATCTGGAAAGCCGAGTTTCCCTGGCCAGTACCTCCCTGTGGTCCATTTATCCCATACAGATAGACAAAGTTCAAAGCCTAAGGGCCAAGAGCAGAAGCAAACATGGTGGAAAGCAAACGAGAAAATGCAAGGTAACTACTGCCCACCCGCTACTGGATCCAACCCAAGAAAGGCTGCAAGGTGAAAAAAGGAAGAACTGGGATTGGAACAATACGTTTGAGGGATGCCTGCGTGGCGCAGTCTGCTGAGCATGGGACTCTTGGGTTCAGCTCAGGTCATGATCTCATGGGTTGTGAAATCGAGACCTACATCGAGCTCTGCACTCATTGTGGTCTGCCTGAGATTCTCTCTCTCTGCCCTCCGCCTACTCTTGTGCTCACACATTCGATCTCTCTCTCAAATAAATAAATAAATCTTTTAAAAACTGAGTTTGAAACTCAGCAATCTGTGACTCGCTATGACTGTGGGAAAGTAAGTCACTCTTCCTCCCTGAATTCCGTGGCGTGGCTAGCACTGGCCCCACAGAACTGCTGCAGAAAACGAGCGAGGAGAGGTGGCCAGTGTGTTCTGGGACTGGTGAGATGCTCTACGTACATGAGGTATTGTTATCACCCAGAGCAGCAGCTGCTGCTATTGCTGTAGTGATCAAAATAGCAGCAATAAAACAAGGTAATACTCCTTAGTGGGACACCTTGGATTTTCCCCGTAAGTAACGGATACTCTCTGATTTAACACAGTTTCTGAAGCATTAGACATGAGGATGCATCAAGTTCCAGTCAAGCTATGGAAAGCACACCAGTGTTCTAGCTGGGAAATATTATTGTAAGGAACTGTTATCTTAATACAAAATTGGTAATGAGGTAACTGAGGTAGCAAGTGCAGGAAGCAAGTGACTCACCTTCCAGATTGGCCTGGGACCATGCTGGCAGCCGGGAAATGGCATTTTTAGTACTACAAGATCCAGGAACACCAGGGCCAGGGGTCTCCCTGTTCAACCCCTAGGGCTGGGGCAACGCTGAAGGAATGCTGGAATTGTTAAAACTCAGAAGTTTGGAGGAGGAGCCCCACAGAGATAGGGCCTACGCCCCTGAGGAGGGAACGCCTCCTGGAGGGCCCCCGTGTCTCCAAGGGAGTGCCGTGATGCTAGTTTGAGCACTGGCAAAGCTACGCTCTGTATCCAACTGTAGCGAGGAGCTGGCGCTCCTGGGATGGGGAGGCATTGCTGGGGGGCTGCAGGCCCAACAGCCCAGGAACAAGGAAGAACAAACCTTTTTTTTTCCTTCTAGTGCCCCCTACTGGCAAAGCTTAGCAGGGAGCTAACTGGCAAGGCAGAAATGGGCTTTGCTGAGTCCCCAGCATCACCAAGCAGAGTGCAGAAGATCGGCTTCAGAGCTGAGAGTCAAGAGCTTAATAACTGGCACAGCAGCTAGCAAGCATATTTGGGGAGAAAATGTCTCTGGTAAAGGATTTCATCAAAGAACTTGTCTCTCCGAATTCTCACCAAGCTCCTGAATCCAACCCACATGGGAGCTCAGGAGGAGGGGAATTCCTGCAAAGCTCCTGCAGCGTGACCCAAGAGATAGGTGGAACCATATCTGTCCTCCCTCACCCCAGCATGATGACACCATCGGGAAACACTCCAGGGTTCCAGCTGCCATCGCAGCCGACCTGACACCAGGTCGAGTCTTGGGGCCTTCTCCTGGGGAGCCATGTTGCCTGCTTTGCAAACTTGTAGACAGCTGGGCTGTGAGGAGCATTCAGCAGCTTTAAAAATTGATGTGGGTCATTATTCTTTCATGAGCCGCAACCCAGCAGCACAAGGCCAAAGGCATGCACGTGGGAAATGCTGTGCCACTCAACTCCATTCCTAGCGTATTTGAGCCTCTGAAAGAGGGTTTAGAGAGGGCCCCGCAGATACTACACACGCCACCGAAGGAGCCGCCAGGCAACAACGGCAGCAAATGTGTGCGCGGTCACGTGGCTCAGGGTGGTCAGCAGCAGGCCCACGCCCTCCTCATCTGACACCCCCCCCCCAAAACACCTGTGTCCGTCGCCACGGTGGCAAAAGGGGTGACATAGCTCACGGTTGTAGTTCCATCTCTGTCTCTGCAGCCCTAACGTATGCGGAGCTGCCTTCCAGGGCTTCTCATTCACCGCTTTCCCTGTAGCACATTACTGGACCTTCTCCCAACCTCTATTCTTCACCTTCTCTATCACTTCTCTATCGCTTCCCCTTCTCTACCCTTGTCCTCCATTCCTGTCTCTGTCAGTCCACTTTCCCCTTGCCTGTAGGTCCAGCCCCTTTCCGTCTGCCTGTTGTACTCCCTCTCTTTTTTCCCTGTCTGTGTGTGGACCTGTGTGTCCACATTTTCCTGCATGTGCACACACATGGGCGCATGCATTTCCTTCATGCTCTCTGGCCTTAGGGCTTCTCTGCCTCCCCCTGGTCTCCACTGTCAGCTCCAGTCTCTCTGGATCGAAGAATGAAGTGCCCATTTTCCTTGGAGGAAGGGAGATTCCGTTTTGTTCCCTTGCTCCCTCTGCCAATGAAAAGAGAAAGTGGGGCAAAAATGAGTTCAGTTCGGGACCCAAGTATAGAGTCCCAACCATGTGCTAAACAATTAAACACATATGCATAATTCAGTCCAATATGTATTTACTGTGCACCGGGCCACATGCTCCCTCATCACTAGGGACTGGAAGAGGAGTCACGTGGGGAGGATGTGCCACAGATCTCACGGTCTGGTTAGGGAGGCAGCTCTGTGAAAGATGCTGCAAAAGGACAGCTACATCAGGCTGGAGGAGGGGTTAATCAAGAAAGGCTTCCTGGAGGAGGTGATGCTGAGTTTTGAAAAATACAAAGATGATAATCAGATGGGGAAATGAGAGAAGGGCATCCAAGACAGGAGGCCTATCACAAGCAACAGCATGGAGGCACAAAACAAACAAACAATGCAGGAAGGCCTGCAGGCAGTGTGGGGCTACCCCAGCACTAGGACTGGAGCAGGTGGAAGAGCTAGAGAAGGGGCTGGGTCATGCAAGGCCTCCCGAGCCAGGCCGTGGGGATCCTGGCAGTGCCCTCAGCTCTCTCTGCTCCGCAGACAGCTTCTTCCTGCATGCACCTGCACTCTCTTGCCTGGAGGCAGCCTCTGGCCAGTGGAGCTTGTTGCGCCCCTGTGCAGGGCAGACCACAGTGTCAGATAATTAACACTCCTGGGAGCAAACGCAGCCAATGACCAATGGGAGTTTTTGGAGAAAACCGGGGTTTTCTCATTCGTGGGTTTTACCCAATTCGTGGGTTTTACCCATTCGTGGGTAATTCTGAGGCACATTCTACCATCTCTCAAGGACTCTGTGGGATTGAGCTCTGATCCCCCATGGTGGTCATCTGCTCCCTGGCACACGTTGAACTGGCTGCCTTCCTCTCCCCATGTATGGTCCCCACCCCATCTCCTGTTTCCTTCAGCTTTCAATTACAAGCCCCTGAGTCAGACCGATTCAGTCTCCTGTGGGCATGAGGAAATCCACAAAAGACTCTAAGAGGAATGGCGCAGTCAGATTTGCATTCCAGAAGGACACCCTGGTGACTGGTATGGAGTAGATAACAGGCAGCTAAAACAACCTATCCTAGAGATGAGGAGGACTCTCTGGGATGCCCAGGGCAGGGAGGAGAGTAAGGGTCAGATGCAGAACAGAGAAGAGAAGAAGAGCTAGGTTTGATAAGTCACAAGCCCTTTAGGAAGTCAACACACTTTCATGATGCAGCATGACGAAAACCAAGGAAAGGTGAGATTGGCCCAAGGATACTCAGAACAAGTTGTCTTACACGGAGGGGGCCAGGAAGGAGGAAGCAAAACCATCTTGGGGGTGGTAATGCTCAGATGAGCTGTGAAGAATGAGCTAGATCTTAGCAGGATAGAGGGGTGGGAGGGATTTGGGGCAAGGTGGGCATGACTGCTCAGGATCCATGAGTAGTCAGGATGGTTGGGCCTAGAATGAAGAGTGGGGAGCCCCTGGTGAAGGCAAAAGGCACATGCCACAGGACCTTCACCCTAACTGTTCTGTTCATCTGAGTCCAAAACTGCCCTGGGCTCTACCTGGTACAGGCAGGATTGAATGAGGATTGAGTGCCAGGAAGCCACAGACCAGATCACAGGAGAAGCCTAAGAGTCTCTACCACCTCTGTGTGGGGAGATATGTACATGACTGCCATGCTGAATCCCCCCAGCATCACAGCCTGCCACCCAACCAGTGGAGACGGCTCCATCCCCCAGTGTGTGGGGGACAAGGCTGTCAACAGATGTCAGGGAAGTTCCCAGAGCTCTTGACAGAGGTGAAGACAGGAGTTTAAAAGGGAAACCTGCATAGTCTAAAATGTTCAGATAACATATAAAACTCCTGTCCACCAAACCTTCCCTCAGTCTGGCTAAAAAAGACCAACACTGATTTATTGATTTATCTCTCATCATTTCTATGCTCAGCTTCCATGGAGGTGATATAATGGACTGAGATGGCCAAGAAAAGTAAAAGCAAAGAGAAAGTTAGCTGTCAGGTGGATCAAGGGTACAGAAACCATCCCCTAAAGGATATTCCATGGGTTCATTGTCTGTCTTCCATTGGTGTTCCAACAAATGGCCCCTCACACTCTCACTGGACTTAGAAAACTTGCTTCTGAGAAGCAAGGAATGCTGAGAAAGGAAGGAACTAGCCTCTGTTGACACCTTACCACACTACACAAAATGGGGTTTATTCTTTCAGGTTTACAGAGGCAGAAACTGCCCCGGAGAGCTTCAAGAACTTGTCTTGGGCCAGTAACAGCAGAATTCACTCACACCGGGTTGTTTCAATTGTTCAATAATGTTTTTTACCTTGTAGTATAAATCTGACTTGCTTTGGGTTTGGAACATTCTTGACTATCTTTCCCACTTTTTTTTAAAATGGCTTGTGTGAACCAGCTGATTGTTTAGTGGATTTTACAATTTTAAAAAAGTCTTTTTTTTTTTTTTTTTTTTGCCTAAAAGTCAAGTTTTAAGTACCTCAAGTGGTATTCCCTACTTTGAAAAGGAAACCCATTGAGAGATATATGTATGTATATGGTGGTATCCGCTCATGTCCTCCCAGAGTAGAATCCTCTAGGAATTTGTTCTAGAATTCTCCTTCTCCTTCCTGAAATATTCTAGGAAAAGGGTGGGCTTTGGAGTCAGGTTGGATAAGATACTGGCTCTGGTACTGAATAACTGTGAGAGACATGAGACAAGTCACTTACCCACCCCTGTGTAATTCTAGTACTTTAGAAGGTTTTTTTACAAGAATTAAATACAATGGCATAAGTATGGTGCCAGGCACATCGGTGACAATCCACCAATTCCTTCCTGGCCTCCACCTTCTTCCCAGACCACTTTGTCCTCCCTGGACAATGTTATCACCTCCATGAGCCAGCAGCTTTCAAGCAAAGATGATACATGTCTTCATTGACTTATCCATGAATTTAAGAATCTTGGCTCAATCCCCTGCTCCACTTTGTGCCTAAATGTGTCTAGAAGGCGTTCCCCTAAATTCTATTTGAATGACCTAATATTGGTTGGGTGGCAGAAAAGAAAAGCAGACATCAGCCTGGGTAGGTGGGAAGGAGAATACCCCTTTTGCTGAGAACTGTTGAGCATCCCTGGGGCCATATAAAAAAAAAGTACAAGATCAGGTAATAAGCTTGCTTTGGTTTCAAAGAGAAAATGAATCACGTAATTTTGTACCAAAGAGTAAAATCTAATAGAGAAAATTTAATTTAGGTAATTGGTTAAATAGTGTTTGACTAAGTAATATAAATAAGTTGGGTCGAAGAAAATGAAGTTGCCCACACAGGTGCACTAGCCTTGGGGAGGTAGGGAGGGGTGTGCTGGTCATGCCCTGGTGAGCTGGAGGTTTGGGGTATACTCCAGAGGACTGAGCCCTATCGGGTGGGGCTGCTCATGGATGGCACAAACCTGGGGGGAAACTTTGAGACCCATTTGAATGAGATAACATCCCCCCAAAACTAGCCAAAAATGAGGAACCTAGCAGCATGCAGGCCACAGCAAATGGTTACTATGTCACATGCCTTGCTGGCGATCCCACTTTCTCAGACCTCACATCCTCCCACGTTGACTCAAGATCAGGAAGATGGGGAAAAGCAGTGATTGCAAGTCTTTCTATCACTGTCTTTTCATCAGCAGTACCTAAATAAATAGGCTTTCCTGTTCTCAGCAGGGCCTGGACCGTGCAGGCAGGCTGAGAGTTGGGGAGGGGGGTGGCATCTGAGGCTGTCTGCAAATCAAGCTAACCTTGAGACTGTTCCTATCATCTCCTGCGTCGCCTGTGGCCCTCTCAAAGGCAGCTCTGGCACCCATGTCTTAGGCTGCCAAGCCAATCTTTAAAAGTACCTTCTAAATCATTTTATCTATACATTTATTTTTTAGAGAGGGAGAGAGAGATGGAGGCGGTGGGGGCACATTCCACATAGAGCCCAACATGGGGCTCAATCTCACCACCCTGAGATCATAACCTAAGCTGAAATCAAGAGTCAGACGCCTAACCAGCTGAGCCCCCCAGGGGTCCCCTTCTAAATGATTTTAAACTAACATCTAGGAAAAGTCAACATTCGAGAGCCAGAAGAACACAACTGTGGGAACCAGAGAGACATGAGTTCAAATCTCAACCCTGAAACTTCCTGGCTTATAACCTTAGACAAGTCATTTAATCTTCAGGTGATCAAGTGTCCTTGTTTGCCTAAGACAGACAGGGTTCCCAGGATCCAGGACTTCGAGTGCTAAAACCGGAAGTGTCCTAGGAAAACGGGAAGAGACAGTCAGCTTACTCATACTCAGAGCTTCAGTCTGCCAGTGGGTAAACCTGTAATGAGGAGAGCTGATCTGCAAGTCAACCGTGAAGACTAGGAGCCCTGTTTGTGCCAACAGCACTCTGTAAATCCTATTATCTTCTCCAAAAGACTCATCCTTGCTTTAAAAAGCAAATCAAGACTAATGAGAGAAAAGCAAAATGAGCAGGAAGGTAATAGAGATCACCAGGGAAAGGGAGGAACAATGGGGATGGGAGAAGAGCAGAGCAGGCAACCACATGGCCCACATTTTCGGGGGGCATTCCTCAGCCCTGCAGGAATCCAGTGCCACACAACCATAATGTGCAAGGCGTGCGGCAGAGTGACAGGATGAAAGCGGTCCTTCTCCAGGTACTCAGCTCAGAAATCACCAGAAGCAATGCTCAGGGCACCGTCTGTTCTGAGGCCTTCTTTCACCCCTCTCCCTAAATCCTGACACCTTCCCCCACCACTCCTGCTCCTGAGAGCTGGCAGGAGAGGGAGAGCAGCATCCTGTCGATTTTGCCAAACCTCCTGGAGTGGGGACCATTGCACTGACAACATCTAAGCCCAGGTGTCTTTACAGGTGACATCCTCGCCACATGTTCTTGCTCCCTGCCCATGCCTGACAGGCATAAGTTTTTACTATTAATGCTTAGTTGCCAGGCAATGTCAAGTGGGGATTTCAGCTGCTTCCTTTTGAAAGAGATTTAATTGTTGCTGCTATCCCAGTGCCGAGTGCATCTCTCCACGCTGAAGGGCTGCTGGGGAAACTGCACTTGTTCAGACATGCACGGGTTCCCACTAAACGAAGTGCCTCAGCAGGGTCTCGGCAATCAGGAAGGCAGTTTTTGTTACGAGCCGAGCCCCGGGGTGGAGAGGCCCCCTAACTTGGGCTCTGCATGGTAAGAATTTCAGCGGCTATGCTAGCAGGGAATCTGGGAAAAGTCACTGGACCAGCGTTTGAGAGACCAACGTTCTCGTCCCAGCTCTGTCCCCACGTGGCTGTGTGACTTGCCTAAGTCCCTGAAACTCCCTCTGAAGGTTTCTTGTCTGAATTTGAAATTATTAGTTGAAGATAAGGATACAAAATCCTATTCTGTATAGTGAGTGTGCAGGCTTTTTGTGGAAAAGGGGTATTAAATAAGTTAATAGGCACTAAGACAGTTCTAATAATATACGGTAGCCAAAAATCAGAAGCAATCCAGCAGTATTAGAATAGATAAATTGTGGTACACTCACACAATGGAATACTACACAGAAATTTTTAAAGAACAAGCTACTGCAATATACAACTTACATGGATGAATTTTACATAGATCAAAGGAGTCAGATGCTGAAAACTACAGATTGTATGATTTCCTTTATATAAAGTTCAAGAACAGGAAAAATAATCTATGGTGATAGAAATGAGAATAGTGGTCACTTAGGTTAGGGACAAGGACTGACAGGGAGTGGCGAAAGGGAACATTCTACATTGTTGAAAATGTCCTATATCTTGATCTGGGTAGTGGTCACAGGGATATCCACATATGTCAAAATACGTACAGTTGTCTGTTTAATATCAGGACACTTCAGTGTATGTCTGTAATATTTCAATTTGAAACAAAAGTGAAAAGGATCAAACAGATACCTGAGTCACTCTGTTGGGTAGAATTCATAGAACTTTGTTCAGTGCTGATTCATCCTTCTCCCTGACCTCAATTGTTCTTGAAAATTAGAAGTGCAAAATATACAACATTTCAAAATAGGAGGCAGTGCCATCCACTATTTAAAAGCAAATGCACACGTGTATTCACACACAAATACAAAAGATGCTGCCAACCCTTGGCTACTAATAGAGATGAAAATCTCTAAATGATCTACTGCCAGGTTTGATCATGCTGATTTGTTTCTGATCTGAGTGGAAGGAAAGCAGAGGCTCTGCAGTAAGATGGAAAGTGCAGCTTGGTTTGACAGAGGGAAATATGATTAGAATGCACCAAGGCAGAAATAATGACTCGCCTCCCCCCAGGACCAGACCGCCCTCCCGCCTGTACCCACAACAAGCCTTGCATTGCTAACGACAGGGGGTTGGGAGGCCAGTGGCATCTCAAATCCATCCTGACTCATCATGCAATCAGATAATATGCAACCTGAAAAGCCCAGACACTTCCAGAAGAATGGCTTGCACAAGCACGGAGCACAAACATCCCCACGCTCCAGGAACTTAAAGGAATTCTCTCCTTGGATGAAGTTCCCTAGAAAAGCCTGAGAGAGAGATTTGAGGGGTGCAGTTAGTTGAGAGGGTGCTGGAGAGAAACCAGTAGAGAATGAGGAGCAGAGGGGTCAGGGAAAGAAAGGCTGTCTGTCTCAGCTTGAGACAAGCTCCAGCCTGACCCCATGGAAAACTCTAGAGCATTAATTGTGCTACAGCTGGTTTATCATTCACTGCAGACTATTTCCTGGCGGGGTTGGGGTGGGGTCAGTTCCTTCTCCATCGAGTGAGGTGGCCACATCAGCAGAGGCAGTTTTCCAGAGAGGGGCTGTGAGCCATTAGCAGCAACACTCACAGAAATTTGAGAGCTTTTCACCTGTCCAGTGAGGGGATCTAGGTGAGATGCCAGCCTACCTTAAATACCCACTCTATGCTGACAACCCCAGCTTCACATCTCTAGCCACATCTCCCCCCACCCAGCTCCAGACTCATACATCCAGTTGCCTGCCCAACATTTCCATGTAATGTCTAACTGGCATCACAAACTACCTTTGTCCCATGCGTGCTCCTGAGATCCACTCCAAAGCCAGCTCCCTTTGCAGTCTCTCCTGGCCATAAATGCCTGGCTTTACTCTCCCAGCTTCTTGCTCTTGGTTTTTCTCTCTTTCCCTCATTCTCCAGTTCAGCAGCAAATCCTTCTGGACCTACCTTCAAAATATAATCTGGAACTGGACGACTTAACTATTCCCATCATCACCGTACTAGTCCAAACCACTATTATACTGTGCCTAGAATAATGCGGTAGTTTCCTGACTGGCCTCCTTGACTAACTTTGCCCCCTTAAGGTCTACCCTTAACACAGCCGCTAGAGGGGTTCCTGTTAAGGAAATCAAATAATGGAATAGTACTGCTCCTTTGCTCCCCTGCTTCCACCCCCATGCAGAGAAAAGTCAAAGCCCTCACTATGACCCATAAGGGCTTGTGTGATCCGATGCCTTACCCCTCAGTCTGATCCCCCACCACTGTCCAGCCAGCCACTCTGCACTCCTGCTGTTCCTCAGACACTCCAGCCGTAGTCCCTCCTCCATGCCTTTGCCCTGCCTAGAATCCTTTCTTACTCAATGGCCTCATCTCCTGTAGGTCTCAACTTAAAAATCACCTTCTCAGAAATTGTTGGGGTCGATTCCACGTTAAAACATGTTAACCCACTAGGGCCTGCCTGGGCCTACTTAGCCATAGTGACTCCATGTTGCCTAGGTAGACATTTTGTTGTCTAGAAAAGTTACTGCTCTCGGTTCCAGGTAACTCTTACTAAAACACAACACATAAAACAAGGTAACTGTTACTAAAACACACACCTAAAACAAGGCCATTTTGTTGTTTAATAAACGCCTCAACAGTTACTAGTATTGGTTCCAGGTAACTGTTATTAAAACACACAGGCAGGAGACCTCCAATCAGTCAAAGCCACATATGCAGACGTCTGCGATTGTGCCCTATAAAAACTAGCCTGTAAGACCAAGGGGCGTCGCTCTCTTCGGAGGCAGCCCTGGCCGGTCAGTCTGACTTCTAATGCTTGGCATAGAATAGAGCTTTACATAACTTTCACTTTGTCTCAGCCTCATTTCCCTGGCTGGTCAGTCTAACTTCTAATGCTTGGCATAGAATAAGGCTTTGTGTAACTTTGTCTCGGTCTTGTTCCTTTGATAACGGACCCAACAAAATAAATTCCCTCATCATCCCAAGCTCTGCCCCCTAACATTTCTTATGCTCCTTTCCTGATTTAACGTTTTTATCCTTCGTGTTTATCTCTATCTAAAATATTACATATTTTACTTGTTTTCTTGCATATGATCTGTTTCTGCTACAAGGGTGGGGATCTTTGGGGCCTTTCCCCCTTTACTATAACCCTAATGCCCAGGGCAGTGCCTAGCGCAGAGGAGATATCAATAAATGTAGTCGAGCAAGTGCATGAATGAATAAATGAATGAAATAGAGAAATACATTTATACATAAGTATATAAAATATCTGGAGGAACTCTATCAATGGAATTATGAACAGTTTTTTTAAGGTTTTATTTATTTATTTGATAGACAGAGAGATCATAATTAGGGAGAGAGGCAGGCAGAGAGAGGAGGGGAAGCAGGCTCCCTGCCGAGCAGAGAGCCGGATGAGAGGCTTGATCCCAGGACCCTGGGATCAAGACCTGAGCCGAAGGCAGAGGCTTTAACCCACTGGGTGGGCTTTAACCCACCCAGGCACCCCAAACAGTTTTTATCTTGGTTTTCTACATGTTCCACAGTCAACTTTTATAATGTATATGATTTTAATGTTTATTTATAAGATTTGTTAAACGTTCCCTTCCCAGGGGCGCCTAGGTGGCTCAGTGGGTTAAGCCTCTGCCTTCAGCTCAGGTCATGATCTCAAGGTCCTGGGATCAAGCCCTGCATCAGGCTCTCTGCTCTGCAGGGAGCCTGCTTCCCCCCAACCCCTCTGCCTGATGCTCTGCCTACTTGTGATCTCTCTCCCAATCTCTGTGTCAAATGAATTTTCAAATAATAAATAAATAAATAAATAGTTCCCTTCCCAGAAATACTTCCTTTCTAATACTTCCACTGGTTAACCAGGAAATCCTACTCCCAAAAGAGCATCTGGGAGAAGTCAAATATCAGAATAGCCTGTTTCACCCTCAGCTCTAGAGAATCCAGAGGGAGAAACGTGAGGTTGACAGGCTAGAGACAGCACTGGGGTGGAGTGATTCCTCTCCCAGGACCTTGTAGGACCCCATCATCTAAGACCCTTGTTCTCACCATTGGCCTCCTTTAGGAACCTGTTAGAAAAGCAAATTCTTGGTGCCCACCCAAACCGTGGTTTAGCAAATCCTCGGGTGATTCTGATTACCCCAAGCTTTGAGATCAGTGCATCCTGGCCATTCAAAACAATATTGCGGACAATTTGGGGTCAGTAAGAGTGGAGGAGGATGAGGAGAGAGAAAGTAAGTACCCTCCTTGGGTCAGGCAGGGAAAAATAGGACAACTGCCAGAAATGTGATAGATCTGTCAAAAGTATGTGAAAACATCTCCAGAATCGGGACTGGTTCTGTGTTTGTTCACATTGTATATGCTGTGCCTGGCCTGGAGCCCAGAGGCATATTTGTTGACTGAGTTAAAGGGGAATCTATGAATGAATTAGCCATATAAATTGTGTAACACAGCACTGTTTCATTTGTGCTAGAAGAGTAAAAATTGCAAATCTTCCTTCAGGATTAGAAATGAGAACCTCGGAAAACCCCTGAGAACTTATCTTGCCAAGTAGTTCACCACGGGGACATCCAAGCCCTTGGGACCTCCTCAAACTCCTTAGTCCTAAGTGCCTCAAGTCCAGGCTGCCAGAGAAAACACAGGGCACTCAGTTCAATTTGCATTTCAGTTAAGCAACAAATTATTTCTTATAGTATATCTCAAATACTGCACAGGACATACTTATACAAAGATAATTATTTGTAGTACATGTAAAATTCAAATTTAACTGGGCATTTTGCATTTTTATTTGCTCTACCTGGCAACTGTACTGTAGACTTACCTCTGTCTTTGGAGCAGGACAAGAAAAGCCTCTTTATACCTGCTCCTCTCATAGGAACAGTGAAGGGTGATCAGCCCCTGCTGCTCCTTTTTTACCCCCAGAAATGCATAGGATCGCATCAAGGCTCAAGGCTTTGCTCATTTGGATAACATGCTCTTGTGCTACCATGCCTATATGCTTTATTCTCTTTGCTTTGGCTGTTTATTCTCTACCTTCAGCCTCCCATTCTCCTTTTAACTCCATCTTGCCCTTTGAGACCCATTACCTCTCTGTGGAAAACTCCCCTGGAAAACAATAAAACACACACACAGAGGTGGAATTAAATTATTCTCTTCACGTGTGCGAACACCTATCCCAGGAATTAGCATTCTCAGCTGGGAAGCACCTAGAGAAGTGCCTATCTCCATAGCCAGACACCAAAGCCCTCAGCAGGACTACGGCTGTTCATGGTTATATTCCCAGCACTCTGCCCAGTACCTGGCTTCCAAGGAGTATCTGATAAATAAATGAACAAGGGAAAGCACAGCAACTTCTCAGGAAACAAAAACCTGTCCAGCTCTTTGGAAAACACTCAAGAACTAGGGGGGAAGAGGAGAGTCCTTAGAAATGTCTCTCGAGGGCACCTGGGTTGCTCAGTGGGTTAAGCCGCTGCCTTCGGCTCAGGTCATGATCTCAGGGTCCTGGGATCGAGTCCCGCATCGGGCTCTCTGCTCAGCAGGGAGCCTGCTTCCTCCTCTCTCTCTCTGCCTACTTGTAATCTCTCTCTGTCAAATAAATAAATAAAATCTTTAAAAAAAAAAAAAAAAGAAAAGAAAAGAAAAGAAATGTCTCTCGCCCCAGGACCAGCCAGTGGCCTTGCAGCCAGGGAGAGCACACATGTCCCTAGGGTCTAGCAAAGCAGTTGGCAGACAGAGATGACTTGGGTCCTTCTTCCTGGCCAGTCAGACTGTGGACCAGAGGCCTAACAACCAACCTTGGCCACACCCATTGGGCAGCAGTTTTGCCAGGGCCCTCTCAGAAATGATCTTGAGCTACATGTGGCTTTTTCCCCTGTTTCATATGTTCTCCAATTCACTCTACTAAATTTAACCTAACTTGGTGCCCATCAAACTAGGATCCAAGATCTCTTCACTCCGCCTCTTTTCCATCCCCAGTCTGAGAGGCCATCTCTTTGTTGAATGGGAGCTTTGGATCTCCCTCCTCATTGCTGCACGGGTCCTGAACACCTGCCCTTCATGCTATTCCATGAAACATTCCCCAGTGAGAGCTGAGAAGAACAATGAAAACAAAGGCCATCTGCAAATGGAGAATTATACACTCAATAGCAACAGCAATACCAGGTTATGGGCTGGGTTGTTACATCACTGAGCATATACATCTGGTGCAGAAAAACACACACACCACTTCTGAAACGTTTATGCTGAGATTTAAAAATGACTGGAGTTGAGTCATCCAGGGAAAGTGTGCCAGGACAACTCTCAGCCTGGCTCCAATGTGCCAGCTCAGAGCCAGGGAAAGCAGCTCTCGGCACTCTCCAGGTAATACCCAGGACCAAAATATGTCTCAAGAGATAGCAGAGGAATCTGTGTGACTTTGATGCAAGGCTAAAGAGCGCAGAGAAAATTGGCTTCCTCTTTGAAACTTTGAGTATTAATTCTAGCCTACAGGGAAGAGGAAGGGCCTGGTTATCAGTGAAAGGAATTGGGCTTAGCTTCTTTTGCATCTACCTCATCCTTGGAATGGGGTGTCCGTGAGATGGTCTCATGGATGAGGGTGGCTCCCATTGGGATGCAGGAACTATTCTACACTCTGTTTGAATGACAGGTTGGCTGTGAGATTAAGCAACATGACAACCCTTTTCTAGTCACATCTCGTCATCACCAGAACCACCTGGCTGATTCTCTACCCTCTCTCCTGCCCTGACACTGTCTGCCTCTTTCTTTTCACCAGCTGACCTGTGCAAGCCATGTAAGTCCAAAAGTCACTTGCTCTAAGATGCAGGACAAGAGGAGGAAAATCCAAGGGACACCATTGATAAAGAAGTCCAACATAGCCCTCACTGCTCCGGGGTGGCAAAGATAGATGAGCTCCAGGAGGGGGACCAAAAGGGACCACAGACCTCAGACCTCTGGCTTCAGGTCAACAGCTTCTGCCTCTCATGGTCATCCCATAGATTCTCAAGGATGGGCAAGACCTCAAATGAGTAGGGAACTGACAGAGAAACTTACAGAAGACTCCTCCTCTTCTTTACCCAAATTTTGTTCAGAATGTGCAGTGGGAGAGCCTGGGTAAGAGCTGTGCACACCCTGGCTCCCCACACTGGTCAGTCAAGAGGGCCCCCGTCGAGCCCCTAAGGATCCTTCAGTTGTAGAAATCCTTCCTTTCCTCTCCTCCATATGACTTTAAGTCCCTAAAAGGCCATGGCTGCTAAAGAGCATTCCTGGCAAAACTCATCTTTAGTAGTGGGTCTTGGGAGAAGAATCTCTCAAGCCATGATCTCCCCTAAAATTG
Organism: Mustela nigripes; assembly: GCF_022355385.1. Lineage (NCBI taxonomy): Eukaryota > Metazoa > Chordata > Mammalia > Carnivora > Mustelidae > Mustela > Mustela nigripes. The sequence continues at coordinate 66,054,281 of NC_081558.1, forward strand.
GGAATCTGTGGCCACTCTGGAGTGCTCCAAACCATAAACAGGCCAAGGGCCTTCTCACAGAGGCTTCCTCTTCCAGTGGGAGCCAAAGGGAAGACTGGTATAACTGGCTGAGGTATGTAAACCTCCACACATGACGCAATCCCCCAAAGATCATCTCTAATTAACTATAAAATCCCTTCAAATCTCTACTTCACTTTCATTCAGGAATGTGTTCTCCTTTTGTTCCAGATGTGGGAGAGGGAGGATCAGCCTTCTCACAAAACCAGGTTGTAGACTCCAGATGTCAGAGTTTCTAGAAAAGAGAATTGTTCCCTGCCCCCTCATTCCCAGACAACCTCCAGTATCCCTACTCTTTGTCGCACTCAGCAGAGTACAAGACATGCAGCTAGCTCACCACCCCTCTCCCACCAGTCCACCAGGACAAAATATCTTGTGGCTCCCTAACGGCGGGAGGGCAGGAGTGGGGGCAAAATCCACCAAACATTAATGATGGGCCAAGGTGTTCACTGCTTCCTTTACCTTACTAAATACCACAACAACACTAAGAAGTAGAATTTCTTGTCCCGTTCTACAATGAGATGGTGAGCCACTGAAGTCCAGCTGCCCCCAGCTCACAGTGGCATTAGCTGTTAGTCTGAGGGGGCATCAGGAGACCACTCTTTGGATGGCTCAATACTTGTTTTGTGATTTTCTAAAACTCATTTAAGCTCCCTGTTGGAGCTATTAATATTATCAGTTCTCCTAAATTGGAATAATCTTGTCTGTTCATCCCCTCCCCGTCTCCTGTTCCCTCATCCTGTGGTGCTGCTGAATTAGATAATGTCTACAAAGCTCCCCGAGTTCCTTGAAGGTGAGTTTTGATAAACAGGGTTATTAACCTTCAAAGCACCCAGAGTTTTGAATGAAGAAGTTATAAAAATTATCATAAAGTCCTGCTGGGGTTTGATAATGAACAGAAGCTTTATTGAGACTTCAAATACTTCCTTTTCTTCCCAAGAGCAGAGGTGAACCCCTCTAGCTAGAGTGGGCATTCATTCCAACACCAGTCTCTGGCCCTTCTCTCTTCTGAACTGAGGGAAGGTCAAGTGCCTCTTTCCACAGCCTTCTGCAGGAGATTCATAGGGATTCTGAGCATCAGGTGCCCGAGGCTCCTGAGCAACACAGCTCCGTCATTCTCTGACTCTGACTCCCCAGGTGCAGCTGAAATGATGCTGTGACTGCCCAACGGGAGAGAGGATGCCACTGCTGAGAAGCCAAGACCCAGAAATTCAGTATTCAAAAGGTGTCTCATTTCTCACCACTTTGCCCTCCTCACGCTGGCAGTGTGATTATCATGGGTAAGCAGGACTCAAGCTGTGCCTCTCCTCTAAGACTATACTGTGCCTGAGAGAAGCAGAAGAGAGGGGAGGAGAGAACGAAAGGAGACACCCCACCCCCTCCACTAGATCTAAACAGCATGGATGTCCTGGATATTCAAATGCTGAGCCAGGAGCAGAAATGGAGAGAAAGGTGTGAGGCCCAATGGCAAAGTAGTCATCTCACTATTGATGACCTCCTACCATGCTGCATACCTCAGCCTTCAGCTTTGCTCTGGGTTCAGAGTGCACCCACATGCACAGTAGTTACTGACATCTCCACACACAGCTCAGTGCTCGGGACCATGGTGGCTACAAAAGAGCAAGGCTACCTCCCTGACTTTCAAGGTTCGGTTAAGCCAAACAAGACAATAAACTTGAGGGGAGGGTATTACAGAAGGCACCTAATGATCACAGATCTTCAAAGTCTGCGTCTTGTTAGACTTGATAGGTTTGACCTACTTGCACTAACTGCCAACAATCTTCTTTGCATAAAACCTATCTGCCCTCTCAGGAAGAATGGCAAAGGGTAATTTGGGGGACTGATGTGTGAACTCCAGAATGAAGACTTTTAAAAAGAAAGAAAGAATAAAAATGTCTCCTGTCTTGAGAGAAATATAAGTAAGAGAGGGAATTTGTCCAGGGGAAGAGAAACCTGCATTGAGGGACTTGGGGTCCTTCCAAAACACTGGTTTAGGGTTGGCAGGCAGGACCACTGTTAAGGGCAGTATTTGTAAATGTCCCCTGATCCCATCCCAGAGCAATTTGACCCAAGTTCCTTGAGCAAGGGAAAGCTGTAAGAAAACCTAATGATCCAAGAATTTCCCTTTAAAAGTTACAACACAGAAGGGGAGTCAATTCTTTGCTGAACATAGCCAACTAGGCCTTCTCTGTTCCCTACCAAATGAGGTCCCCAGACCCTGTCCCAAAGATCTGTGCTCACAATAGCTACTGGATTATTGTTCTGGTCTCCAGTGAATGTTCTGGTGTTTTAGAGACAGAAGGAAATGCTTTCCCAAGTCATTCTACCTGAGAAGCTCCCAAGGTCAAAAATCATGACTGCTAAGCTGTGCGTTGTACTAACTTGACTGTACCATGTGGCTTCAAAAACAAATAGTTTATTTTGGGATTACCATGAAGATTACTATTCGTCTTTGACTATGCATGCTAAAATCTAAGAATTCTGTAATCACACACTTGTGGATCCAAATACCTCTGTGCCTTGAGCAGGGTGCTTAACTTCATTTCCTCATCAGTAAAATGGGGTGGTCATAGCACCAACTTCATAGTAACACTGTGCGCATTGACTTTGTTAATTGCTGGTGCATGATGCATGGTGCCTGGCACGTGGTGAGCCTTCAATAAAGGCCAGTAGCTCTAATTAGTGACTAAGCAATAAGCAAGACAATACTGACAGTACAGGAATCTAGAAGAAGGAGAAAGCTGGTAGCTGAAATGTCTGCCTTTCCTTAGCTGACAGCATCTTTTTAAGGTAAGAAGAAAAAAAGGACCAAAAATCTGAAAGCATGGTGGCCCAGCTATGTGGAAGATGAACCAGGTTGGACTAGAAAGTGTTAAGAGGCAAAAGAAATGGAGCTGCCTTACAAAAAACCACCTTGAACTTCAGGCAGAAGGTTTGGACCAGCTACAATGGCCATGGGGGGTGTGGAGGGGGTCTGCTGATGTCCAGGCTTTGGTCCATCTATATTCATCCATGGATGGTGGTGCACATCCTGGGATGGAAGCATTCACCTCTGGGCCACCACCCCACCCACCCCCTCCAACCTTCCTGATGGTGGGTAGAGAACTCAGAACACTACGCTACCCAAGCTCTGACTTATCCAGGGACAGGAGGACCCCCTTCCCCATTACACACAGAGATCTGAAAATTCTCGAGGCATTCCTTGACCCAAAAATAATTGCCAAACTGCCTTTTTTAAAACACTACCCCAGAGAGTGGGATGCGTCTTCTCCATTAACTACACAGCTCACCTTGAAACACCACTCCTGGAGAAGTAGCTCATTTTTTTCCACCACCAATAAAGAAAGTCTGCCCATATTAAGAGAAATGTCCTGCAGACGAGGGTGCTCAGGAGGGGGCCGTCTTGATTAAAGTAGGTTGTTCTGCCAAGAAGTCTTGAATATGCTCTCTTGGTTTGGGGCTGTTAGTGTAGTGCGGAGGCAGCAGGCGACATGAATTGCCTTTTATCTAATTGGAAAACTCCCACCGAGTTTAGAAGTACTCATTTAGACAGGCAGATCAATAAAAGAAATGGGGAGCGGATGGCCGCGGAGATGTTAGGGAGACAAGCCCGTCCTCTATGCATCTGCTTAATAAAGATTAACTCATCCTGGCTGCAGCAGAAACTGGAGTACCCTCTTGGCTCCAGACTGCAGCAAGTTCCATTTGTTTTCAATGAGCAGATATTTCTCATGAGTGACGGGCAAGAGACCCCTTCCCTTGTCTCTTTGTCTGAATTCAAGAGCTCTGGAGGGAGGGAAGGGAGAGGCAGGAATACGGAATCTGACTAGGATTTTCTAGCACCTACCCAATATAGCATTCCCCAACCCAGACTCAAGTGGAAAAGATCAAAAAGCAGAGATCCAAGGAAAAGGATAGAAGAAAGAAAGACTGGCAAGGAGAGGTATCAGGCTCCCAGGCCATCTCATATTTCATGGTGTGTAAGTCACAGCACCCAAAAATGTGCATTTTTGAGTTGTTTCAGGAAGTCCCCAGTTGAAAGAAACCTCTGTTCCCACCCCACCCCCCACTTCTCTCTCTCTCCCATGTATCATTGGGTCAGGGGCTCTGATATTTCCTCCTCATTCCCACATCACCAACCTCATAATCTGTCCCTGTCTTTGCTCTTGTCCCCACTCTCTCCCCACCCTCATCCTATACAGCTGCTGAGCCCATCTCTCGTTTCAAAACCAGCCTTTGTTTCAGGCCATAGCATCAGAGATAATTCCCTTCAAAAGGAAAACTGCTCCATGGCTGAGGGCCAGAAAGAGAAGTGGGGTATGCGTGTGTGTGTGTGTGTGTGTGTGTACAAACACATGAATGTGTGCTGGGCTGCAGGCAATTTTTTTACACTGGGGAAATTTGAGCAAGCTGGGAACCCCACTTTTGATTCATGTGTCCCTCCTTTGACTCCTGCAGCAGTTCCTCTCTGGGCAAGGGCTGTGGGAGGAAACCTGCTGACACTCAGCTTTAATAATGGCCTTTTCTCTTGCACAGTCCTATGGCGAAGGCACGGGCTCATACCTGGGCCATGGGTCGGTTGCCATGGAAATCACTGCAGAGTCACAAATAAGGCGGTATTATGTTCTCTCAGCAGGACCAGAGGAGAGCTAGAAGCTAAAGAGAGAAAAGGAAGAGGGAGACAGAACTAGAGAGAGAGTGAGAAAGAGAGCAAGAGCGTGAGAGAATAGAAATGCTTGCTATCAATAGCAAACCAGAAAGGAAACAAAGCGATGGGTGCCCTTTGGGAGAAAGGAGGTTTCAGACAAGGTGGGGCCAGAGTAAGGGAATGGCATCGTTTTCTTTAAGGGAAGTCTTTCCTTTTCAGAGAGAGGAAGGGAAACCCATTCCAAATGAGTCTCCAGTACCTCGCTGTCTTCTGCTGGCTTTATGCTCTCCCTTCTCATTGGGTAATGGTGAAAAAAGCTTGCAAAGGAAGGGTTGGGAGGCTAAAAAAGAGCAGGAAGATTCTTTCTTAGCCGGAGGAGAGTCAAGCCATTTCTCTTTCCCTCTCTGCCTCAAGATACAAAGAGGTCCTGCTCTAGTCCTCAGCAGAAATGCTGTAGCTTCTCAGCTCCTGCGTCTCTAACAAATCCCATGCCAAGCTTCCACCCTTTCCAAAACCTTAGACCTCCAGGATCTCGGAACCATTATTAAGATTTTTCTCCCAGGTTGAGTACCTCCGGAGGGAAAGTATCCACATTGTCTTCCTAAGGTAACTTTCCATTTAAAGCTTCATTGCTTTCCTCACTGTTGACAAAAGACTGAGAATCAAGACCTCTATCCAGATTAAACAATCAAATAAAAAGCACCAAGCTTATTTCAACTAAGCCATGAGACTTTATATAGGGCAAGAAATTCTAAAATTCTGTCTTTTCCCATGCTTGTTTTGTTAATAGATGCATATATAGAGATTTCAATGAACACAATGCTTTTGGAGAACACATAAAAAGTTTTCTATGATCTTTCAATCCCTTATCAAGATAACCAGATTTTCAAATCATTACAACTTTACCTGCTTCCTCTGAGACTCACACATTGTATGGTGACCACCACAGCTAGCTCTGCTTGGTCTAGAGTCTATGCAAACTGAGCAGCTTCCTGGAACGTCTGAGTGACTCAGCCAGTTAAGCTTCTGACTCTTGATTTCAGCTCAGGTCATGATCTCTGGGTCGTAAGATCAGGCCCCATACTGGGCTCTGGGTTCAGCAGAGAGTCTGCTTGAGATTCTCTCTCTCCCTCTGCCCCTCCCCCTGCTCATGCTCGCTTTCTGTTTCTCAAATAAATAAATAAATCTGTAAAAAGAAACTGAGCAGCTTCCTCTTAATATGGTTTGGGTAGCACTAAAAGTTTTACAGACCTAAAATTTTCTTCTCCATCAACTAACATCAGTGCCTAAAATCCCACATTCATGCTATCCCTTTCAACAAAATGTTAGGACAATCTCCCCTAACTTTTCAGTATGAATGTGTTTTCAAATTAGCTGAATAAGTGAAACTTGGGATGAATACATACTGGCGCATACAGTGGAAGACAGAATAGTCAAGTCTGTCTCCTTGGTAGTGGGGAATATTTGACATGGAATCCAGATGAATGATTTATTGTATACGTAACCCAATTACATGACCGCCAAACACTTGAGGGTTACCACAGCTGCCTGAGGGAAAAAGGAAGAGAAAATAATATTCTGGATGAATGCATTAACGTAGGTTTTCAGCCTTGAACTCCCATCTAAAGTCACTGCCTTGGTGCATTGAGCTAGAACAGATGTCCCAGTGTCACTCAAAGAGCTTCTTCAGTGTTCTGGATGCAGATTCTTGGTTAGTCTGTCTCTAAATTTTCAACCACCAACTAATCTTGACCCTGAAAGACAAAGTCAAGGAACTGATAATATTCCTTCTCAATGCCTAAAGCTGTTCATTCCTAAGTCTTTCCAGGATGGGCATAGTCCTCAACAGGAGCAACCTCAGAGTCCCTCACAGCATTATCAACACGGAAGTCCCAAGAGTTCTCAAACAGACAAAAGAGCTTGAAGCTCTCCGTTCATCTGTCTGAAGATTTCCTGACATGCACAATGACTCCACTCTAGCTGTGGTCCCACCCAAACCTGTAACTCTTTCCCTCCACTGTGGAGTGGGAGATGGCAGGGTGAGCGTTGAGTTAACTCAAGAGGCCAACTGCAGAGTCTGGGGGAACATCCCAGACAGGCAGCCAGCAACCAGATTGAGGAGAACCAAGTTCTCCCCAGGTGCCTAGAGTAATGAAAGTAGAAAAAACACTTTTTTTATTGGAGATGATAATAATTTGGTTAATCAAAATCTTGCCTACAGCGGGGAGTCATAAAAAATAAAAATGATACATAACATCATAAATAGTTTATCGTAACTTAAAATATAAACATTTTTATATTTATATTATATTGTTATGTAGGGTCAAGATATTTTCTTTGATATTAGAACATTGATAGAAGTTTGTGCTCATCTTTCTTCAAAAGCCACATTCATAATTCACCATGTACAATTTCTAGTTTCTATTTCTTTAAAGCAAAGAAAAATTAAAGGACAACAATGAGGTAATCTGAATGCAAAAGTCCGTCCATATGTTTCTATTTCTCTGTAATCATTGAAAGTCATCTCACCTACCCCTAATTCAATGTTAGTGACAAACATTTATTGAGTCTTTTCAAAGTATGTGATTTTGTTTTCACAGAAATAGCCCTCTGTTCATACTCAGTGTTCATTGGTTTACATAATACTTAATTAAATTGTATAATTACATCAGTTAATGTAGTGAATTGATTTAGTAGGTGTTCGTGGTTAAGAGAGGTTCAACTGCTATTTTTTCTCTGAAGGCAAACTATCAACCTAAGATGTTTGCCTGAAATTGACCTTTAAAGCAAATCACATTTAAATATAAGAGGTCAATTATCATAGATTGAAAACTGTGTAATGAATAAGAACATAATTTGTGGGTAGAAAAACAATTGAGGTAAGTTGGGATCTCCAGCATGATAGGAGGAGGAAGTCAACAAATCCCCTCCCTGAAAGCAGCTGAAATACTGGACAATATCTCCAAAACAGCTCTTTCAGGACTCTGGAAATCAGCCAGAGGCATCCAACAAACTGAGGAGTTTTATTCATTTCATAAAACATGACTAACTTTGGGTAAGAAAAGTAGGAATTCCTCAGCCTGCCTGCCTGGGGCTGAACCCATCAACCCACTCCCACCTCTCAGATCAGTTGGTATAGGAGTTCTAACAGGTAGAACAGGCTGTGTGTGACCAACATCTCCACTGCCAAAAAGGGGTGACTTGACTTGGAGCTAAATCTGATACTCAGTGTGTGAACAAACAAGGAAAACCAATCACTATGAAAGTCCAAGATAGGGGTCCTATTTGGAGCAAACATCAGACTGAAGAACTAATAAAAACAGGAAAAAGATTTGAAACTACATCACAAAGATATGCAAGTGACTAATAATCATATGAAAAGATGCTGAACATTTTTACACAATGAGGAACTGGAAATTAAAACCAAAATTAAATAATACTACACACTCACTAGGATTTCTAAAATTTAAAAAAAAAAAAAGTGGTAGTGAGGATGTAGAAGGAAAAACACATTCATGTGTTGCTGGTGGAGATGTAAAATGGTACAACAATTCTACTCCTAGAAATCTACCTAAGAGATATAAAACATATATTCCACACAAAGACTTGTACATACATGTTCATAACAACATGATTCATAACAGCTAAAACACTGGAAGCATTTTTTAAGATTTTATTTATTTACTTACTTATTTAAGAGAGAGAGAGAGTGAGCGAGAGAGAGAGCAGAAGCAGGGAGAGAGACAGAGGGAGAGGGAGAAGCAGAAACTTAATCCCAGGACCCTGGGATCATGATCTGAGCCTAAGGCAGATGCTTAACCAACTGAGCCACCCAGGTTCCCTGGAAGCATTTCAAATATCCATCAACTACTAAACGAATAAACAAACTGTGATATATCCATACTGTGGAATTGTATTCAGAAATAAAAAGGAGCAAACTATTGATTCATCCTAATATATGGATAAACATAAAAATCATTATGCTGAGTGAAAGGAGCCCAACACAAAAGAAATCATATTACATGTTTCCATTTATATGAAATGTCCAGAAAAGACAAATGAACACAGACAGACAGACTAGAGAATGTGATTGTCTGAGGCTGGAGGCAGGTGGAGAAACTGACCACAAACTGGCACAAGGGAGAATTTTAGGGGGAAATGTTCTAAAATTGGTCTGCAGATGTTTACATAAATCCTAGAAATTCACTAAAAAAATTGAATTATAAACATAACAAGTGACTTTTATGGTATGTAAATTATACCTTCAAACAACTATTTTAAAAGATGAGATCTGAGCTCTTTCCTCATCAATGGTGTAAAGAAAGGAACAGGAACAAACAAGAGCACTGTGAGTCCATAGCAGTGACAGGACAATGGGTTCTGGGAAAACATAGGACGGGGCGGGTGGGAAAACAAGAAGATGTAGATTAGAAAGCATTACCAAATGTACATCTACAGAGGAATATTACTCAACCATAAAAAATGAAATCGTGCCATTTGCAACATGGTTGGAACTAGAGGGTATTATGCTAAGGGAAATAAGTCATTCAGAGAAAGACAAATACCATATGATTTCACTCACATGTGGAATTTAAAAAACAAAATGGATAAGCATATTGGGGGAAGAGAGGAACATATCGTAAGATATCATAAGAGACTCTTAAAGACAAAGAAAAAACTGAGGGGTGATGGAGGGAGGTGGATGGGTGATGGGCTACGTGGATATGGGTATTAAGAAGAGCACTTGAGGGGCGCCTAGGTGGCTCAGTGGGTTAAAGCTTCTGCCTTTGGCTCAGGTCATGATCCCAGGTTCCTGGGATCGAGCCCCATGTCAGGCTCTCTGCTCAGCAGGGAGCCTGCTTCCTCCTCTCTCTCTCTCTCTCTCTCTCTCTCTCTGCCTACGTGTGATCTCTGCCTGTCAAATAAATAAATAAAATCTTTAAAAAAAAAAAAAAAGAAGAAGAAGAGCACTTGATGTGATGAGCACTGGGTGTTGAATGTAGGTAATGAATCACTGAATTGGACTCCTGAAACCAATATTGCCCTGTGTGTTCACTAAATAGAAGTTAAATAAAAATTGAAGGAAGGCAGGAAGGGAAAAAGGAAAAGGAAGGGAAGGGAAAGGAAGGGAAGGAGAGGAGAGGAGAGGAGAGGAGAGGAGAGGAGAGGGAAGGAAGGTAGGAAGGAAGGAAGAGAAGTTTACCAAAAAACCATATAGAAGCTGAGGCTCCAAAGATACCTGAAGTTTTTAAAATATTACGTCAAGCTCAAGTAGGGTTTATTGCAGACATAAAAGGATAGTTCAATATCAGAAACACTAACAACAAAATTGACCTCATTAATAGATTAAAAGTGAAAGAAAAATATACAATTGTCTCAGTTGATATATGAAGAGTTTGATAAAGTTCAGTAACTGTTTCTAGAAAATTAAATCTCTTAGCAAACTAGAAAGAGAAGAGAACTATGAGTAGACAGAAATGCATTTCTCCATTATTTTTTCACATAACATTGGAAGCCTTGACACATAGTACTGGGAGTCAAGGTGGGGAAGGAGTCAGATGTTAATATCAGAAGAAAAGAGACAAAAACTAAGAGACAAAAACTTTCTGTGGATGAAGTGATCATTGGCGTAGAAAAAGTAAAAATAACACAGTTGACCAAGGTTGCTGGATAAAAGATCAACTTACAAAAGTAAAAATTGGGGCACCTGGCTGGCTTAGTCAGCAGAGCCTACAACTCTTGACCTTGGAGTTGTGAGTTCAAGCCCGATGCTGGGTGTTCATCTTATTTAAAAAAGAAAGACGTTTAAAAAGTTTTGTTAGGTTAAAAGAGTTTCTTCCTAACTTAGTGATCAACTAAAAAAATAATAATAATAATAATAATAAAAAGTAAGACAACCTCCACAATAACAACAGAAAGCATAAAAATCTAGAGATTTTAACTAACAGTTCACTATGAAGGAAGTTTTCATTAGAGGATGAAGAAAGAGTTACAGAAATGGAGAAGCATTCCATAGTTTTGAATAGGCTCAAATTGTAAGCATGTCAATTCTCTACCAAATAATTTATTAAATCTGTAATCACAATAAAAATTTCATTTGATTTTTTAAGTTACTTACTCATCTTGAACAACTCTATGAAAAAAGAGAAATTAATGAAAAAAAAACTAAGTCAACTTTGCAAAAGAAGAAAAAAGAAAAAGATTGAGAATTTACCAAAGCTATAATTACAAACTACAGATTCATGTCAGAAAAAAAATAGACAAATAAAAACGGAGCAAGTGTATCTCTGGGACAAGTATACACACATACAGACACATACACACACAAACACACATGCACACACACACACTTAATTAAGGTGACACCATAAATCAGTAAGAAAAGAAGAGATTGTTTGGGAGGTTATATTTGTAAAATGGATTTATTATTTTAGAAAAGAAAACTAGAAATATATAGAAAACTATATAACACCACATCCAAAGATGGAAGACATGTGGATGAGTACTGAATTATGAAAGATAAAATTATGAAGTTAATAGATGAAAATTAGAATATCTTTGTCACCTAAAGGATAAGACCTTCTTAAATAAACCCCAAGTGTACAACCCACAAGGCAAACACACACACACAAAAAAAATCATGAATTTGTTTGCTTTAAACATGAATTCTTTCTGTTGCACAAAGAATACTGAGGATAAACTTGACAGCAGATTATTGTACTGTCCCAACTGATCAGGGACTACTATATATATTCCCTGTATACAGGGAACATTTTCAAAGAAAAAGGTAGCAATCCCAGCAAAGAAGATGGACAGAAACATGAATGAGGTGATTTATACAAAAAGGAACTCAAAATACTGTTGTTGAAATGATGCTCAAATTCAACTATCAGAGAATACAAATTAAAACAATAAAATGTCATTTCTCCTCAGTTAGACTGGAAAAATTTGACATCTGGACAAATTCTCTCACAAAGATTCATAATATCAAAATACTCCAGGGGTTGGGAAGCCCCCTGAGTGTCCCTCATTCCCAACAAAGGGAAGAGCTCCATGCGGTAACACACAACATTAGCAGCAACAGATAGAATGTAAATGGCAGATACAGGTGTGTCTTTTAAAAACGGCCTCAGTGAAAAAATAAGGAACAGATTGAGGTCTAGTCCAAAACATTACTTACATAAAATACAAGCACATTAAGTAGTAATGCAAAGAATAGAGGGTGTGGCAACAGACAAAAGAATATACTGTACAATCTTGGAATGGTTTCTTATGGACAGAGAATGGAATTAGAGAAGTGAGACTAAAGAGAATAAAATAAGTAAAATAAATAAATGTGTGAATGGGAGAGACAGAATGTCTTCAAATCATTTGGTGATTTGCTATTTTTCCTTCCCATTAAGTGATGCCACAGGCCACTAATAATTTCTATGGAGAAGTTTTACATCTTTAAGTTACTAGATCATGGCTGATGTGTCTGTGATGGGCGAGGTGTCACCAAATAACAAAACATAAACCTTTAATTGAAAGGTACAGTCTTCACTGCAACGTGGGGAATACTTTGAATTAGGCCTTGGGAATTCTACAAACTTTGCAAGAAAATTAAGAGGAAAAACAACGCTTTCTTTCCTCATGAGTTTGTTATTCTGATTTTTTTTCAAGTATTTTTAATCCTATATTTTCAAACTCTGGACCTAGAATTTTTTTTTTATAACTTGACTGCAAGTTGAAGATACACATGTACTCCCTACAGTGTGCCTCCCTTGGAATATGCAAAAGGATTAAACAGATTGCGAAATAAAAACCCCATGTGTGACAAACACGTGGGTGTATCCATTTCTTAATTCTGCATAACCAACATGATTTTGTCTAAGGCACAATTTCAATGTGGAGAAAATATAAATGAGAACTTCAAAGACACTCCGTAAATGCTCATCGGTTTACTAATACTGAATATTTCTTATGCCTTCTGCTGCCTAGAATAGTAAGGCTTTGACTTTCTTTATAGAATGTGTTGGTAAAAAAGAGAAAAATGTTCTTAACCATCCTTGTTAGAAGCTTCATGACCAGAAATGGATATCGTGAGGCACCAGGAGTTCCAGGGCAAATCTCAGGCCGACCTACCCTGAGAGTCCCTCAGGGCCACAGTAGCAGGCTGACCTGCCTCTGTTTCCTGGTAGCCTCTGCTTGGGTCCTGCAGGCCTAACTCCCACTCTCTCTGCTTCCATGGGCATCCCTGCTGTGAACCGCTCCCACCAGAGCCCTGCACTCCCACAAGGTCGTGGAGCTGGGAGTCGGGGTGTGGGGGGGGGAGCTCTCTGATGATCTCCTTAAATGCATACCCCTCTACAACTATTGATATTCAACTAGGGTGCAGAAAGTTTCTCTTCTGTGATTTCTGCTAATTTGTAAGGAGTGTGCTAAAACATGAAGTTGCCAGACAAATGTTTAAGAACAGTCTCATTTGTAAGCAGATAAAGAACATCGTTTGAATTCAAAAGGTAAATGGGCTTGTGTCAAATGAGTTCTGTGTAATCATTAAAGGAAGTCTGGCAGCTCTTTACCAACTATTAGAAAAGCTTGCAGGTTAGAAATTTCAGCTTTTGGGGGCGCCTGGGTGGCTCAGTGGGTTAAGCCGCTGCCTTCAGCTCAGGTCATGATCCCAGGGTCCTGGGATCGAGCCCCCCATCGGGCTCTCTGCTCAGCGGGGAGCCTGCTTCCTCCTCTCTCTCTGCCTGCCTCTCTGCCTGCTTGTGATCTCTCTCTGTCAAATAAATAAATAAAATCTTTAAAAAAAAAAAAAAAAAGAAAGAAAGAAATTTCAGCTTTTTATTTCAACATGTCTCATGGCTCACAGTGTTCACCAAGGTGGGCCCTTCCCATAGCCGTCATTCTACCACATAGTCCCCAAAATTGGGTGAATTAACCATGTCTGTGGGTGGAGAGCTACCAGCGTGAATAAATTCCCTAGCCTGTTAGGTAGAGAGCCTTCCCAGGTCTCCCTCACAGATGCTCTGTCCACTTTGACACTTGCCAACGTCTTTGGAGCACTCCTGTCACCCACGCTCTCAGAATTCTCAGACCTCAGGAAAGCTGCCAGTTCAGAAAGAATAAAAGTTGAATATGCATTCTAAGTATGTGTTTTATTTAAATTCCAGGTTCTGCTCTGCTCAGAGCCCACCTGTCCCCCTTGGGTCCTCCAGAGCCGATCTGAACAAGCCGCCGGGCAACAATACCCTGGCTACCCACCTGAGTTACTACCGGCTTCACAGCTTCCACAAACCTTTAGGATAAGGTGACTTTACTAGGGCATTTTAAAAAAACAGGATTTTTACCCTTTTCAGATGTCCTTGCAACTCTCATTCCAAATACTCTCTAAGAAGACTAATCTCATCCGTTTACAAATGGATGTTGTAAAAAGCTTGAATCCTTTCAGTTTATAGGACTCCCAAGAAGGATGAGCCCTCCTGGGAGACAAACCCACAGTCCAGTCTCCCTACTCTGGCCCCTTGTCACAGGACTACTGGCCTCCCCCATCTCTCTCAGTTTATGATTTATATAAATATGCGTGGACACTGTTCAAAACTAAAGAAAGAAAACTCAACAATATACCTACCATCTAACAATAACCATTATTAATATTAATGATTAATTTAGCAAATAATACTAATATATGTAATATTTCATTCCATGTGCATATATATGTTTTCATATACACCATCCTATAAAAGCTTCCTGGGTTTTGGTTTTTCTTTTTACTATAAATGCAGTCACCATTTGTCATCATACAACATTATCACATTGTTTGAGTATATTTCCTATGCCATACTTTTCATCTCCTTGACTTATTATTTGTATAGCTACAAATTTGTACCCCTTAATCTCCATCATCACCTATTCTTTGTATCCTGCCTTGCTTCATGTCAATATTTTATTTTCTAAACATCACATATTCTTATCACATATTCTTCAGAATCATAGATTTTAATAGCCACAAAAAAATTCATTCTATGGATACATGGTGATGATTAACTTCATTCAATTATAGAAACAATATGTGAAGTACAGGCTTTTAAAAATAGAAAAAAGAAATATGAATCACCCACGCTGGCAACACCAAGTTAATATATTGCATTTGCCTCTAGATTTTTTTAAGAGTACATAAATACAAATAAATGAAGAGAAATGTGGATTCTACTAGATCTTACTTTGTCATCTAGTTTTAATTAAAAATTACATTAAACATTTTCATTTTAGTGAATATTTTTGTTATTTTATTTTTTTATTATGTTATGTTAGTCACTACAGTACATCATTAGTTTTTAACATAGTGTTCTGTGATTCATTATTATTATTTTAATTAATTGCTATATTTATTTGTATGGATATATCATGAATTTCTTACTTAGATATTTAATGAGTTTTAATTACTAGCCATTGTTAATAATACTTAATACATAAGACTTCATATGCAAACATATCCAAATAGTTTATTAATAAAAAGTCATAGAAGTGATAGTGCCAAAGACCACTCTAAAAGTTGAGATTTTCATTCATATTGACCAATCTTCCTTCTAAAAAATTACTCTCAGCACTGCCATCAACAGTTTTTAAGAGCCTGGATGGCTCAGCCAGTTGAGTGATTGTCTTTGGCTCAGGTCATGATCCCAGACCAGGGATCAAGTCCTGCATTGGGCTCCCAGCTCTGCAGGGAGTCTGCTTCTCCCTCTGACCTTCTACCCTCTCATGCTCTCTCTTACTCTCTCTCTCTCAAATAAATAAATAAAATTTTAAAAGAAAAAAAAAAAGAGTGCTCATATCTCGTATATCAAACAACCCTTGACATAAGATATTTTGTTTTTCAATCTCATAGCCAAAATAACGTATTTCATTATTTGAATTTGTTTTTGTTTAGTTATGACAAAGATTGAGTTTTTTCATACTTTTCTTAAAATCATCCAATTTGTTCTTCCATTCACCTTTTCTCATTGACTTAAAGGTTTCTTTTTTCTATTAAAGATGTTAATATCCTACAGCATGTATATTATACTATTTTCTTCAATTTATCATTTCTCCTCTAATTTTTTACTATTTCTTTTAATATTTCCATACTAAAAAATAAATTTCAGGAGTTTGGATTCTGGAAACATGGTAGAGTGGGCTAATGCAGCCTTTCTCCTACCTCCAGTCAATACAACCACACAGAAACAATATAGCAAGAGAAAAAAATTAAATACATTGCTTAGATTAAAAGAAAAGAGAGATTCCTTAACTAAAAACAAAGGGGCAAAATAAAGCCATGTGTCAGTATCATGACACTCTAGAAGAAGATAATAATGAACACAAGTGGGGCACCTGGGTGGCTCAGTGGGTTAAAGCCTCTGCCTTCAGCTGAGGTCATGATCCCAGGGTCCTGGAATCGAGCCCCGCACCGGACTTTCTGCTTAGCAGGGAGCCTGCTTCCCCGTCTATCTCTATGCCTGCCTCTCTGCCTACTTGTGATCTCTGTCTGTCAAATAAATAAATAAAATCTTGAAAAAAAAAAGAAAGAAAAGAAGAATGAACACAAGTACTATAGATCACATATCTTAATAGTTCCATTGGAATGGCAGATATGACTTTAGTTCCAAAGAAGGTATAGAGCAAAACATAAATTGCTCCCTAACAACAACTGTGGAAAAGCTATCATCTTCATAAAAGAGAAAACTAGCTCAGTCAAATGAAAACCCACTCAATAATAACTCTCTCATAATCCAGCACACATGGATTTCCCACATGAAAAAGGAAAGAAAAAGTAAGAAAAAAAATCTCTGCTGAAAATGAGCTCACAATTCAAAATTACAAACCACACTCATTACTCACCGTGGCAGTGACCCTGTATATACCAAAAATGGGCATAATAGAACTTGTGAAAAAAGAACAAAATTAGAAGGCTCCTAGATTACTGATTATCTTTAAAATGATTAAAAACATAAAAGAAATAAGCCCATATGGAAAAACAACAGAAAAATGTGAAAAAGAATTGGCAAATAAACTTTCAGAAATTAAAATTTCACTGTACAAGATCAACAAAACATTGAACATACCTGAAAATACAATTAATTGGAGAAGAGAGATGAAATTAACGAGACAAAGAGTGGAAAATGGCAAACAGAAATTTTAAAAAAGAGAAAAGTAGTATTTCAAGAAATAATGGATGAGATTCTTCCAGAATTAATGAAAGACATGACTCTTCAGTTAAAGGATCATGAGCTCTAAAAAGTATACATTATTAAACCTGACCTCTAGGCCCCTTAGTGAAACTCCAGAACACCAAAGTCAAAAAGAAACACCATAAAAGGAACTTGAGGAAAATAGATTATCTGTGACATTAACAATGAAATTGACAGCTAACTTCTCACCAGTGCCAACAGATGACAGAACACAAAAGACCAATATCTTTAAAGGACTAAGGGAAAATAAATATCATCCCAGAGTTCTGTATGCAGCTAATACATGACTCAAGGGGAAAGGGGAAATAGTCATTATCAGACAAAAGCCAAGGAAGTGAAAATTCACCTGTCATAACAGAAATATATATTAAAGGAAATAATGCAAGAAAAGGAAGAATGAACCCTAAGTCATGATTAGGATGTATAAAGCAAGGGCAAGCAAGGAAACTGGCAAATACATGCAAAAAGCTATGCAAGCACTGAATGAAAAAGTAAAATTAATAACAACAATAATGACTTGCTTTGTTAGATCCAAGATAGGTAGAACTAAAATACTATAAAAAAGAAACATATGTATGAGAACCGGAAAGATCAGAATTGAAATATTCTAAAGATCTTGAATTATTCAGGATAAAATTGTTGTTGCAGTTGTTGCTTTAATTAACCATGCATCTTAAAAATTAAAATCTAGCCAATAAAAGAATAGAAATAGAGTGAATAAATTTCAAACACAGCTGAAGCTGAAAAAGGGCAATAAAGAATATTTTATTAGACTAAGAGAAAGTAGTAAAGGAAAAAAGGCTAAGAAAAAGCATGGTAAATAGGCAACATTAAATAAGGTGGTAGATATAATTCAAACCCATTCATAATCATATGAATTAATTGGACCTAATGTATTAGTTTAAAGAAAAACAGAAGTTCTTGTGTTGAATATTTATAGATCTAGCCATATGCTACTTATCAACAATTCACCTGAAACATAATGACATATAAGTGTTAGAAGTGCATGGATGGAAAAAGATATTCTGGGCATATCCAACTAAGAGTGGGGGAAGGCTGGTGTAGCAACACGAATATCATAAAAGGGAGACTAAACAAAAAATGCAGATACAGAGATATATCCATGTAGATAGAGGTATGCAACCCTTCTATAAGGATAAAAGGAGCAATTCACCAGTAAGAATAATAACTCATATTTTTGAAGCACTTACTATGTGTCAGACACTGTTCTCAGTACTTTTTACAAATATTAATTTATTTAATCTTCACAGTGATCTAGCCCGTTTTACAGATAAGAATACTGAATTATAGGAAATAAATCACTCTCCCAAGGTACAGTGCTAATAAATGGCATAGCCATGATTCAAACCCAGGTAGTCTGACTCCAGTGTCTAAACTCTGTATTTTTTGCTAACAACACAGCTTCCAAACAGATGAAATACACATTTACAGAATTGCAAAGAAAAATTAGCAAATCCATAGTCCTAATAGGAGGTTTAATATGCATATCTCAGTATCAAATTAAGCAAATAAAAAATTAGTGAGGATATAGAACACAATTAAAATACTTGATCTAATGACTCTATATAAAATGCCATTTCTAACAATTAGAGAACACATATTCTTTTTAAGCATGAAACATTTATAAAAACAGATCACATAAAATGTAAAGCAATCTGCTATAAATCCCAGGGAATGAAAAGCACAGAGGCCATGATCTCTGACTACAGTGTAATTAAATTAGAAATCAATGACACAAAGATAACCCCAAATGACTCATATATTTGGATTTTTTTTAAAGATTTTATTTATTTATTTGACAGACAGAGATCACAATTAGGCAGAGAGGCAGGCAGAGAGAGAAAAAAGGAAGAGGCTCCCTGCTGAGCAGAGAGCCCGATGCGGGGCTCGATCCCAGGACCCTGGGATAATGACCTGAGCCGAAGGCAGAGGCTTTAACCCACTGAGCCACCCAGGCACCCCCTATATTTGGATTTTTAAAACACACTTTTAAGTATATTAAGGGTCAAAGGACAAATCACAATGTACAACAGATAATAAATAATAAATAAACAGATAATAAAATCTTTAGAAAAAATGATGACAAAATCCTGCATGTCAAAATACTGTTACAGAAGTCGGCTGAAGTAGTATGTAAATGAGAGTTTTAGATTCTTAAATGTGTTTATTAGAGGTGAAGGAAGATTCCAATTTATGAGCTTCATTTGCAACTAAAGGTAGAAGAACAACTCAAGAAGATTAAAGAAGGGAGAAAATGGCCAAGTAAGAATAACTAATAAGAAAAAAATAATAATAATAACTAATAAGGGGCACCTGTATGGCTCAGTCATTAGACGTCTGCCTTTGGCTCCAGTCATAATCCCAGAGTCCTGGCATCGAGCCCCACATCAGGCTCCCTGCTTGGCGGGAAGCCTGCTTCTCCCTTTTGCACTTTCCCTGCTTGTGTTCCCTCTCTTGCTGTGTGTGTGTCTCTCTCTCTGTCAAATAAATAAATAATAAAATCTTTAAAAAAAAAAAACAAAAGAGTAACTAATAAAGTAGAGAAACTCTTGTAAGTTGTCATTTCTAGAAGTTTTTATAAAATTAACTCTGAGGGAGAAAAGTGTGTGCTACCCCACGAGGGTGGGAGATCAGAGGTCGTCATTCCCCACTGTGTGATCTTCAGCAGGGTTCTTAACCTCTCTGGGTTGCTGTTTGCTTATCTATAACGTTAGTCAGTCAGATCAACTCAGTTTGTCCTCTTTCAGAGACCATTCACTATAAGGGAACTGTAAAGCAAGTGACAGCTAAAATGTTGCTGATAGGAGAAATTTCTTTGATTTTGACACAATAACCACAGTATCACCAGAAGTGAGGTGACACATTCTAAGGACAGGTCCTCTCTTGTGCCACCTGAGATTGGTCTAGGAATATGCTAGAGAATTCCCAACTGAGTAAGGAGACCATTGTTATTCAAGAACCTGTTCCTGGGAAATTTGTAACTAGCAGCTATAGAGGTTCTAATTCTATTGGCTGCCAGGGAGTCTGAAGTCTCAAGAATATGACAAGTTCAAGGCATATATACAGGTCCCAGTAAATAGTAAATGTTCAAAAATATTTTTGAATAAATGAATTAAGACGAAAATGCAAGGTGATGCATGAGAGGAAGCATTAATCTAGATTTTAAGATAAGGCTAGTTTAATTAATCACTTAGTTCATTAAAAAAATAGTTAAAGCACCTAGAATCGTAAATCTTTAAATTTGATTAAATCCTGACTGACAATGATGGATATGCTGAGTAACTAGAAAAATAGACCTCATCCTTTCTCACATGCCTATGAGTAATAAGTTAGGAAGGAGTCACAAAAATTACAGGTGGTGTAAATGCCCTTTCTCCCCAGAAAATACCTAAAGTGTGCAAATAACACTAAATGGACCCAGTGCCCCATTACACAGATTGGTGTGCAGGAATGTAAAGAGCCCCAAAAGACAAATCTATCATTGTAAACTCCTAAAGTAATAATAGCAAGAATCAAAAATGTAGGATGCTCTACAGACACAAAACTCGGCTTCAAAAGCATGGGGAAGCTCAAGTCAGTTGGAAAATTTTCAGCTAATGGGACTCTTCCCCTGCATGACTTACACATGTGTGTTTTTCCAGACAAACCACTCTCCAGCTGTCAGTATTAACAATGAAGGGCTAGAGACACCAAGTCCCTTGTACCCTTAATGCCACTTTCCCCGTGTCAGCTCACCCCTTGAACTCACCTGGGTGAACTAATATTATAATGGAACATTTGGGGTAGATCCAGAAGAATCAACCTGAGAAACAGTTTTCGTTTTCCTGCCTCAGACAAAAACCAAAAGTTGGAAAAATTCTCTCAGGAAAAGAAGGCTGTGTAATTGTTTTGGAGATAGTGTGACAAGCCTCCCAGAGACTTAACTGTTTAAAAGAAGATCTCCAACAGGCCTTAGACATGCCGAGCTTTCCTGAGCACTCCAGGTACAAATAGGTCAACTTGTCTGGAATATGAAGCAGGGGCCAAAGCTCCCATATGCTACCCATGCCTCGCTGCCCTTTCCAGGAGCCCCAGGAGCAGCTGCTGCTTGGTGACATGGGTCTTATCCAAGAAACCTGAGAAAATCCTTCTTCCCTGCTTCCTTTTTCCTTATAAGCTTATCTCTGTCTTGCTGCCTGCCAGTTTTGCCATCTCCCCAAGAGAAGGGCTCCCCAGAGCCACGAGTAAGCCACCTCATCTTAAACTCTGCCAAGCCAACCAGAGAAAGGCATGATCCAAAGGACATGGAGAGGACAAGAAAACCCCTTATATTTTCTTCTCCAATAAAAGCTCAGGAGTCGCATTTACCTTCAGTTTCCTCCATATCCTTTCAAAATGCCGGAAACTAACTTGAACTCATTTTTACAAGGCTGATGTTCTCATGCCATAAGAAAATTTAAGTGTGAAAACACAAAAGAAGAATATTCCTTTGTTTCCCTATTATCTCCTTTAAGGCTCTTACCCTCTTCCTCTTTTTCCACCTCTTTTATATCCAGATGTGTGTTAGGCAGCTAGAACAACTCCAAATTCCATAATCATGTATTTTTAAAATGTGGGTCTATAAGCTGGAGCAAAAAATCCTAAAATTTGTATGGAATCAGAAGAGACACTGAATTGCTAAGGAAATGTTGAAAAGGAAAAGCAAAACTGGCAGCGTCATGTTACCTGATTTCAAGCTTTACTACAAAGTTGTGATCACCAAGACAGCATCGTACTGGCATAAAAACAGACACATAGACCAGTGGAACAGAGTAGAGAACCCAGAGTAGAGAACCCTCAACTCTATGGTCAAATAATCTTCGACAAAGCAGGAAAAAATATATGGTGGAAAAAAGACAGTCTCTTCAATAAATGGTGCTGGAAATATTGGACAGCTATATGCAGAAGAATGAAACTCGACTGTTCTCTTATACTGTACACAAAGATAAACTCAAAATGGATAAAAGACCTCAACGTGAGACAGGAATCCATCAGAATCCTAGGGGAGAACATAGGCAGTAACCCCTTCGATATCAGCCACAGCAACTCCTTTCAAGATATGTCTCCAAAGGCAAAGGAAACAAAAGCAAAAATGAACTTTGGGGACTTCACCAAATCAAAAGCTTCTGCACAAAACAAAGA
Organism: Mustela nigripes; assembly: GCF_022355385.1. Taxonomy (NCBI): domain Eukaryota; kingdom Metazoa; phylum Chordata; class Mammalia; order Carnivora; family Mustelidae; genus Mustela; species Mustela nigripes. The sequence continues at coordinate 66,076,379 of NC_081558.1, forward strand.
GACAACAAAGAGACAAAACAAAGAGACAACCCATGGATGGGAGAAGATATTTGCAAATGACAGTACAGACAAAAGGCTGATATCCAGGATCTATAAAGAACTAATCAAATTCAACACACACAAAACAGATAACCATGTCAAAAAATGGGCAGAAGACATGAACAGACACTCCTCCAATGAAGATATACAAATGGCTATCAGACACATGAAAAAATGTTCATCATCACTAGCCATCAGGGAGATTCAAATTAAAACCACATTGAGATACCACCTTATACCAGTTAGAATGGCCAAAATTAGCAAGACAGGAAACAATGTGTGTTGGAGAGGATGTGGAGAAAGGGGAACCCTCTTACACTGCTCAAAGGAATGCAAGTTGGTGCAGCCTCTTTGGAGAACAGTTTGGAGGTTCCTTAAGAAATTAAAAATAGAGCTTCCCTGTGACCCTGCAATTGCACTACTGGTTATTTACCCCAAAGATACAGATGTAGTGAAAAGAAAGGCCATCTGTATCCCAATGTTCATAGCAGCAATGGCCATGGTCGCCAAACTGTGGAAAGAACCAAGATGCCCTTCAACAGAGGAATGGATAAGGAAGATGTGGTCCTTATACTATGGAATATTATGCCTCTGTCAGAACGGATGAATACCCAACTTTTGTATCAACATATATGGGACTGGAAGAGATTATGCTGAGTGAAATTAAGTCAAGCAGAGAGAGTCAATTATCATATAGTTTCACTTATTTGTGGAGCATAAGAAATAACACAGAGGACATGGGGAGATGGAGAGGAGAAGGGAGTTGAGAGAAATTGGAGGGGGAGATGAACCAGGAGAGACTATGGACTCTGAAAAACAGTCTGAGGGTTTTGAAGGGGCAGGGGGTGGGAGGCTGGGGGAGCCTGGTGGTGGGTATTATGGAGGGCACGTATTACCTGGAGCACAGGGTGTGGTGCATAAACAATGAATTCTGTTTCACTGAAAAGAAATTAGATCTTTAAAAAATGAAAAAAAAAAAAATGTAGGTCTTTAAAGGGCTCCACTACCAAGGGTTCAGTCACATTGCAGGGGTTTAAGATGAAATACACCAAAAGAAAAATATGTTGGGGCATTTTCTTTGCACAACTTCACTTCAATTTGTATTTTCCCCTTCTAATTGAAATTAATTTCCCTTGCTGTTTTGTGTTACAAAACACCTGGATGGGGTTATTATTCTGGAAAGGTAATTATAAAATTAGAAGGCTAACCACGATGCAGATTTCCTAAATCACAGGTGGCAGTGGTACCAAGCGCTGACAACAGAGAAAATACAAACACTGGCTAAATTCACTTGTGAAGAAATACCCACAGGCCTAGAAATACCCCAAACCAGATGATGATGGAAGGCTTCCATTGCCAAAGAGAAAGTGCTGAACGCTGTGATACCCTGTCCAGATCCTCCTGCAGGACCAACCAATGCATTCCCCCTTCTGCTTGGAGGGCTCTTGGCAGACTGCCCTCAGCTGTCAGCCGCCTGTGGCCATTGCCTTGCCCAAGGTCTCACCTGCTTCTGTGAGCAGCTAGTTCCATTGACTGATCCTCCAGGGCATTTTCACCCCAATTTGGGACAACTCTGAAGGGCCAGCTTAGCTTCAGAGCTCCTTGTGGAACCATCCTGAGGACTCCATCAAGACTGCCTCATAGCCCAGCTTCTCTCTCTGCCTGGTCCTTTCTCCTTCCCTTCCCTTCCACAGGTTTGGATCCTAAGATCCTAAGAAGTGTCCTTCCTGCTGTTTCAGGGTTGGCTTCCAAGGGACTCCAACCTGCCTAGAAGGGAAAAGGAGTTGGATTATTTAAAAAAAAAAAAAATTGGTCTTGTGTTATTGTACCTTCCAGTCAAGTGAAGGCTAACCCACTCATTTCATTGCTAAGAGTTTGCAAAGACCCACAAGTACCAGCTCACTGGTATTCAGTGGCTTTTCACATTAGTCCCAGTCTAAAGTCCAGGAAAAAAGCAGATGACAATCCTGGGAAGTAATGACAGAAAGCAAAGTTCATTTGTCAGCATGTTTTAACAGCCTCAAAAACACTCACATTTTTAACCCAATAAATTACATTTTTCTCCAGAAGATATGCTTATATCTCATCTAACTCCCAAAATGACTGGACAGAGCTTACAAAATTGCTTATTATTCAGCTAATCAAACTACATGAATAAACAATGAATGGCAAAATAGAGACAATATAACACAGAGCTAAGGTGAATCCAAAAGAGTGGCCAAGGTCAAGACAGATTAAGGCCTTTAGAGGTCTCCATCCCTGTGTAAGCAATTTAACAAACACAATAGACCAAGAACAAAATATACATCTGCACTGAAATTAAAATAGCTTTTTCCCTAGATTTCTTAATAGTAAGATTCTCCTTGGTATATTGAAAATGAAAAAGCCAATGTTTGGAGCACCTAATCATGTGTTTGAACTGAGATTTTATACTATTGCTGAGGAAGAACTGATGGTTGAGCTTTGGGAAGACCTGAGAAGAAGTGAAGCTGCTCCTGGGACCGAGACCCAGATGAAACCCCATGAAGAGCTCTGTGTGAGATGGAACAGAGAGCATACTCCTATCTTGCCAGTTTCTATAGCATCCCCTCCCCAAGGAGGCTGAGAGCCAATTCACAAAAAGTCATTTTAAAGGACCAAAAATAAGTTGGTCTAAGCTCTGGCAGGTCTGGTCCAGCTAGATCCAAGGATAAAATGGAGGCCTACAGGAGTGGAAGGCAGGTATCTGCCATAGTCAGCTCAGGCTGTTCTAGCAACATACCAAGACCAGGTGGCATAACCAAGAAACATTTATTTCTCACAGCTCTTGAAGCTGGAAAGTCTGAGAGCAAGGCACTGACACATCTGGTTCTTGGAGAGGGCCCTCTTCCCTCTTCCTGGCTTATAGATGGTTGCCTTCTCACTGTGTTCCCACATGGCAGAGAGAAAGGGGTCTGGCTTCTCTTTCTCTTCTTCTATGTGCACTAAAGCCATTTTAGGGACTCCACTCCCTTAACCCCATCTAATTGTAATAACCTGCCAAAGGCCCCACCTCCAAATATCATTACATCACAACCTAGGCATTCAGTTTATGAATTTCGGAGGGACACAAACATTCAGTCCATAACAATACACTCCCAGCAATCCTCCAAATGTCTTCATACCAGACCTTTGACAGGAGCTGGGCTGCAGAATTTGTAATTACATTCTCTGCCAAATAGATGGAGAGCAACGCTCTCTGTTTAGACAGAATCCTGTGCATTGACATCAATTGACGTGCAGGAGGGCTTGGGAATTCCAAGGGGAAGAGCCACCTGGCCAAGAAAGGGCTCTCCTCAGAAGGAATTTTTCCAGCACAAGAATGAATAGACAAAGTCTTTACATATTCAGTCATGGAGTTCTATGTCACTGTGATTCTTAGTCTAAAAAAACCTTTTTAAGCAGGAATTACAAATTGTTAACCACGGACTTCTTAAAAAAAAAAATGTTTAAAGCACCAGTAAATCACCTCTAACCCATAGAACATCAAATTTTGAGCTCTGTGAATATATCCTTCTAAAAACGATCCTAAATGTCATAAAATGGTAGGCACAAAGACGTTCACTACAAGTTTTTTATAATAATGGAAGCAATGTGAATGACTGTAGGTAGAGGAATACTTAAGTAAGTAATGATTAGTAATCAAGAATAGTTGATAACAAATATTAATTGCTAATTATATTACAATGTTTAGTAAAAAGGTTAAAGTGAAAATTGCATTTATCATAGGGAATATAACTGTGTTAGAAAGCTAACAAAAAATCACACATATGAAAATGACTAGAAGGACATATGTAAAAGTGATGATAATATTTGGTAACAATAATTGCATTATATTTTTATTTTTTTTTTAATTACATTATCTTTCTTAGACTTTCATTGTAAAAATACCTATATAATCAATTTGCAAAGGAGAAAACAAACAAGATGTGGGGAATAGTCAAAGGCCTGACAGACCCACAGAATTTCCAAAATGGCATCCGAAGTGGAACACAACATAGAGTTTAGGAATGGATCTACTGATTGACTGAGGTCAGTCCCAATGCCAATAGCAGCCATCGCCACTATGCGAGAACCCACATTCAAGTAAGAGCTAACATAGTGACTGGGAGAGGAAGCCTCCTTCCCAGAGAAATCTGATTTGCACCCGGCTAGTCCATGAGTCTTACTTCATTTCTTAAGTCAGCATCTGAATGGAACCGTTACAGCAGCACAGCCTCACCAAAGTCCCTGTCCTTCAGGAAAAAAATGCAGTAACTATAGAAGAAAAAATAATAAATGGAAAGGGCAAGTCTCACTTTCCCTGCATGAAATCTCACAGCAATTTCTGGAATGGAATGGTACTGCCTCTAATTTCCCCTGGGGAGCCTGAAACTGGAATGAAGTCCTTGTCCCTACAAAAAGCTAACTGCCTCCCAGCCATGAAGTTATATTTTCAAAACCAAAATTCAAAACCTCTGGGTTTGACTGTTGGGACAGAACATTTGAAGTCACAGCTGTTCTGAACAGGAAGGACCTGTGATTCACTGCAAATGGCCCTTCCTTCTCCCGCAATCAGAGCGCTGCCAAGCAGCACTCTAGAGTGAGTAACCAGGAGCTGTATTTCTCAAAACTCTTTAGAAAACATAAATGGAAAAAATAGTTTTTCATTAGTTCTAGGTATGAGACAATGAGCAAAGTAAGATTTACGTGCCAGGATGGTAGAGCTTCTACATATTTTAATGGTTTATGTGGATGAAGCAGAAACTTAGAGACTTACTTAAGGAAATCTTTGTGTTGGTCACAGCTCTGGCTGCAGTGTGTGCTGTGAAGGAGACAAGGAGTGCAGGAGATTCTTGAAATGCCTCCTTTGAACTGAATTTCTGAGGCAATTTGTATGTTGTAAGCAATACTTATCCTGCAGGCCTCCCCATTTTACATCTAGGGTTTTCCTACAAACAAACGATTGCCCCAAATCCTCTCTGAACCAAATCTGAGAAGCTGGGGTTGGTGTCAGTTCCTTTGATTCAGGCTTGGATCTTTCTTGCGATGTAAATCCTGTGGCTAGGGTACTAGCTCAGGCTGTTGCTAGTCCCTTTTGTGCACGCTCTGGAAGCTTCCAGATTCAAACTTTGTGAGAGGCGATGAGGAGGTACAATGAGGACACTGATTGCCTGAGAGGGGTGGTGGAGAGAGACTCACCGGGCAAATACAGGGTTCTGGGGTTGGGGTCGGGGGTTAAAGGGATGGAGATGGGCAGGCCCAGGCTGTTGGCCTCCATCACGCACTACCCTCATCACTAGGAGGGTGCCTCTGCAAAGATTATGTGCAGCAGCTCCCTTAAAACCCCAGAGGAGCACCTACATTAAGGGGCAAAGCATAGAGGACAACTGAGAAAACCTCTAGTGATTCTGGAGTGGGTCAGTGAGGGTGACAAGGACTCCTCCCCAAAGGATCAATCTGAGCAGGACTAGATGGGGGCATCGTGGCCCTTCCTGGGGTCCTATGGCCAGAAGCCCACATGCCTGCAGTCAAGCAAGAGGATATGCATAAACTAAGCTGTCATAAACTATACCATCCTTGGGGACAGACATCACACTCATTCACTCACCATGGCATCCCCAGCACAGGGCCAAGTGTGGAGCACCTCTAAGAACTTGAAGAAAAGATTGAGCAGCGTTGGCCTTTGGGGTTGATTATGATGTCCCTGTCCTCCCCTGTGGTCCCTGCATGTCCTCCAGAAGCTGCTGGTGTTGGAGAAAATTGATGATCTTTGCAGAACACAAGTCAGCCTTATAGCGCCTAAGGAGAGACCAAGTCTTTTGGAGGGATCAGAAGAACTCGGATACTATAATGTAGAGTTACAGGGATAGGCCGGCAGCACAGACTCAGCCCCAAGCCCCACAGGGAATCCTCCAGAAGACAGACCCATGCTCAGGGCTGCCCCAGAAGTGTCCTTGAGGCTCCAGTCTCCCACCATGTCCAGGGTCATCCCTGTAGCCATCAACCAGCAGCCCACTGAGGCTCTGCGAATTTCACGCAACAAGACTGGGCCTTTTTGTGTTTTCCCAGTTTTTTGTAATAGGCCTCTACTGGTTTTATATTGTTTAAAAGAAATTCAGGTTTTCTAAGGTGAAAGAGAAACTCTGCTCCAGCCTCGCTGCTGATGGCTGCGAATCCATGGGTTTATTTTGGCACCACGAACACCCACGCCAAAGTCCCATATGGCTTGTGCGGAAGGAAATGCATTCTCCTTCTCTAAAGGGCCGTACACAGTTTCACTCTGCATTTCAAACAGAAATATAAACTTGTCAGTCTTTGGGGTGGTGGAGGGGGGTGGACAGCCTACCCAGGATCTGTGGAACTAACCCTCCCTTTCCCCTATCCTTAGGACATGGGAATCATCTTTTAAGGAACGAGCCATCAGTTATGTGAACTCCTTCAGTGTTGCCCCACAGAGCCATTTACAAATTTGTGAAATGTCCAAGGTTGGTTCTCTGTGCTCTCCATGCACCTGTCTCCTGCACCTGTCTCACATACCATGCCCTCTGCATTCTTACAAGCATACAATGCATGAGCAAGTGCCCTGGGCCAACCATGAGGCTAAGCTCTGGAGATGCAGCAGGGGACAAACCAATCAAAAATTTTCAAACCCTAGGGATGCCTGGGTGGCTCAGTCTTTAAACGCCTGCCTTCTGTTCTGGTCATGATCCCAGGGTACTGGGATTGAGCCCTGCTTTGGACTCCCTGCTCAGCAGGAAGCCTGCTTCTCCTCCTCCCACTCCCCCTGCTTGTGTTCCCCCTTTCTGTGTCTCTCTCTGTCAAATAAATAGATAAAATATTAAAAAAAAAAAAAAAACACTTCCAAACCTTGATGGAGCCAAGGTCAGAAATAAAGGGAATTGCCCAGAGACCAATCCTCGGGTATATTCAGACAGGTTAGCAGGCAGCAGGACAAGACCCAGGTCTGACCAAGAGAGCTGGGGATTTGGAGGAAATCCTCACCCAAAAACTGTCTGCAAGGGAGGAATCTCAGGGCCAGTGGCTTCCACCAGGGCTAGCTTTGGGAGATAGCAGGTCTTAAACACACTTCCAGGCTACTCTCTAGGCCAAGCCCAGATGTAAGTCTCCCATAAATCAAGGGCACCAACACGTAATTTCTGAAAACATTCACAATTTCTATTTCAAAAGAAGCATCAAAGCATCATGAGAAAAATTAGAACCTTGCTTGACTTCTTAACACGATTTCAAAATTTAATTTTGTTTTTTAATAAACCCCATGAGGTTAAGAGAAGAACCATGAGCATTTCTGTTGTCAGGACCTCCAGAGCTACTCTCGATGCAGCCTTGGCTTCATAGTACCCTGGCTGTGCGTCACCCTCTGCTCTAAAGTGTACAGCTGACATCCTCAAACACTGACATCAAAAACATAGCGCTTCCCTCTCCACACGTCTAGACCCCCTCCCAGTTTAAGCTTTGCCCTTTGCCTGGCAGGAAAGGCTGCATGCTTTTCAGCCTGAAATGAGGACTCTAAACCCTTCTCGCCCTCAAATGTCCTCCTCTAAGGAGCTTATATCCTAGTTGTTTTCATTTGCATGCAAATCTTAAATAAATATCTTGCCTAGAATAAATTTGGCCTTTAAAATTACACACGCACCCACACATTTTCTCTCGGTCTCTCTGTCTCACCCCCTCTTCATTCTCCAAACACCTTTTTCTCCATCCCCTTGTCCTTCACACACGCATGTCTCCCCACTCCGCGCCACCCCACACCTGAGCCATCCCCCTGGAAGAACAATCTCCTGGATGGCCTTGCTGTGCCTCTCCCCTGCCCACCCACAGCTAACCCAATTTCTGTCTGTCTTTCTGCTATTGAACTTCTCAAGCCCGTGTGCCGCCTTCCTGAGTCATCACCCACTCACTCCTTACCTCCACTCACAGGCTGCCCCACCACCCCATAGCCACAAAAACATGGCCCCCACTGTCTCTATAAATTCACCTTTTTTCAATCCCTAATCTCCCTCTGATAATTCTGACACTACCTCTAATAAAGACAACAGCTCCCATTTATTGGGCTCGTATGACGCTCCTTCACGTTCATTATCTTATTTACTCTCCAACAATCCCATGAAACAGTGGTTAAAGAGGCCTGCTTCATTGACAGGTGGGGTCTCCTTCCCCTGAATCTAGAAGTGCTTTGACCAACAGAAGACAGCGGAAGTACTGCTGTGCCAGCTTCAAGGGCTCGGACTTAATAGACCAGCAGCCTCCACTTTCTGTCACCTAGAACACTAGCCCTTGGAAGTGTGAGCTGCACGATGGAGAGAGCACGTGGGGAGACCACAAAGAGAGGCCCTGAGACTTGGTGCAGAGAGGGATGCCCGGCTGGTCGCCACCCTTCAAGCCATTCCAACGGGTCCCATGCCTCCCGGAATGCACACAAGTTTTCCCCACTTGGTCCTGCCCAAACTGCAGATTCACATAAAACAAGCAAGCATTTGCCTTTTAGGACATTAAGCTGTGAGAAGATTGTCATGCAGCAATAAATAACAGAACACAGGAATGATTACGATTATCCACATTTTACATCTGAGAAAATGGATTCTCCAGGAGGTGAAGTTGGGGGCCAGAAGTCATACAGCTAGTCCTCTCCACCGTGCAGACCCGTTCCTGCAAATAGACTCCCCACCTGAAAACTTGCCTCTCTTCAGCCATCCTTCTTTCATTGCTGGTGTGCTGCACTGCACAGTGGTGGTTTTGGTGAAGATTAAGCAAGAGAATGCATGGAAAGTATTCAGCACTGTGTCTGGCACCTAATTAGCAATGGGCAAAAGTTTGCAAATAATTGCTGTCCTGGTCCTTTTTGATTGCATACTGTCACTTAGCAACTAGATTCTAGTGACAGACAAGGGAGGTGGTGTCCATGCAGGTGACTGTGCTGATCACTGTCGGCCAGCTCCCTCCAGGCCCACTTTTTTTTTTTTAAGATAATGTAGGGTTTAATGTTGAGCAAACTTGGTCTTGACTCTCAAAGGAGATAATTACAGAGTTCATTTTGGCTGTCAGAAGAGGAGACTGCCCACAATCTCAAAACATCCCAAACCAGTTAGGTTAACAAAGCATTTAGATGCTTGTACAAAGCACAGAACATATAGAAAAGACAGAAAGATGTGGCTCTGGCTTTCTGCCCCCTCCCTAATCCATCCATTATGTGCAGTATTTGACATTTTCACATATGCTCATGTCTCAGGAAAACATCTGAGATTAGTTATAAACCAAGAGATTGTACCTTATTAGTAGAAGGCTTGGGATTGTTCGATCTCATGGCTTTGCCTAATGATCACATAAATCCCACTCTCCCCACCATACCTGATAGTATGTTAGTGTGTATATGTTCTATAGAAACTTACTTCCAAAATGCACAATTTAATATGAAAAAAGTTAGTTGCCATGCATCTCTCTTTATCATAACCCTCCACTGCCAACACACCCACTGAACAGATCCTCTGACAGTGGTCAGTTCTCGGCATACAAACAAGAGGCTCCAAATTGAAGGCATCAGCCCACATCCTGGTCAGACTGGAACCCTTCTATCTGGCCTATTTCTCCAAGTGGCAATACCAACCTTCCCATTTCCACACATAAAAAGAAAGTAAATTGAGCTCTTCCATCTTCCTCAGCTCTGACATCAACCCCAGGTCCCTTTTGCACCTTCCTTGGTGCAGTCCATCCCTCCCTGTCTGTCTGTCCATGGCCACCACACTGCTCAGGCCACCTTCACCCCCACCTGAGGTGCCTGGATCTCCATGCTCCTCTCTCTCTGCCTGGCCAAATCCAGTCATTAAAGTGTCACATAAATAATCTTACTAAAGCATAAGGTTCCAACATTGTGGCTGTCCTCTAAAATCCCTAAGGTCATAACCATTCACTGTAGGTTCAAATTCACAGTCCTCAGCTTGGAGCTAAAAATGACTCTGATATGTGGATTCCTCCTCTCTCAAAGCCCACATAAGCCTCCACAATTTCTCAGCATGCCTTCTCTGTCCCTCCTGATGTCCCTCACTCTTCAGCAGGGTGCTCTTTCCCACCAGTACAAGGATGAGGTAGAGAGGGTAAGAGCAGGATAGAACCCAATATCCAAGAAACCTGTCTACCTCATCCATGAGGCCTGCCACCCATACTGCACCTCCCCAGTCAACCTGCTCTATGACCTCAGGGAATATCCACTGCCTGAAATCACTCATTTTGCCATCTGGTTTACACTGTCTTACATTGTTAATTACCTGGGCCACATGCATGAGGCTTATCTCTCCAGACAGACTGCAACTCATGGTTTTCTCAACACCGTATCAGCATTTCCAACAAAAGAACGATGCAGACAGCAGGTGGTCAATATTAAATGAAGTGAAAATGAAAAAGTCCATTCCTAGTCTTGGCCTGACCCCTAGTCTTTCTTTTTTAGGGATGTGAAACAAGTGAATGGAGGTACATGTTTCTGGTCCCAACAGAGAAAACTGTGTATCTGGGAAATTTCCCAGGTGTTTTGCTGGAGGTGTTAGGTTGGTAATGAAGCATGCTTTGGAAAGAAGTATGGTGCACTGTTGTTTTTTAACCTCTTTGTCATCTCAAGGGTAAAGTGGTTGTCATTGGGAAACAAAATGCATCAACAGGGATACAGAAGAGTAACCAAGGGAACTTCAGCCAGATGTGTTGTAGGTAAGAATCCTCAAAGGCAATTTTGGCAAAATCTCTTATATCCAGAAGATGTGACCTGGCTAGTAGCTCTTTCCAACTCCATGTTCATTATTACAATGTTGATAGCTTGAAATCAGCCACGATGGGAGTATTTATAGGACAGAAATTGGCAAATGCCCAAAGTCAGGACTAATATTCAGAAAGCCAGCTGTTAAACAATTACCAACACAACACTGGCAGCCGAGTACCAGTATCTGCACAGCCTACATGCTCCACAGTAATGACTGAGTGAACAATCTGAAAACAGATAAATGTGGGAATGAAGAAGGTGGAATAGCCTTCCAAGGCAGGAGCAACACTTGAACGTAACTATTATCGTTGGTGTTTCAGTGCACTTGTCCCTTTTAAGGGCAATCAACTCATCAAAAGCTCAAAAACCATCAAAAATCCAAGTCCCCAATTCTACACACAAATACAATAAAATTTCACATCCCAGTGAAAATACAGTTCCCTGGCTTCACTGAGGAATACACCTTCCAGATTGTTCTTAACAGCCCTATGGATGCTGGGGATGTATCACTGGGTAAACTTTGAAGTACCATATGGGGCCAGGTAAATAACGAAGATGGGTGGGAGTGGCCTGCTGAGAATCCATGGGGGTGCACATGCCCCACATACAGGCATGCAGAGTCAGAAAAGTATTATTAAATTGGTCACTATGTGGACCAAACAGGAAGCATCCAAATGCCTTTCTGAGCCAGCCAGCTATCCCAGTAGCCATGGAGGTGACTTCAGGCTATTTGCCTAACATTCTCATTTCTCTTTCTTCAAAGTCCTACTCTTCTCCAGCCATCATGGCACTGGAGGCTTGCCATGTCTGGTCTCTGGGCTTTTCTTCCTTTCCTGTTCCTCCATTTGTCTCTCTCTTCTCTTCTTTTTCTCTCCCTCTGTTCTTTTCATTCTCCTTAGCACTTAACAAAATGAAGTCAGGGGTCATGGCTGGTCACAGAGCTCTCCCCTCTGGTTGGGAACAAGGCAAGGATTCTTGCTATTTCATTTCTATTCAAGATTTCACTGGAGATTTTAACCAAAAATACAAGGGAAGGAAATAAAAGGCATAAATATTAGGATGGAAGAAATAATATGGTCATTGTTCACAAGTGCTATGGTTGTACACCTGAAAATTTATCTATAAACTTTAGAATTGCTAAATGAATTTGACAAGATTACTAGATCAAGTCAATATTTAATTGCATTTATTTATGCCAACAACAATTAAAAATAAAATTTTAAGAGATACTGTTTTCAGTAGAACCAAAAAACATTAAATACAGAGGAATAAATCTAAAGAAATATATGTAGAACCTTTTACAGAAAAGTACAAACATTACTGAGAGAAATTAAAGAAGCCCTAAAGAATTGGAGGTATATACTATGCTCATGGATTAGAAGTTTCATTATAAGAGTTCAACTTCCTCCAAAATGATCTATAGATCTAATACCATCCTCATACAGAAGTAGCTGAAAGATAAGTCTTCTACAAATCCTTTCTACAAATCTTATAGCCATGTAGATGTACTTCTGACTCACATAGTAGTCGATTGGCTGTTGTGATTCGGCTCCATATATTTTCTTCTGCCTGGATCCCCATTTGGGACATGCTTGTGACACAGAGAAAGAACAAGAAAGAGAATTGGATGTGACATATATCACTCTGATTGGATGTGACATATATCACTCTGCTTCTGATTGGATGTGACATATATCACTCTGCTCATATCTCATTGACCAAAACAAGTCACACACTCGGGCCTAAAAAGAGAGTGGAGATATCTATAGGGAGTTACTGTGACTCACATGGTAATGAGTGAGAATAAATGATTCTCCTGCAGATAAGGAGGAGTGAATAATTATGAACATTGACCACAGAAAGTTTCATAAAGGCATCAGGGACTCAAATCCATATTGCTGCTGTGGGACCTTCAGCATATGTTTTCTAACCCCTTTTCCAGCATGGTTGCCCAGTACCAGCTAACACATCTGCATCCCAATTGGCAAGAGTGAGGGAAGGGAAAATGTATACTCCCTCTCTTTCACTTCCACCCCATAGACCATAATATAGTCATATTGATAGCTATGGAAGAGACCAGAAAATGTAATCAAAGCTGGATGCCATATATCCAATTAAAATCTTGGGGGACTTGAAGTAAGGAAAAGAATTAAAACAGACATTATGGAACAATTAACATCTCTGCTACAAAATCCATTCCTCTCCTAAAGAAATCCCATAGTCTGTGATACCATCCTTCTAACTGTGCCACCAGAAAGGCCTCCAACCCAGGAAACCAAGCAAATCAAGTGGAACTCATAAATTTAATAAACATTTATTAATAAACACCTATCATATGCTACAACTCATAACAGCTAAAGAATCAGATATGATCCCTTCCTTCAAGAAGCTCACTTTCTTATGATCCTATCCATCTCAGGTATTGCTACATAACAAACCACCTCACCACTTCGTGGTTTAAAACAAGTATTTATTATTGTTTGTGAGTTTCTAGCTTAGATTAGTAGTTCTACAGATCTGACCAGGCTTAGCTGGTCTCAACTCTGCTCACTCATGTATCCGCAGTCACCTGCTTAAAAAAAAGCTATGTTGATCTCTGTAGGCCTTGTCTGAGGTATTTGGACTGACTTGGTTCTGGTCCACATTATCTCTTACCCTCTAGCTAGCTTGGCTTAGCACACTGGTAGAGGACACAATCCCAAGAGAGAGATGAATGCACAAGACCTTTTGCAGCCAAGTTCAAAACTAGCAACTTTCACATCCACCAAATTCTACTAGCAAAGCAAATCACAAGGCCAGCCCAGATTCAGAAGCAGGAAATTAACTTCATCTATTGATAATAGGAGTTGCAAAGTCACTGTGTGAAGGGCATAGACACAGATTGAAGTAGGAAAGAGGGAGCATTTTTGCAATCTTACGCAGTGCCATTTTTCTTCATTTTAAAGGCCTTCCACCATAATAACATAATAGAATCAAAAGGCTTGTCTACCCGCTCTAGAAACCAACTTTTTTTTTTTATTTGTTCTATGCCGTATATAATAGTTACTAGAATTCTTGGGAGAATTGTAGAACAACAACAAAAAAAAAATTGAGAATCATTGTTGTGTGTAGTGTGACCTCCTATGTAGGAAAAAAATACACTGGAGTGGAACTAATGATTTCTTTTGGAAGTCACTTAGATATTTCAACCAAGACTATTATGTTCCACCAGGGAACAGTTTTCAAGTTCATACATTTTATGCATGCTTATTAAACATATTTTATTCATGTACATATATATAAGTAACAATATTCAGTACAACAGTCTAAATATACAATCAATATAAAAGCCAAAGGAATAAACAGAAAATCGATCTTTGGTGCTAAACCTTGACCAAAATAACTATTGATGAGATTCTGGAATAAAGAGAAATGCTTGGGTTCAAGATATACTTTGTTGCTATAAAAATCCTATTAAAGTTGGCATCCATAACAAAATACTCATTCCAGTTTCAAGGATGGGATAATCATTTTTCTAAAGAAACTGTTTAAACACTAAGATGATCAGCCCAACACAATGCCTGTATATATAAACATTCCAGAGAAAACTCTTTACCCTACTTCAGCCTGGGTCGCATCGTCATCGTTTTTGACAAATACTCCATTGATGGTAAAAGAAAAAGACAATACATGAATTTTAATTCTGTAGGGGATGAGGTCTCCTTAGAGAAGTGACTAGCTTCTGAGCACAAGCAGAAAGAATTAGGAGAATTATTAGGAGAATACCTCCTAAAAGGGACAAACTAGCCCAGAGGAAGTAGAGACAATATTAGTATTTGAAGGAGATCCTCCAAAGTGCCCCAAATCAGAAGTTAAAACATAGAGAAATGGGAGTTTACAAGTTGCCTACATTAGCCTGAACTTGGTACTTGTTTGGACACCTCCCCTAGCCATCTTGATACAGAGTGGAACATGCTCTGCCTCCTACATCAATCCTTCTTTGCAAACATGAATTGAAATGAAACATGGTTGATTATTTGAAATAATGACTCAGTGTGTTCACATAATCTTTGGATAGTAGCTTCCCCTCCCACATAGGTGGCGGGTCTAGCCATGGGACTTACTTCGGCAAATGAAACAAAGCAAATGTGGTGCAAGCAGAGACTTGAAAAGTGGGGTGCCTGGGTGGCTCAGCGGGTTGAGCTTCTGCCTTCAGCTCGGGTTATGATCTCAGGGTCTTGGATCAAGCCCCACATGGGGCTCTCTGCTCAGCAGGGAGCCTGCTTTCCCCTCTCTCTCTTCCTGCCTCTCTGCTTACTTGTGATTTCTGTCAAATAAATTTTTAAAAAAGAAGAAAGAAAAGAAAGGAAAAGCACAGAAGCTTGTTCTCTTGCTCTTCTTGCCACCATGAAACAACCCCAGACTAGCCGCCTAGACTCTGAGAAACACCACACCACACCCAGTAACCGCCCCCCATTGTCCAAGCTAAGAGCCAGCCAATGGCCAGATATGTAAATGAGACCATTTAAAACCAGCTGGGCCCCAGTTGACACACCAATTATCCATAGACTCATCTGCAAACCTGAAAAGTCCAGTCTGGGTCAGAATAACAAATCTCACAGGACAGTGAGTTTAAAAAACAAAACAAAAAAAATTTACTGTTTTAAGTTAAGAAGTTCAGGTTTGTTATGCAACAAAGACTAACTGATAAAGATGATTAAGTCATGTTGCAGGCCACCTGAGGGGACACCAGCCACCCTGTTGCCCACGCAACTGAGCAGAGCTGGAACGGAGGCCTGCTCAGGCAGGTACTGGGGGTGAAGGGGCCTGGGGTGGCTTCTCCACAAGCCCAGTTGTGACAGAGCTCACTGTTGTTACACACAGCTGCTCACCTCTGCCCTACTTTAGCCTTTACAGCCATGTCATGGGTCTCCAGGGATGCATCTTCAGGTCCACTACATCGATGGGGCTGAATGGAGTTTTTCAGCAGTCTGTAGAATTTAATCTTCCAAGCATCCCTAGGCTCAAGCCCCTGAGAGCCAGACCAGCTCTGTCTTCTTCGTGGTACACAACAGGAGCTCCCTCCTACTCTTGGTATCTGGCAAGCTCACATTTTGCAGACCATATTTAGTCCTTGCTGGCTGCCACAGGTGTAAGGGCGCTCACAAATTCTTGCCTCAGCTTAGGTCCCTCCATGGCAGTGAGTCCCCCTGTCATCTTCCAGCCACCAATCTGGCCACTCCTTTTTCTCCACAAGATTCCACCTCTGACAAGTGCACCAGGGGTTAGAATACATCCTTCTCAACTCATCCTGGCCAAGAACCCATGGTCAGCATCCTCATTCACCATGGACTTCAAGTTCTTGTCTTTGCCCAGTTTAGTCCTGAACTGAGTTCTGCTTGCCAAGTGCCTTTCCCCCAGCCCTGAACTCCATCTACCTGACCCTACATTGACTTTGACTCCTGACTGCTCTTTCTTTGGTGTTGACCTGGTACCCCTGACCCTCAGCTTGTACCTTCATCCTAATTAATCCAGCCAGAACTTCTCCAGCAGGGAGCTTTTAAGCAAATTGACCTAAATACCTCCCAGTTTATTTCTCACCATGGCACAAATGAAAAATGAAGCCATATGGCACCCTAGAATAAAACTGAGGAGTTTGGTGAATGGGGTACATCTATATGAGACTTGGGGGGAAATCAATGCCTTATTATATAAATATTAAAAAATTATAATATGAAGTTTCATGGAAGATACTATAAATGTATGAATATATATAAGTATGAATGTATATAAATAAACTTCCAAGATTTTTTAGGCATGAAAAGGCTATGTTCAATTCCTCATCAAGGCAATTTAGTGATGCTCATTTCAAATTCTTAATGGTCAAAGATGACAAAAATCTTTGTTCATACAGGATTCATACAAATTCACACAAATGATGGAGAACAATGCAATACTACTTCTTATGATTATTCAAGACAGTTATTATAGTTGAAATTGCATTTCAGCAATCTAAGATCACTCCCTTTTCTTTCATTGACAAATGTAATATTGAAATTTCTTGGGACGATGTAAGTAGACTTCACATCCAGTTAAACATGCCAACCATAAAGGCCCTATTTGTACCATATGCTCACATCATCAGAAGAACCTTCTGGCAGCTTGGGCTCCACCTACAAATAGGCAGAAGTAAGTGATATCTATAGAGGCAGAGATTCAGGGCCCTGCCTGGAGCTGTCCTCACCCTTGACAGCCCATATGTGAACTGTGTACCATGGCTCCTGGGCATCCTGTCCAGGGGCAGGGAACCCGAAGGCCACACTCTCCATGACACCTGAGCTTCTTGCAGGGATGGGGTTGTGCCTGCAGATCTCACTATACTCTCACCCTCATAACCCCTTAAAAAAAATACCCAGATAAAGCCACTAATGACCGAAGACAACCTACCAGGGATAAGTCACTCCAGGCCCTCTGCCAGGCTATCTTGAGGGCATCTTTGACAATCACTGTGGCACAGCCAAGTTCCCAGGTAAGCCCATGCTAAGCCTCTGCTGCCATGATCTCCTAGGAGTCCTGCAAGCTGGGGCCAAATCCCATCAGCCCCAGTCCAGTTACTGAGCATCTCTAAACCTGTGTTTCTTCTTCCTGAAGATGGGCTACCTACATGATACCTTTCTGGCAATAATGTTGCAAGTATTATTAATTGCAGAGAGGATTTGATGTGGAAGTTGTGAAGGCTAAAGGAGATTATTATGTCTAACATACTTCTCTGAGCATAGTAGATACTATGTCTTTGTGCTTCCTTCTTCCCACTTCCCTGATGTGGGAACTATAGGATTTAAACCTTCTCTATTAACATATGACATGATTGATTTATCAAATTAGCATAGATGTTAATAGCATAGACTCTGAGAACGGACACATTTTGGTTTCAAATCTTAGTACCACCATCAAATTAAGTATTTGACCCTGGAAAAACTACGTAATCTCTACCCTTAGTTTTCTTGTCTGTAAAATCAACTTAATGATAGTTTCTATATTTTGAGGATTTAGTGATCTAAATATCACACAGCAATTTGCAGAATGCCAGGCATATGGTGAGGATTCATTTTATAAAAGTTTACTATTGCCTTTTTATTGCTGTTATTAGTCTCGTTTTTATTATGTTAATTATTAGCAAATTGCAAAGAGGTAAAGCATAGAATGAGCAACCAAAACAAGGTGAAAGGAAAAGTCACATACCCAAGCCATGTCCCCTTTACCATTGTCCCTAAGGCCTGCTCTGAAGGCAATACAAATTTCTAGGCACAGACCAAAGGGTCTGTGCTGGCCCAAGCATCCCCCAGAGTGGTGACCTCAAATTCTGCTCAAATCCTCCAAGGAAAGTACTGGTGATTCAGAACACTTCACCCCTGCTTAAATCATTTGCTTCTCACTGCAATTAGGATAAAATCCTGTCCCATTTACCTCGCCTTTTTTTTTTTCACTGACCTTCTCACTATACAAAGTTATCTTATTTTATTTGTGTTATTAAGGTCTTGTCTCTCCCGTCTAGAATGCAAGTTCTATGAGGGCAGAGATTTCCATGCCTTTCTTATGGATGTGGCCCAGCACCTAGATACCTAGGATAGAGTTGGATCATTGTAGGTACTCAATATATAAATATTAAATGAGTGAATATTAATTAACATAAACTGTGATCCAGTAAGAGCTCTGGAAAATCAGAGTTCCCAGGCAGTTTTGTAGGTATGTTATCTCAAAAACTCTTAGTATCATCTCATTTTACCTAATGAATGGTGAATGAATGAATGAATGAATTTGTATGTCAATACAGGAAAGGAAATTGTCAAAGACAAAGAGCCAAAGTCTGGATGACTTCTTGTACTAGGTGCTAGTTTCATCCCCACAGTAATGAAGGACCTGGGAATTTCCAGCCAGGTTGACTAAGCCAGTGGTGGTCTAATCAGGGGCCTGGGCAAACAGTGTTCAGTGAGAACCTGAGAGCTCGGTCTGTTCAAGGCTTTGAAACCTCAGGCAAGTTTCAATTCTTCATGATACCCATTCTTCCTCCGAAAGCTAGAGCTTTAAACCACATTATTTCTTAAGTCTTTTCCACCACTAAAAAAGAAATTTGATGAGTCCAAGCACTCATAAAATCCCATACCTTGATTGAAAACTGCTCACTGTTCCTTGAAGGAACCCCCACTCGGTGACTGACTCCTCCCACAGCTGGAGTCTGGAGCCCCAGCCTCACTGACTAACATTACAGCAGAGGCTTCCCAGATGTGCAGAGCCCCTGACTCGAGATGAAGCTTCTATCATCCGAGCCCCACCTCCTTGAAATTAATTTATGTGCTTATTGGTTTGGTTTGGTATTTCCTTTGTGTGGCTCTAAATAGCCATGAAAAGAAAAAAAAAGTCAAAGTCGATGACAAAGTTTTCTTTCTCTCTGGTGGAGTAAAACTGTCTCCCTGTTTTTCAGCTGACCCAGAATTGCTAATTCTGCTGATTTCCTACTGTAACTGCCTCCTCATTTACCACACAGTGGAGATCTGATTCCTTCCTACTGAGACAAGTAGTTTTGCCTGCTCCTTTGGGTTTTTAGTATTCTTCCAAATTATTCTGATTGATATAGACCTCCATCCATGCTAATTATGCATAGCTTCTCTTATAAAGTGTGGTTTCCATAGCAACAGAGAAGGGAGAACAGGTGTGCGGAAAGCTGTGATGTATTAAATGAGTTACCCTCTGCCTCTCCTAAGCAGATTGCTTTTCTCTGTGTTTATTTATAGCAGGCAGTAATTAATCTGTGTGAATCTCGTGGCTGGGGTTTGGGGGTGGGGAGAGGGATACAGAATGATTAACAAGAGTCCTAATTATCCTCATACCTTTGAATCTGAGAATTTCATCACCATTGTTGGATAATTCTAAACTAGAATCGTTGAACTTTCACTCGAACAGAGATGCTGTTGCATAATATTCGGGGCTTTCATCTGGAGAAGGAAACATTCTTACAGCTGCCATGGTGCTTGATGTGGGCACCTGTGCCATGGCATTTTGCAGAGGACTCCAGAAGCAGCCCCCCAGTCTCTCTCAAATGACCTGTCAATGTATAAAATTAGAGCAGACCAGTGACCCAGACTCTTGGGACAGCCCGGCCCCACATGCTCTGAGGCAGAAATGTTACCACAAAGCAGAGAGAAAAAGCAGGGCAGCATCATGCAAAGCTGGCCTCATGCAGAGCCCAGAATGCTGCTGAACAGAGAAAAGTGTTTGAGGAGATGGCAGACCTGGGCTCTAGTCCAGTGCCAATACGACTCTCTGAGTTAAAGCATTTCCTTCATCTGAGCCTCAGTTTTGCTATCTGTAAAATGATGGTGTTAAACCAGAGAATCTCTCAGACTTTCTCAAGCTCCTGGAAGTTGCCATCTCTATCTCAGGCTGAGCAAAGATAGGCTATAGTAACAGAGAAACCCAAAATCTTAATGGCTTAAAAGAAAGCTTTTTAGTCACCCCTTCTCTGTGTCCATCATGGGTCGCTTAGAGACCCTTTTGTGTCTTCATCTCACTCAAGGACCAATGTCAATGGAATAACCATGGAAAGAGTGCTGTGGGGATTGACAATGAATTGATGATTGGCCAAAACTGGTCACAGGTCCTCGCCTAACTGCAGGGAGCCGGGCAGTAGCACCCTGCCAGGAAGGCAGAGAGCTGGACTACTGGTGAGAACATTATGGTTACAATGTAACCCTTTGCATCCCTGCTGAGAAACTCTGCTGCTCTGGATGGACTTCTGGAGTAACAATGACAACTTTGTAAACCATAGGTAAAAATCGGATGCGGGTGATACGGGAAATAGACCAAATAGGAGAGAATATGCCAAAGTAACCATAACAGTGAACTGGGGTGTAGACTTATGAGTGATTTTTCTTCTCTTTCTTCTGGTTACTTAACTATGACAATGCTGTCAGATTGTACCTGGAATTTAAAAGTTTAATTTCTTTTAACTCAACATCTACGTATTGAAGACCTATTTAATGTAGGCACAGTGCTAGTCACTGCAGGAAATGCAAAAATGGTAAAGTCCAGTTGGCCAGTGACTGTTTTCAATGACATGGGCTTGTATGGTACCGGCAGAGGGTGGAGCGAAGTGACGATGCCGAAACTAATAGTCAAGGGGGAAAGAATGGTAGAAATCCTCCAGAGGTAGACCAGCAAAAACATTTGAGGGAGAAATAACAGAGAGAAGGTCATTTGTGGAGAAAGGTGATGGGTCCTATTTGGGTCCTTTTGATGCACAGAGGCCAGAAAAGACACTGAGCCTGGAGCACATGTTCTAGCTGGATATGGAGATGAGCAAGCCATCTGCTCCTGAAGGGTAGACAAACCCATGGAAGTGTGGGAGCTTCCCGAGGGCAATCCACAGGCAGGATATAGAAGATGAACATTTAGAGTCAGGGATAAGAAAAAGAGTCAACTATGGGGCCAAGGAGAGGTGGAGGCAGAAGCATTCTCTGTCATGGGAGTCATAGAAGGTGGGCATTTCATAAAGGTGTGTTTTCAAACTACAGGAAGGTCAGCCAAGGCAAAGGACAAGAGCAACTTTGGCTGATGCAAGTTCAGGAGAGTAGAAGAGAAGAGGGGATCAGACAGAAAATTCTGAAGCATAAGCAGGTGGTGTGGACATGGAAACACTGGGTGTGAACCTCTTTTTCAGAAAGTTTAGGACTTAAGGGAAAGCAATGCCCAAATAAGGAAAAGATGTGTTTATAATGGGTGGAATAAACCTTGGTGTATATGAGCAGAAGCAGAGAAAGCCAGAAAAGGAACAGGATAAAAATGCTCTTGGGGATATATACATGGGGAGAATGTACATTTGAAATGCTGGTATTCAAGCAATTTTGACTTATGAAAACAGCAATTTCATATGGTTCGATTGAATAAAAAAGCACTGAAAGCTAACTATTCACTCAGAAAAGAGAGCATTAGCCAGATTTGTTTGAGACTGGCAATAGGACAAACATAGACCAAAGATGCTTCTGCTGGGCCCTAGAGATGCTAGATGAATAGTATCCAGCACTTGTTCTAGAGAAGTTTGGAGAACAGACATGAAACAATCATTTTGAAGATTTTTGTATTTATTTATTTATTTGAAAGAGAGGACGGGGGAAGGGGCAGAGAGAGGGAGAAAGAATCTGAAGCAGCACTAAGCATGGAGCCCAACACAGGGCTTGATCCCACACCACGAGCCCATGACTTGAGCTGAAACCAAGAGTCAGATGTTTAACTGACTGAGCCACCCAGGCACCCCATGAAACAAATCATTTTGATTCACCATGATAATTGTCCTGTGTGTGTCACTTTCAATGGAAAGTAAGCAGTTCCAGGAAACCAGGAAGGACCTAGAAGGATGTCAAAAGAATGTCCAGCAGGGCATCTGATCGGTCTGGAGAGACAGACAACATTAGCCTGTGCGGGAGAATGAAGGAAGCCATCATCTCAGGCAGCAGAAGAGCATGATGAGCTCAGGGAACTACAAGATTTTTCATCTCAGGCAGCAGAAGAGCATGATGAGCTCAGGGAACTACAAGATTTTTGACATTACTGAAGTTAACAGAACAAGGGGAGATTGTTAAGAAATTAAAGTAAAGGGGCGCCTGAGTGACTCTGTCGGATGAGCAGATGAGCGTCTGACTTTGGCTTAGGACATGATCTCAAGGTCCTGGGATCGAGTCCCGCATCAGGCTCTGCGCTCAGTGGATAGTCTGCTTCTGCCTGACTCTCTGGCCCACTCCCCACTCATACCTATGTGCTCTCTCTATATTAATTAATTAACTAATTAATTAATTAATCTTTTTTCAAAAAAAAAAAAGAAACTTAGTTTGAGATTAGGTGGGGTGGAACATGGAAGTCCTGTGGATAATAAGAAGTTTGCAATAAACATTCTCCAATGCCACACTCTCAGTGGGAGCCTCAGAGAGTCTACTCTCCAAGCTTCCACAGCATTTATGACCCTCCACGTCTGTCTCTCTGACCAAAGCTACCTGAAAGGGTCTTAGACTAGTCGCAGGAATATGAACGAGCTGGAAGTGTTTTAATCCCTGTGATCTTGGTGGTCAGACCCAGATGGCTGTATGTGTTTGGAGAGATGGCACAGCACGATATTTAAGAGAAAGACTCCAGAGGCTAGCTGGTTCACTCCAAATTACTACCACTCACCAGCTGGGCAAGGAAGACAGAAGAAGCCTGTTGCCTCCGTTTCCACATTGGCCCAATGAAGATAATAATGCTACCTACTACAAAGTGTTGTTTTCAATAATAAGTGATATGATAAATGTAGACATAACATTTCCAGGTGCCTAGCAAGTACTTCATAAATGTTGGTTAGCAGTAATAGGCATGGTTTCAATAGCAGCAGTAATAAGGACAAGAGCATGTGACATTATGCCTCCTGCTCTTTTGGGCACAAGTTCTGATCTCCTTCCATAATAGTAATCCATGGACACGCCAAGACATCCCAAATGTCAGTAATATAAGGAGGGTGGGAGGCCCAATCACAGAGAGCATGTCCTGCCCCCATTTATCTTTCAGAATTCTCCCAGAAGGTGTGCTAATGGTGTTCCTCCCTCTCCAGACAACTAAGAAAACATAACTAATTGCCTGATGCCCTCTCCCACCCTGTTCCATACCTCTTAAATTCCACTTGTCACCCATGTTTTGGACTTGGGCAAAAAGTTACACTGAGGAGTGGAGATGAGTTGTCTCACCCCATAACTCACAGAGCATGTCCCTGTTGGGGGGACACCACTTATATCACCAATGGTCAAGTAGAGATTTTGGACCCAAAGAAAGACCAGCTTGCTACTGTACCCAACAAACACATCCAGACCCACATAAAATAAAGACTGGAGTTTAAAGCCTGCGAAGGCTGAAATACAACTTTGACCTCTGCTCTCTCACCTCTGTGCATCCCAAATCTCCTGCTTGTTCTGTAAGAACAGATTCTAACCACCTTCAGAGTCTTACTTTCTAACTAAAAACCACAAGTGAGAGAAAGAGGTAAGCCCTCAGCAGTTCCCAGCCTGAGATCCCAGCACCTAGAGTTTCATCAAAGGAAGAATAATTGAGCTTCAGGGAAGGAGGAGGTATGTATTATTTCCAACTTTTCCAAAATCTTTATACAAGCAGTATTTATTTATGAGACCCCACAGGAACCTAAATATTTCTTAGCCTAAGATCCATGAAGCTAATGATAAGAGATTCTTTTGGGGCCTAAAATGAAAACATCTTGGGGCGTCTGGGTGGCTCAGTTGGTTAAGCATCTGCCTTCAGCTGAGGTCATGATCCCAGGGTCTGGGGTCAAGACCCAAATCAGGGTCCCAGCTCAGGGGCAAGACTGCTTCTCCCTCTCCCTTGAGAGGCCCACTTGAGATTCTCTACCTCTTCCTCTGTTCCTCCCCCTGATCAAACTCTCTTTATCTCAGAAACTTAAATAAAATCTTTTAAAAATAAAATAATATAGGGGCTCCTGGGTGGCTGAACCAGTTAAGCGTCTGCCTTCAGTTTAGGTCATGATCTCAAGGTCCTAGGACAGAGCCCCACATCAGGCTCCCTGCTCAGGGGCAAGTTTGCTTCTCCCTCTCCCTCTGTGATCTCTCTCACCTTTGCTGTCTCTCAAATAAATTAATTAAATATTTAAAAAATAAATTAATTAGGGCACCTGGGTGGCTCAGTTGGCTAAGTAACTACCTTTAGCTCAGGTCATGAGCCCAGAGTCCCTGAATCGAGTCCTGCATCAGGCTCCCAGCTCCCTGGGGAGTCTGCTTCTCCCTCTGACCTTCTCCCCTCTCATTCTCTCTCTCACTTTCACAAATAAATAAATAAAATCTTTTTAAAAATGAAATAAATTAATTTAATTTAATTTAATTTAATAAAAACACCTTGCAGTAACTAAGAAGCGTCATCTTAAGATGGAGAAAGCAAAGTCCAGAGACGTGAAGCAGGTTTTCCAAGGCCAACCCTCCTTAGCTGGAGAATTAAGCCTGGCATCCAGATGTCTTCACACTCCCCCCCCCCAAAAACTTCCCATTCCTTTGCACCATCTCCCTTGAAGATGGAGTTGCAACTCGTGATAAAAACACTACTTGCAATTCCCCTGTTACTTTCAAACTTTGGGGAGTCAAGCAATGGAGATGATAAAGTTTTGATATCCCAATAATCAAATAATATCAGGTTAAAAAAAAGTGCTAGAAACCCACCACAGTCACATAGCAACTCTCATGGGTAGACAATGCTCCGATTGTTCGAATCTCTGACTCTGGTAGGTTTATTCTCACATCTTTTTTTATTTCTGAAATGACTTGGGAAAAAGTAATAAAAAACACTATAGCAATAAAAACAAAAGTAGAAAATAAGGAACCAGTACGTGCACCCTCTAAAAAGGAAACTTGACTTCAAAGTTAGCCTGCTTTGTGCTTGAAAAAGGGGAAAAGAAAGAAAAGGAGAAAATAAAATTCATGTACGATTTTAGCACAGAGTTTTAGCACAGAACGGGGAAACACTGAAAAAATATATATTGGTCTCAGTGGATTTCCCAAGCACCAAAAGAAACATCAAAAAATTATTAAATTCCCAATTACTGCCATCTGTACATATGTTTTTCACAGCTAGAAAACAAAGTTGAAAATCAACCAGGACAAGTGAGTGGAATATAGATGTACCTGAAGCCTTTACCCAACCACAGGGCCCGAAGGGGTCAAGCAATTGAAAAGCTGAGCTAACCAGGGAAGATTTCCCACGGGGAAGCGCCTGCTTCAGAGTTCATCTGCTGCTGCTCAGAGTTCCTTCAGTGAAATAACAGCCCAGGAGCCGGGCTCAAAGCTGGGCTCAAAGCTGGTTTCTTCTCTACCAAAGGACCCTTTATTGACCACAGTGGCTGGCACTAACACTCCTCACTTTCCAAATCACTGACGCATGCAACTATGGAAACTCTCGAGGGTTGCCTTTTTTTTTCCCCCCCTATCTGTGGCTCCAATGCCTCAACTAGAACAGGCTTAATAAAGGTTCTGAGAGCCTTCAGATAAAAACTGAGGTTCCAGAAGGCTAAGTATTTTGTCCAAGGCCACCCTGCTTCTAAGTCTTGATTCCGTCTCCAGTGTACTCACCACTGTTTCCACCTGCCTCTCCTCTTACCTGAGATCACACACACCCATATCACACACTCAGATCACCACAACCTATTAATCCTTTCTTCTCCTTGAAGATCCCAGAACAAAAACTAACCAGCTGTGGATGGCTTGCCATAACTCTCATGCCTCTCTCCTTACCTCTTCACCGTGTTACTGTAGTTCCACCCCCTGGGATGGCCTTGGGTCTTGCTTCCACCAATGGAAAGTGACTAAAGAGGCACTGAGACTGGAGGCTTCTACCTTCTTAGCACCCAGCTCCTACCGTGTGAACAAACCCAGGTTGGCCTGAAGGCCCATCACTCCCAACAAATCCAGATGTGATGGTTCAATCCTGGAGTCAGAGAAGTTAAGTGGCTTTCCCAAAGGCACAGAGCAAGTGCAAAGGCAAAACTTGGTATAGACAGTTTGTCTTGACTTCCTCTTAGTGCTTCTTCCACTGCAATCTATAAAAAATACTACTTAATGAGGTTAAACAAAGAGTGTTGGATAAAAATATTAAAAAAGTTGCAAAAAGGAGACTCTCACAATTGTCTCCATTCTGCACTTGTCACCCATATTTCAAGCCATTTACCATTGTTTATCACATATCCCACGGTAATGACCCTCCATTCCACCAATCCAAATCAAGTCATACATCCAAATATCAATCTTCTTGGCTTTGTTTTTGTTATTGTTCTTGTTTGGGGGTTGTTCTTCATTTGCCTTTGTTTCCTGGAATATATGGTGACAGAAATACCAGGGTTCAAATCCCAGCTCAGCCACTGAATTGACTGTTGTAACATTCCTAAGCCAAGGGCGGAATTTCTTGCAATGAAATACAAATCTCTTTGACCTAAACTTCCCCACAATTAATTTGCTGCCTAAAAATAGTTTCCACTAAGAGGAAAAAAAAAAAAGAGAGAGAGAGAGAGAGAGGGAGAGAGAGAGAGAGAGGGTTGGGTATTAACCTAACCAACATCTCCGGAGATACAACCAGTGCGACTTCACAAGGACAGCTCCTAAAAATGTATCTGCAAGTTACAGGATGTAGCTTTTTCAGATACGACATGCCACAGGAAAAGCACTGAGAGCCATTGTGTTGCTGCAACTTATTATACTGTTTAATTAGAATTTTTCTGTCACAGAAGCAGCTTAAACAGCAGTTATCAAAGGCATAAATATCTCAGCATCAACACTTCTGCCCCAGAATTTAAATAGAACTAAAAATAAAAGAAAAAGGCACAGGTAAATGCCAGGATGTGGTGGCTCCCTTACCATACGAACTGGTGAGGGGGGAGAACAGCCATCAGGCTCACAGTCCAGCCCAGAGGAAGACACATCAGTCAACGTATGTTTGGGAGCTTCACCCACCACCATTAAGGCAATTAGTTTAAGGTTTCACTCTGTCGGCCCCCACTTTTCCTAAAAATTCATTATCTGATATATTCAAGTTTGCTGTATCTCCTCTAGCCACAAAATTCATAGGTGACAATAACAGATGATCTTTTGCCCACAGGGACAACATTTTGCCTTTAGTAGCTATAGCAACAATAAAACAACATAGCCATGGAGGGTTTGTTGATATTATATTGTCGTTGTTGATCCTGAAACAGGGAAGCTGATCTTCTTTGTCCCATGGCACACCACAGCAAGGATATCTGCCAGCATCTTGTCTTCTGAGTAACTTAGCAAAAGCTGTCACCTTACCATGTTTATAGAGCCCTATAGACCAAGTTTGAATAAGAACACTGGGACATTCTAGGTAGGAAGTCACCAGGACCCCAACTCCTAATGCTTCAGATTCAAAGACAGGACTGTTCATTAGAATGTCTTCAGGGACTTCAACCAGGACCCACTGTAGGGCCATAAGACCTGAGATGAAATTTCCTCTGGAAAGGCAGAGGCCAATCTAGCACAAGAACCATAGTATTTGTAGGGACACAGTTAGATCCCAATATGGACATTCCTTCCCACACAGAGCCATGCCCATTCCTATATTTGTTATCTATGAATGTTTTGCACCACAAAGACAGAGATGGATAGTTTCAACAGAGACCAAATTAGTTGAAAAGTCTAAAATATTTACCTTCTGGCCCATTCCAGGAAAAGCATGTTGACTTCTATTTTAGGGAACAGTGACTGAGCCTGTGATGTGACCAGGGAAGCTGTCACTCTGGAGGCCAATGCTGGAGTACCATTAGGCACACACTGGTATCTGAACTACCAAGGACATCACTGCAGAAGGTCCAAAGTCATACAGCTGCTGAGTGGCAGAACTGGGAACAAACTCACACCCTCCTGAGTCCAGTTCTGTAAATCAAATGGATATAAACTGCCTTTCAGCAGGGAAGGGCTGAGTAATTGCTACCAACCTGGGCTTGCATCCC
Organism: Mustela nigripes; assembly: GCF_022355385.1. Classification (NCBI taxonomy): domain Eukaryota; kingdom Metazoa; phylum Chordata; class Mammalia; order Carnivora; family Mustelidae; genus Mustela; species Mustela nigripes. The sequence continues at coordinate 66,104,713 of NC_081558.1, forward strand.
AGGCTTCCTCCCAGAGGGACAAGAGGAGTGTCATCCTTTCTGAAGGATTTGTTCTCTGAAACCCTTTGTACAAGGTTCCAGCTTTGCGATCCATGAAGCCTCTTTGGGGTTGGTTGTGAAAGTCAAACACTTGCAGTGTTTCTACAAGATAAACCCCAACCAAGGCGGTGGGCCAGTTATTGACTGATCACCTCTCAGCTCCAAATTCACCCTTCAATACCTGCTGTGCCATACTGACTGGACTGGAAGCATTTCTCCTTTACAGTGAGCACAGAGCTAATGTTAGTCAGTAGAGGGCGCAGATGGGACATCTCAGGAGGCAGGGGCTTCTCTTCCTCATTGGCCTTGCTCTATTTTTGCTTTTCTTGACTCCACTTGCACTTCCTGTGTCATCAGCACATGTGTCATCCTGTGCACATGGATGGGACATGTAATAGCAATCTGCCCCAAATGCATGCCCGAAGTAGGCAGATCCTCAAGGATCTCCCAGCCTCCACCTCAGGCCCAGAGATCTCCTTCCTGCAGCCCTCTGGTTACAGACACTGTGTGGCCACAGCCTCCACCCCACAATGGCAGCCCCCCCCCCCCGCCCCATCTGCACTCCAGTCTCCCAGCCTCAGCTCACACCCCATAGGGTTGTCGCTGTTTGTCCAGCTACTGCGGATGAGTTCCAACTCCCACAACCCAGCCATGTTCTCCACCATCCAGTGCGTTGCACCCAGACCCTCTTCTGTGAGGTCTGAACACCCCCTTCCATCCTTGTCACTCCATGCCCACCTTTGGAGAGTTATTTTTCCATCATTGCACATACTATCTTATCATAGCTTAATAATTCTTTATATTAAACTTCCCGTGTTTTGAAATCACCAAGTACAGTAATTAAATGCAGACTAACTCAGAGGCAAAAGTCAATCAGTGACAGGGATGGGTCACTGTTCTCAAGAAATCGCTCTGAGAGACATACATTTCTCTGTGAATATCCCTCACAGTGTAGGTATGTATGTATCAAAAGCTACTTATTGAAGAATGAATGAATAAATAGATAGTTTCCACTATGACCAAGAAAAAAAGACGCCATGGGGGATTAAATAGGTGACACTAGAAGACAGAGGCCAGTCAAACACAGACACTCAGGACATTTCCTTGACCCCGTAAACCACTCCACATGACATCTCAACCGTTTCTAAAACGCAGTATTTTTCCCTAAGTGTATCTAAGCTATGCCTGTCCATATTAGACTATCTCCTTCAATTCTACTCAAATTCAGCACCTTCTGTTCCCATAGCAACCCACAGCCTGTAATAAACAATCAGTTTTTGTTAAAAGAATTTTAAAAAGGAAGCTTTTGATGTTTTTCTTTAATACTCTCATCTTTCCATTATGAATATCTGGTAGTTTTAATGCACACCTCCATGAATTAGGTCACATAAGCTCTAGACACTTTTAAGAGTCCAATGTTTTGGTGCCAGAATATACAACTTCCTCCCCTGACATCTGGCAACTACACACCAAAATTCTTACTTGAAAGTTGCACACAACAAATAAGGGGAAGTGAGGAAACACCATGTGCTAATTACGATCCCCAGAGGCCATGATCATAGACCTTCCCTCCAGGTTTTAGACAAGGAAGTGTGACGTGGAGGGAGAGCAAATGGCTCCAGCCCTAGAGAGGTCATCAGCTAACCAACCACAGTGCCGGTGTGCATTAAGACTCGACGATTGCCAGCAAAGATTTTATTTTCTTCCCTTGCAATGAAGAAAACTGATACTTGCTGCGCTCTTACTATATCCTAGTCACTGTGCTTGTATTTTCCATAATTCCCTCCAATCTTACAGTATGCTTCAAAAGAGGGATTATTGTGTCCATTTTACAGATGGGAAAACAAGAAAGATTAAAGTACCTCTTGACAAATCTGAACTGCCCTGAGGCTCATTTACTCCCCCATTCTTGGTGACTTAACAAAGAGCAAGGACAGCAGGACTGGATTATCACAACAGAAGAGCAGGTTGTTACCAATCCTATTGCTGGGTCTGCAGGCTTCCTAATAGCACCAAGGAGCTCCCATTGCCGTGTAGTTGCATAAAAATTCTCTCTTCCCCAAGCCCATAGTTTAGCCTAGTGGAACCCCTCCTTCTGGAGCTATGGTCACAGCACTTCATATCTCTAGCCAAAACTTCAGGAACCGAGTTCAAAGGATTGCTTGCACTCTACTTCTCTGCTTACAAATTTCCCCCCAGTAAGCTCTATTTTATGTTTGCCTCTTGTAGGGCTACAGGTGTGTGACCCCACCCCTTTTATATCCTATTTCCCAATATCCCAGAATTGGGACACAATTTGTCTGACCTTCAAGCTCATCGTCCTACCACAATGCTGTGTATGTGTGTATGCGTGTTTGTGTGTGTAAAATTCTGAGATTACCAAAATTACCCTGAACAGATCTTTGTGCTAAATAAGGTGAGTGATTGCATGCTTAAAGCTTTGCATCCCTCATGAGTTGGATCCCAGGAAGAAGGTGAAAATTGTACCCATTGCTTTCACTGCTGTCCTCAATGACTCTAACTTAGCAATTTTTCTAATCTGCATTTTGCAATCCATTCCCCAGATAATATTTTTATTAATCAATTCTACCAACAAAGTCAGTCTTTTTCTATGGGCAAAATATTTAGACAGATACCTCACAAAGAAAGATATGAGTGGTCATAAGCATACACAAAAGCAGTCTCATCATTCCTCAAGAAAATGCACTTCAAAACTAAACTGAGATGCCACTAGACACCCTCCAGAAGGGCCAAATTTTAAAGGACTGAAAGTCTGTGTGAGAACTGATTGGCAACATCCGACAGAGCTGAAGATATGCCTATCCTCTGACTCAGCAATCCCAATTCTAAGTATCTATTCAAGAGAACTGAAAACACAAGTCTTCCAAAAGACCCGTGCAAGAATGGGTTCAGCAACTGTATTCGGAAAGGCCAGTTTGGAGATAGCCCGGTGGGAAGGGCATGAACAGGAGAACAGATAAACAAACTGTGGCACATCCATATAATGGAACACCCCTCAGCAGTGAAAAGGAGCAAATTACTGATTACACATGACACTATGGATAAATCTCCCAGGCATAAAACACCAGACACAAAGAGCACCTGCTGTTTGATTCCTTTTACATGTAATTCTAAAAAAGACACAACTTATCCATGGTGTCAGAAATCAGAACAGTGGGAATTTGGGAGGTTACTGATTGGGAAGGGGCATGAGGGGACCTTCTGGGATGGTGAAAACCGTTCCATATCTTGACCTGGGTGATGCTCACTTGGAGTATATGTTTGTAAAATTTCATCAAGCTGCATGCTGAAGATCAGACGTTTTACTGCTTAAATAAATAAAGGTGTGAGCACAAATTACAGGAAGAGCCATGGAAAACAGGTGAAAAGATAAAGCCCACAGCAAGTGGTTGAGACAAGATAAAAGCCCAGATCTTCCGAGACACACTTGTTCTCTATATACACCACACTTGGGCAACAGAAAGTGGGGCTTTCTCATCACACGGAGGAGGCAAGTGGCAAAGCCAGCTTATTTCCCTACTGGAGTCCAGAGTCCCTTTTCAGCAGGCTCTGTGGAATTCGGGGTGTTCATTTGGACAGTGAGTCATAGCTCATGGGGATGAGAGTCCTTCAGCAGCTCAGGATTTAAATAATGATGTGTCAACATCTGCCTCCGATGACTCAGATTTAATCTTAACAGTGACCTTGTAAACTTGCAGGATTATTAGAGCTGGCAAACAGACAAAGAATATTAAAGTTGTTTGTCAAAAACCTCTCTGCTTCTGTCAAGAAAAACTTCCAGAACAGAGGAACACACATGCTTCAAACAGAAGAACCTCCAACTGGAAATGGAAGGAATAAGATCCCTTTAAAGCCTATTTTGCCAGGAACAATCAATTGGATAGAATAAACTTCTGGTGTTTGCTTCTTTGAAGAAATTCAGTATTTTTCATGTTATTCAAGGAGTCACTGTGTTGTGGTGCTTTAAGATTAAAATTATACGCCTCTTGGAGATTAAAATTCTCCACCTTGTGCTGAAGTCAAAAACTCTAAGTGATTGCCTCTTATCAGATTTGGTGTCCAAGATTCTGACTTTTCTTGGCTCTGTCTGTGCTACCATAGGTCCTTTAGATAGGCCACATCAGATTCTCTGAGCCTCAGTTTCCCCATCTGTAAAAAAGGAAAGAAGGATGAAGGGCATAGTATTAAAAGACATAACAGAGGTTACAGAAGGGTCTGGCACATGGTAGTAGGTACAGAGTGGTCATGAGCTATTTGCAAAGCTTTCCCTGCCCATCCTGTAAGTCAGCCTCCAAATAGATCAGCCTCAAGGACCGCTGGGAACCAGCCACACCAGGGCTGCAGCCCTGCTGGCAGGTGAGCCACAGAATTGGGAGGGGTCCTTGATTCCCAGCATACGCCCAACAGTATGCTAAGAGCCAGCAAAGCCGCAAGCCACTTCGCATTGGATCGGCTCACTGACGCCTCAGCACACCTCTGGGAGGTCTCTACAAGGCCCTGTAACAGGTAAGAAAGCTGGAGCTTGAAGTGTGAATTTCAGCTAAGAGGTGGCTGAGTCAAGACTCACACACCAGACCACCTGGGCTGGAAAAGCCTGTGCTTTTTTCCATTCAACACAACTAACGAGGCCCTGGAGAAAAGACACACAACCTGGAATAGGAACAAAGGACTATTATGGTTTTCTATAACTGGGTCACCAACTACATCCAAACATGAAGATCTTAATACAGCCATTATTTTCTTTCACACTTCACTAGGTTGGGAATTCAGGAATTCAGTTGGGAATTTAGAAGCCGGGGCTAGGAAGTTCACTTCCAGGATGACCTCTTCATATCTTGCCTGATACCCCTTTCTGTTCCTTGGCTTTCTCTCTCTCCATGGGGCACATTATCTGGTGGTCTCAGGAGAGCCACACTTCTTACATGGCAGCTGGTTCTGAGAGGTGGAAAAGAGATATTGCCAGGCTGGCTAAGGGCCACATGCAGCGCTGACACTGTCTCTACCATCCCGTTGGTCCAAGAAGTCATGGGGTCAACCCAGTGAAGGGGATGAAGAAAGAGGCCACCCTTCTTGAGCGGGGCATGGTTAGCTCCCATTGAGAAAGCACACGTGGGATGAGAGTTCCATTATACCACTCTGGAAGACATATTCTGCCCCAAATTTCCCAACCATTCTCTATTTGCAGGCCTGAGAACCCAGGACCTAATTACTACTATAACTAAGCACAGCAGTAAGTTCAGTGGCTTACTGACAATAAAATACTTTTATGAGGCATCTATCATTAAGTGCTTATAAAACTCTGAAAGATCAGCTTTGTTTACAGAGGAAGACAGAAGAAACTTGTCTAAATAGCTACAGTCATGAAGGGGGCTTTGGGGCTCCAGGCCTGCTCTGCCTGTAATACCGGGATTGTGGGAGATGAACGTAAGCATAGGGTCTTAGAGACCTCTGTTTGTTACTATAGAGTGCTTGCAAAGAGCTGGGGGTGGCAGCCTCCTGCACATTTAGGACAACTCATTGTGCCATGGACATTAAGAACAAAGAATGCAGGGGCTCTTCCTATCTTACTTCTAACATAAAATGTCAGAACCTTATCCCAGAAGGTGTAGGACTCGGGTTTCAAGGCTAGGACTGCAGTCACTGGGACTATAACGAAAACCACTGAAATCCAAATTCCCAGCTATGGCTGCAATCCACTGTCCCCCAGCTGGTCTTTGGATTTCCAACAATGCAGCCTTGAAGAGCCCCAGTTAAACAGCACATTACATCTGCTGCCCGCCACCCCCAAGTACCCTTTGGGCCTTTTTGGTGATAAGGAAGAGTGGCCAATGACAGTATAAGACATTAACCTGAGATTTGTGCTTCCCATAGAAAACTTCCCCCTCTTGAGAATGAATGAAGGAGAAAATGTACACTCTCCTTGTTGCACACATATCTGCAATTACTCTAACACATACATGTGCATTTCCATAGTTGGAGGTTGAACACATTCATGAAAGTCGAGCCAATGAGGAAAGATACCTGGGTGAACTAAACCACTAAGCCCCTTCAAACTACATCATCATATTTTTATTTTATGAACTTGTTTGTTTGACATCTCTTTCCCAGATTCTTACCTGTATAGAGGCGAAGGCAATATCTCTCTTGTTCACCTCTGTATTCCCAATGCCTAGAGTAGAGACTCAAACATCAGGTACCACATGAATGCTTATTGAACAGACAAATGACGGAATGCAAGTTCTCCGCTCCTGTACCAGATATATGTGGACCCCTTCTGTCTTGTTTATCTGTGTGTCCCAGGTGATGGATAGTAGATGCTCAATAAATGTTCGATGAATGAATGAGGAGGGGCAGGGAAGGAGGAACAAAGAAAGTTGGACTAAGAGGGAAGCATTGCCCTTACACTTGCAGCAATAATGTTTTCCAGAAGTCATTCACTCATGCTTTTGAATTTCCTAGGTTTCAAGAAGCCCACTGGCCACTACCACTGTGAGGAATCTGACTTTTTGTTACCCTGAATGAAAATATGACCACAGCCACTGAGAAATACCATCACTGGAGAATTTAGTCTCCTTTGCAAATTATCTCCAGTGAAACCATAAGAACCGAGGTTTGTGAGTTTCAAATAAAATGTGGCTTTAAGAAAAAGCCATGAAGCTATTTGCATGTTATTTAGACTTCAGTAACGACATCTCTGCCTCTCTGTCCCTCCCCAGGGTTCTGTCTTTCTGCTCACTCTCTTCTGCCCCCTACAACCTCACCTTGAAAGCTATAGTGAGATCTGTTCTCCCTCTCACAGTTTATCTTGGAGCTGTTTCTCCTTGCCACTTCTATAGTATTACTGCAGTCACCTCCCACATTTACTAGCTGCCTACCAGGGGAAGATGCAAAGATCCAGCTAAAGCTTCCTGCTCTGCTTAGCGCAAGGAAAGGGCTTCCTGTGCAATGGAGCTGGCTCTAGGTTAGTCATGGTTCCCTTGAGATCTTCCCACAAACTGAGAAAGCTGATGCTGACCCAGTGCTCAGCAGCTAACTGGCCTCCTTGCCTGCACAGATATGCAGCCACAGGGCCCAGCACAGGCTAGGTGTCCACAGCCCAGGCACTGAGTGGAGATCAGGGTGGACAGGCCCATGTGACACAGCCAGTGGGGGCCACTAGCCAAAACTTGGAGGAATTCAAGTAGGTTTGCCATTCTAAGTACTGAACTCTCTGTCTCGGTGAGTAAGTACATTTTACATCAACTCAGATCATTCCCCACTTTCAGAGGGAAAAGGGGGACGAGATGAGAGGAACTATGGAGGCACCATAAACCTAGGCTAGACCATTCCTTCCCAGTCTTTATGGTCTGGAACAGGTGTCCCACTAGTGACAAGAAGGGCCACCTAAGTTGAGGGAGGGGAGAAGAGCTTCATGGCTTGGAAACTGACTACTTCCCCCTAGGAGTGAGGTCTGAACTATGTCCTGGGAGCCAGGAGCTATTTCACAGTCACATGCCCTATTCTCCAAATAAGTGGCAGCTGGGCCACCCATCAGCTGTGAGGTCCTGGGCAAATGTCTTCAGCTCTCTGGGTCTCCTTTACCGTATCTTCTCAATCCAGGTGTTGCACAGCTTAGTCCTGCAAAATTTAGGCATCTAACACTAACTCAAGCTGTGGAAAGAGACTGGCTTGTCCATAGCCTGGCCCCGCTGACCCAGACTGCAGGTGCTGGCTGCTCCAGACAGGAAGTGCATGGTCCTCACCTTTCTCTCCAAAACCCAGAGCACTCCACCAGCAGGACAAGGATAGAAAGGACATTTATGGCGCCTCTACCATATCTGGTGACTTTACCCATGAGATGTCTCATTTAATCTCCACCAAAATCCAATAAGGTAGACAGGGCTGCCCCCCTTTAATAGACAAGGGAACTGAAATTCAGAAAGGCTAATGGACATGTCCAGAAGTACAGAGCTTGAGAGGAGCAGAGCCTTAGTTGAAGCTGGCTCAGTCTGACTCCAAAGTGATCTCCACCACCCGCCCTCTGCAAGTTATGAGGCACAGCACAAAGCCCCAAATCTGGGGCCTGGTGTTGGCTCCGGATGAACAGAGAGAACCAGTGGCTGCCTAGTGCTGTTGGCCAAGGGTTGTCCAGTAACAGGGAACACAGACCCCCCAAGATCCCTTAGAGAATGGATCTTGTGTGGTCCAAGCCCCCATAAGCCCCGCCCCCACCTCACTCTTAAACATCACTTTGGCGTCTGGCTGTCCTCCGCCACATTCCTCAGCTTGGATGAGCCTGGTAGGGGCTGAGGGCTGCTCCAAATATCCTTTCTGAGGAAATAGGAACATTAAAAATCCACCAGAAACAAGATACAGGAACATCTCTGGGACTGCTCATGGGTTAGTCTGTAAGGACATTGAGACTCTCTTCTATTAATATCTTTACTTCAGGAACAAAAAATAATATTCATCTCAAAACCAAAAGACCCAGCTTCTCTCATTCACTCAATTTGGGAGAGTTGAAGATTTTTGTGGGGTGCCCACTCCCCTCCCTTCAAAGGGAGTACTGTGAAAGTCTCGCACTCTGTTATGTGTTCAAAGAGCTTCCTGCCAGACTGGCTTGTCAAAGCTGGTTAACTGAGAGGAAGGTGACATTTCCTGGGCCGACTGCGAGCCCCTCAAGACAGTAGGCACCCGCTCTGATTCTTCTGGTTTCCCCGAGGCCCAGCATACAGCTGGTGCACCATATACATTTGTGGACTCATCCAAACATTCTTCCTACAGCAGGTCACGCCAAGGAGTTTAACAGGCTATAGGAAATGGAGGTTTACCCTCAGGCAAAAGAGGTGGTAGAGCATCTGCGGAATTTATAAAGGAGATAAACAAAAATCAACGTACTAGGACTCTCATATAAAAGAGCCAGGAGTTGGCTAGGGGAAGAGGGTTTTTGTGGATTCCTTCAGAGAAAGCCACAGTGTGATTCCCTGAGGAGTGCCCCCTATAGTGTGGGGTCACGCTGGACTGCTGTCTGGCACCTCCTGAATAAGCCCAAGATGAAGGACGAGGCTGGTTTGCCGCTGACAGCCAAGCTGAAGGAGAGGAAGCTGGCCAGGGTGGCCTGCGCTGCCAGAGATGCTGGACAGAAGGCCACCAGTCAATGTTTCCCTGGGGACCAGAGGGAGCATTACAAGTAAGAGAGCAGACACAGGCCATCTGATACTGTCCAAGAGAAACCCCTGAAGGGAGCAGATAGATAACTCTGCAGAGACACTAGAGGTTTAGTCAGATGCCTGGAAGCAGAGGAAGGAGAGGAAGCAGAGGAAGCAGAGGAAGCTCTCTCACTGAGAACTGAGCAAGTGTCTATCACCTACCTCCAGGGAACCATAAATGAGAGGTCCTCGGCGAAAAGAGCAGGGCGTAGGAGGCACTGTCAGCCTATGTCCAGTCGTTTTCACTGACTAATATCCTGGGGAGCTGATTAAAAATGAAAATATGCAAATGTCCTGCTCCTCAGAGATCTGAAAAGTCCAGAACTGAAGCATGTTGCAATGGAGGGAGTGCATTAGCAGCCCCAAATCCTCACAACTTCTTGTGTCCTGCCCTTGGCTGTGTGATTCTGCAGCCCCTCCCACTAAAGAAACAGAGTCTGTATCCTGCCACCTTCTTTGAGAGGTCTTGAAGTTTGCCCTCTCCTTTTTGCACTTCTGCTATGTCCTAGGAATGGCACATCCACACTAGCCAACTGGAGGATGAGCAATGAGTCCCTTCAGCCAGCCTTTCCAAGGATACTGTCTGTTGGCCAATAGCCAGCTGACCCCCAGACAGGAGAGCAGAACTCTGAAAGGCCAGAGAAACCGCCCAACTGAGCCAGGTCTGAAGCACCAACCTACAGCCTCTTAAATTAAGCAAATGCTAATTATTTGAAGCTGCTGAATTATAGGTTGGCATTATCACGGCAAGAGATAACTGATACACAGAGGAATCTGTCTCGTATCAACTGTCCCACAATTTACAACACCACCACAGTCTTACCCTCTGATCCCATTTAAACAGTGGTTTCCTGTGGTAGGAGAGGGGCCAGCCTCTACCCTTCCCACACATATAACAGCCCTTGGGGAACGTATTTGTATACCTGCCAGAGCTTTAGCTCTGGAAGCCCCGAAGCACCATTTGCTAGTTTCTGGGGTGAGCGTCAGTCTCCCACAGACCGCAATGAGAATGGAGAAAAAACGAAAGGTGCTAACTTTTGCTGACACCTGAGTAGTTAGCAACTCTGAACAACGCACTGGAGAAAAGGGAGGAGGGGGTCAGAGGCGGAGAGAAATTAAAACGGAAATTTAAAACGGAAAATTTTCCCCTCTTATTGGCAGCATAATTAGCCAGAGGAGCCCCAGCTGATGCCTTTATGACTACTCTGATATGAAACTGAAATCGAACAGGGGAGAATCAGATGCAAAACAATAACACTTAGCATTTATATGACTTTCTATATGCAGCACTTTTTGTTCCTTTGGACCTCACAAACATTAACTAATTAATTGCCGTAACACCCTAGAGTGGATTTTCCTGTCTATATGTACAAAGGAATAAAAACAAGCACGGCCTAAGCAAGGTGCAAGTTGATTCTAAGCTCCAGATCCTCTTTCTGGGTCTTTTGCCACAACCCTCAGGGCTCACACTTTTTTTAATGGCTTTGAATCCAGAGTTCCAGAGATTCCTATTTATAGACTTAAAATATTAGTGTATTTGAACTGGAAGGGACATTGGGAAGCACTGATCCAAATAGCTTATCTTACAGATGCTGAAAAGAGGCTTATTTCAGCCAAGGACTGTCTGAGGTCACAGAAAATTTCAGGGAAAAAGCAAGATCAGATCTACTTCGCTCAGTCCAGGTCAACCATCCTACCCCCAAATTTCAGAGGATACCTGTTATTAATGGGAGACACACAAACGTCTTCCACCCAACCTGTGTTCACAAAATGATTTTGTATGTATTGGTCAGTCAGTCATCAAACCTTCACTGAGCATGTGGCATGGGATTCCTGGAGCTTCAGAGATTGAAGACGAATGCATTTAGGAGTGATTTAGGACTGTGATTTAGGACTGTGTCCAGGTATATGCCTGACAATGAGTGGAGCACAGAGAAGCTCTGTCTCAGTGGAACCACGGGACTCTATCACCTGAAATACTTTGGTATTTCTTAGCTGGTAGATTGAGATATCAACATATAACAGGTGTTTAGTAAGTACACAGTGACTAGTCAAAGTTGGTATGGACCGGAGCTAGTTCAGAATCAGACTAAATGGAAGCTAGGAAAGCTTCCTCACCAAGCTAGGAAAATACCCACCAGTGCAGTGACTACTAGAATCCCACATTGGGAGTTCTAATTCATTGCAATGATAATCGAGAAACCTCAACCTGAAGCCTCATTGCACCTTTGTCCCTACATATGGATGATCTTTTAAGGCTCTTTATGACAGGGTCTCTACTAAGCTCTTTAGCCACATCCCTCACCTCAAGCCAAGTCCATATACCCTGACTTCAGTCTCCAGCATATCAAACTGCTTGGACAGCCCTGAACCCTAATGTAGCTTAGACTTCCAAAGTCCCTGCCCAGAAAGCCTTCACTCTACCTGTTTGCTTTTCAAACTCACCAGAGTCTCCTGTCTGGACCCCTAGCCCCACTCAGCAAAGAGCACCATCTTCCTTGATATTGTGTGTTCCATGCCCACATCTACTATTAACACACCTGGGGTCTCCCCTATAAAACTGTGATCTCTGACTCCCCAGCAATTAGCCAAGAGTTTCACACATGAAGGTGCTTAACACATTTGAATTTTATTTTAAAAAGAAATCCTATTGTTAAAATAATCTTCAAGAGGAAGGGATTGAGTGTAGACAGAAGACACCTAAGGGCATTGAAGGAGAGTCTAGAAGCTCCTAGATGACTCAATTTACCTCCTCATTAACTGTCTTATAGACTATGGCTGACATGGCCTCTCAGCCTCTTTAGACCCTCACAGAGGGCCATATACACTCTCATTTGCCACCTTGCCAGCTGCAGAGCCCTCAGAGGTGGCCAGGAAAAGTTTGTGCACTCCCCAAATTGCTTTTCTTGCAAACAAGGAGAGATGTTCACCTGGGGAGCTGTGACTCAGCCATCTCTCACTCCAGGAAATGATCACAGCATGTCCCCAAAAGGTTAACATATTCTGGGTCTCAACAGCTTTTCTGATGGCTCAGAAGTCTAGTTGGGAGGGCAACGGGGCAGGCTGTGTGTGTCCCTGGGCTCCCAACAGCTACCAATAAACACTGAAATCTCTCTTAAATATCACTTGTTCCCCAGTCTTCTGAGTCTCTGTTACTTCTTTTCTTTCTCTCCACTGACTGGTCTTTCATTCCTTAACTCAAGTGATCCTGTCAGCACTGAACACATACAAATGGCATTTAAAGGAAATTAAACAGTCAGGCTCTCCTAGTACCTGTCGAGTTCAGATACAGAGTACTGATCTCCTGCTGATGGAAATAATTATTCAGCTTTAAGCTCTCTTAAGTTTGCTTCTCCTCCAAGGGCAGCACAGAGAAATTGTCTTCCATTGAGCCATTTGGGAGGGTAGGGAGAAGAGTTTGTATGAAACTTTGAAAGGCATGTACAACCAAAAAATAAGACTGAAGACTCTCAATGTTGCTGGGTTTTGTCTGGTTTTCACATGTGGTTCATTGAAGTCTCACAAGGTCATGATTTAGTCAATAACCTTTATTTGAGCCTGTGGAGTGAGCAGAGGGCAGTAGTGAGGGCATAGACAACAAAGATCTCTGAGGCAGGGGACCCAGGCCTTTTCTGTGCTGAGGACAATATTAGCCTCTGAGGCTGCAAGGGACAAAGGTGGACAAGGGCAGGTTCCTGCCTCAAGGAGCTCTCTCTTATGAGAGAGACGAACAAAGAGTCCATGGCAATGGGATACCATGGACTGGCTAAGAACCTAAGGGGAAGGGAGTGACCCGCTCAAGCCAGATGGCCCAGAAAGGCCTTCACACACAAAGGAACAAAAACATTGGCCTTGAGGGATATCCTCACCAGGGACAGGAGCTATCATAGTTGTGTCAGTGTCTATCCAAATCTTTTTTTTCAGCACAGGTGCACTCATGCCTCTGCTACTGTGAATATTGGCTGTTAACTGTTCATAACTGTCCTTCCTCCAAAAAACCACTCTGGGCCAAAGACCTTGCATTATCCATGAATAATTACTCCTTAGAGCTCTCCCAAGAACAAACTACAACCAATGGCTAACTGAGGGTATAAATTACTACCTTAAAATCTGTATAGAACTTTATGCCACACTTGCTTCCTGTCACCCATTCCTGGCTTGACACCTCCAAGGACATTATCCTTTTCTTCCCTATGAATATCAAAATTTTGCCTCGGAAAGAAAGGAAGAAAACGTAGGAATATCCCGTCTGCTCGTTTTTTGGTTTTGCTTTCTGTGACATCCCAACAAAGAGATGTCCCTAGAGCCACATCCTCTAAAATCCTGTTAGAAACAAAGCACACTATGGGCGCCTGGGTGGCTCAGTGGGTTAAGCCACTGCCTTCGGCTCAGGTCATGATCTCAGGGTCCTGGGATCGAGTCCCGCATCGGGCTCTCTGCTCGGCGGGGAGCCCGCTTCCTTCTCTCTGTCTGCCTCTCTGCCTACTTGTGATCTCTCTCTGTCAAATAAATAAATAAAATCTTTAAAAAAAAAAAAAAAGAAAAGTACAAAACACACTGTTCTGTTGAGAGGCCAGAAGAGGTGGTGTCCACCAGGGTTCGAATATACTTTGAAGTATCACAGTCATCATGTGACTGTTCAAAGATCAACTTAGCCTTCCAACAACTGCCATTTTCCAGCAAAAGCTGCTGTTTATGCCAGAAATCCCAGGATTGGGTCCTTGCTTCTCTCCCTGCCCTCTGGAGACCCTTTCAGATAAATTTAGCTGCAGATTTCAAAGAATGGGAACAGGTTATTGATTCACTTTTATTAAAAATCAGAAGGAAGTCACAAGACACTTAGTTCAGTAACATACCCCATAAATCTAAAACAAAAGACTGAATCTTTGAAGGGATACAACATTATTAAATCAATCTCTAATGGGTTCAGTTGGAAAAGTTCAAAGATAATTATTCCAGAGCTCCAAGAGTCAGTATGGCCTCTAGTGTTTCTCCTGTTATTTTTCCCCTGAGTTACTAAGAGTTACTAAACTCTTCAAAGAAATAAATTCCTGGCCCTTTATAAAGGGAGCCAATATCATGATGAGAATCACCTTTTACCTGAATTTAGCAAATAGGAACCCTTGTTACTGTGCAACTAAACACAGAATATTTAGAAATAGCTTAATATAGTGACTGGATTATTACATACACTATGAAACAAGAAAATGTATTTTAAAAATCAAAACAAAGAGCTGAGTAAGAGAACATCACATAAGAAGCTGACTTTAGAAAAAGAAATTGGAAGGGGAGGTGAACCATGAGAGACTATGGACTCTGAAAAATAATCTGAGGGTTTTGAAGGGGCAGGGGTTGGGAGGTTAGGGGAACCAGGTGGTGGGTATTAGAGAGGGCATGGATTGCATGGAGCACTGGGTGTGGTGCAAAAACAATGAATACTATTACACTGAAAAGAAATAAAAAGAAAAAAAAGAGATAGAAATGCTCTGTTAAAGAAATGACATTTAAGCTGAATTAAAGGAATAGAAGTATAATTAAAGGAAGTAGTTATCCAAGCCATGAGATATGAGAAAAGCATCCAGAGGAGAGAAGGCAGTCTGTTTAAGAAACAAAAGGAAGGAGGAGAGGCAAGATGGCAGAGGAGTAGTGGACTGAAATAACATCAGGTCACAGGAGTTCAGCTAGATAGTTACCAAACCATTCCAAACACCGACAAAATCAATAGGAGATTGAAGAGAAGAACAGCAATTCTAGGAACAGAGAATCAACCATTTTCTGAAAGGTAGGATGTGTGGAGAAGTGAATCTGAAGCAATGGGAAGATGGACCATGGGGGGAGGGGCCAGCTCTTGGCAAGTGGTGGAGGAGTGGAGGTCTGCTCCATTGAGGGATATCACTCCAGAGGCTAAACGGGGGTGAAGCCCTCCAGGGACAGTGTGGTCTCAGGACCCATGGAGTCACTGAAAGATTGGGGGTGTCTTAGTGTGGCCGAGTTCTCAGGTATCAGAGCAGGGAAGCCAACTACAAAGACAAAGCTGAAGAGTGAGCTCTCAGCTCAGGGTTACCTTAAACCATGATCCACAGCACAGTCTGGCCACTGCTCTTTGAGCTGGAACCCCAAAAGTGGCAGATCCGGGGAGACTCACCTTCCTTGTCTGGAGGCAGGAATCTGCTGGGTTTGGAGACTCAAAATGGGGCTGTGCACCAGAAACAGAAATGCTCGGTCACAGGCCAGGCAAGCCCAGAGTGCAGCCAGAGACCAGGGAGATGGGAGTGATTGACCTTTTTTCTCTGAGGGCGTACTGAGGAGTGGGGAACTGAGTTCTTGGCTCCTTTGGGCTGGAGAATGGGAGGCCACCATTTTCATTCCCATCCTCTAGAGCTCTACAGAAAGCATTCAGGGAACAAAAGCTCCTGAGAGCAAACTTGAGCAGATTTCTTACCTGGCCCCTGGCAATGGCGGTGCAATTCCACCTTGGGCAAAGACATTTGAGAATCACTACAACAGGACTCTCCCCCAGAAGTCAGCAAGAACAACCAGCCAAGATCAAGCTCACAGATCAAGGAGAACAGTGGAACTCCAGAGCTAGGGGAAAGCAATGCCTGGAATTCATGGCTTTCTCCCCATGATACTTCAGTCTTACAATATTAAATTAAATTTTTTTAATTTATTTTTTTATTCTAATTTTTTAAACTTTTCCTTTTTCCTCTTTTAACGTTTTTTAACTAGTTTATCTTCACAATAACTTTCTAAAAAAATCCTTTTTAATCTTCATCATTATAGTCATATTTTATCCTTCATTATATTTAACTTTATTTTTTGTATACATATGGGGGATTCTAAAAAATTTTGGGATACAATTTCTTCTAATAGATCAAAATACACCCTAAATCTAGCACAGGGCTTTGTTCTAGTCTCCAGACTGAGCACATTCTCTCCTCCTTTTTTTTTCCTTCTTTCTTTTTCCAACCAACTTATCTTATCAATTCCTTTCTTGGAATTTTTTTTTAATATTTTACCCCTTTATCATGTTTACCCTTATTTTTATACATATATGTTTTCTTTCTTTAAATTTTTGGAGGTATTTTCTCTGAGACCAATATACACCCAAAATCAAGTGGGTGGCTTTATTCTATTCACCAGTCTAATATATATTATTTTTTTTCTTTTTATCCCCTTTCTTCTCCCCCCAGTTTGAGGTCTCTTCTGATTTGGTTAGCATACATATACAAACCCTCATTTATATATTATTATCTGGAAAAAATGACAAGACAGAAAAACACCACACAAAAAAGAACAAGAGGCAGTACCAACAGCTGGGGACCTAATCAATACAGACATTGGTCATATGTCAGGTCTAGAGTTCAGAATGACAATTCTCAAGGTGATAGCTGGGCTTAAAAAAGGCATGGAGAATATTAGAGAAACCCTGTCTGGAGAAATAAAAGCCTTCTCTGGAGAAATAAAAGAACTAAAATCTAACCAAGCTGAAATCAAAAAATGTATTAATGGGGTGCAATGAAGAATAGAGGCTCTCACTGCTAGGATAAATGAGGCAGAAGAAAGAATTATTGATATAGAATACTAAATGATGAAGAATAAAGAAGCTGAGAAAAAGAGAGACAAACAACTACTGGACCATGAGGGGAGAATTCAAGAGATAAGTGATACTATAAGATGAGACAATATTAGAATAATTGGGATTCCAGAAGAAGAAGAAAGAGAGAGGGGGGGAGAAGGTATATTGGAGCAAATTATAATAGAGAATTTCCCTAATATTGCAAAGAGAATAAGCATCAAAATCCAGGAGGCACTTGTCCAAGTGTTAGTGACAAAGAGAAAATCCTGAAAGCAGCTCAGGACAAGAAGTCTGTAACATACAATGGCAGAAATATTAGATTGGCTGCATAATTATCCACAGAGACCTGGCAGGCCAGAAAGAACTGCCATGATACATTCAGAGCACTAAATGAGAAAAATATGCAGCCAAGAATACTATATCCAGCTAGGCTATCATTGAAAATAGAAGGAGAGGTAGAAAGATTCCAGGACAAACAAAAACTAAAAGAATTTGCAAACACCAAGCCATCCCTAAAGGAAATATTGAAAAGGGTCCTCTAAGCAAAGAGAGACCCTAAAAGTAATAGACCAGAAAGGAACAGAGACAATATACAGCAACAGTCACCTTACAGGCAATACAATGGCACTAAATTCATACCTTTCAATAGTTACCCTGAATGTAAATGGGCTAAATGCCCCAATCAAAAGACACACAGTATCAGAATGGATTAAAAAAAACAAAAAACATCAATATGCTGTCTACAAGAAACTCATTTTAGACCCAAAGACACCTCCAGATTTAAAACGAGGAGGTGAAAAACTATTTATCATATTAATGGATATCAAAAGAAAGCTGGGGTGGCAATTCTTATATCAGATCAATTATATTTTAAGCCAAAGACTATAATAAGAGATGAGGAAGGACACTACTCAAAGGGTCTGTCCAACAAGAAGATCTAACAATTTAAATATCTATGCCCAACATGGGAAGCCAACTATATAAACCAATTAATAACAAAATCAAAGAAACACATTGACAATAATACAAAAATAGTAGGGGACTTTAACACCCCCCCTCACTGAAATGGACAGATCATTGAAGCAAAAGATCAACAAGGAAATAAAGGTCTTAAATGACACACTGGAAAAGATGGACTTCACAAATATATTCAAAACATTCCATCCCAAAGCAACAGAATACACATTCTTCTCTGGTGCACATGAAACATTCTCCAGAAAAGATCACATCATGGGCCACAAATCAGGTCTCAACCAGTACCAAAAGACTGGTATCATTCCCTGCATATTTTCAGACCTCAGTGCTCTGAAATTAGAACTCAGTCACAAGAGAAAAGTTGGAAAGAACTCAAATACATGGACGCTAAAGAACATCGTACTAAAGAATGAGTGGGTCAACCAGGAAATTAAAGAAGAATTTTTAAAAACTTCATGGAAACAAATAAAAATGAAAACACAACTTTTCAAAATCCTTGGGATACAGCAAAGGCAGTCCTAATAGGAAAGTATATAGCCATATAAGCCTTTCTCAAGAAACAAGAAAAGTCTCAAGTATACAACCTAACAGAGCTGGAGAAAGAACAGCAAAGAAGGACTAAACCCAGCAGAAGAGAAATCATAAAGATCAGAGCAGAAATCAATGAAATAGAAACCAAAAGAACGGTAGAACAAATCAATGAAAGTAGGAGCTTGTTCATTGAAAAATAACTAGTAAGATTGATAAACTCCAGGCCAGACTTATTAAAAATAAAAGAGAAAGGAACCAAATAAATAAAATCATGAATGAAAGAGGAGAGAACACAACCAACATCAAAGAAATACAAACGATTATAAGGACATATTATAAGCAACTATACGCCAGTAAATTTGACAACCTGGAAGAAATGGATGCATTCCTAGAGACATAGAAACTACCACATCTGAACCAGGAAGAAATAGAAAACCTGGACAGACCCATAACCAATAAGGAGATTGAAGCAGTCATCAAAAATCTCCAAACAAAAAAGAGCCCAGGGCCAGACGACTTCCAAGGGGGAATTCTACCAAACATTTAAAGAAGAATTAATACCTATTCTCCTGAAACTGTTCCAGAAAATAGAAATGGAAGGAAAACGTCCAAATTCCTTTTATGAGGCCATCATTACCTTGATTCCAAAACCAGACAAAGACCCCAACAAAAAAGAGAATTACAGACGAATATCCTTGATGAACACAGATGTGAAAATGCTCACCAAAATACTAACTAATAGGATCCAACAGTACATTTAAGGATTATGCACCACGACCAAGCTGGATTTATTCCTGGGCAGCAAGGTTCGTTCAACATCTGCAAATCAATCAATGATACAGTACATTAATAAAAGAAAGAACAAGAACCATATGATACTCTCAATAGATGCTGGAAGAACATTTGACAAAGTACAGCATCCTTTCTTGATCAAAACTCTTCAAAGTGTAGGGTTAGAGGGTACATTCCTACATATCATCAAAGCTATCTATGAAAAACCTACAGCAAATATCATTCTCTGGGGAAAAAAACTGAGAGCTTTTCCGCTAAGATTAGGAACAGGGCAGCAATGTCCACTATCACCACTGCTATTCAACAAAGTACTGGAGGTCCTAACTTCAACAATCAGACAATAAAAAGAAATTAAAGGCATCCAAATCAGCAAAGAAGAAGTCTAACTATCACTCTTTGCAGATGATATAATACTTTATGTGGAAAACCCAAAAGACTCCACTCCAAAACTGCTAGAACTTGTATAGGAATTCAGTAAAGTGTCAGGATATAAAATCAATGCACAGGGGTGCCAGGGGGGCTCAGTGGGTTAAGCCTCTGCCTTCAGCTCAGGTCATGATCCCAGGGTCTTGGGATCAAGCCCCGCATCAGACTCTCTGCTCAGCAGGGAGTCTGCCTCCCCCTTTCTCCTTGCCTGCCTCTCTGCCTACTTGTGATCTCTGTCTGTCAAACAAATAAATAAATAAAATCTTTTTTAAAAAATCAATGCACAGAAATACCAACAACAAGACAGAAGAAAGAGAAATTAAGGAATCGATCCCATTTACAATTACACCCAAAACCATAAGATACCTAGGAATAAACCTAACTAAAGAGGGAAAGAATTTGGACTCAGAATACCTTAAAGTACTCATGAAAAAAAATGAAGGAAGATGCAAAGAGATGAAATGTGCTCCATGTTCATGGATTGAAGGAACAAATATTGTGAAAATGTCTATGCTACCTAAAACAATCTACACATTTAATGCAATCCCTATCAAAATACCATCCTTTTTTTTTTTTCAAAGAAATGTAACTAATAATCCTAAAATTTATGTAGAACCAGAAAAGACTTCAAATAGCCAAAGGTGGGGCGCCTGGGTGGCTCAGTGGGTTGGGCCGCTGCCTTTGGCTCAGGTCATGATCCCGAGGTCCTGGGATCGAGCCCCGCATGGGGCTCTCTGCTCAGCGGGGAGCCTGCTTCCTCCCCTCTCTCTGCCTGCCTCTCTGCCTGCTTGTCATCTCTCTCTGTCAAATAAATAAATAAATAATCTTTTTTAAAAAAAAATTTTTTTTAAATAGCCAAAGGCATGTTGAAAAAGAAAGCCAAAGTTGGTGGCATCACAATTCCAGACTTCAAGCTCTATTACAAAGCTGTCATCATCAAGACAATATGGTACTGGCTCAAAAACAGACACATAGATCAATGGAACAGAATAGAGAGCCCAGAAATAGATCCTCAACTCTATGGTCAACTGATCTTCAACAAAGCAGGAAAGAATGTCCAGTGAAAAAAAGACAGTCTCTTCAACAAATGGTGTTGGGAAAATTGGACAGCCACATGCAGAAAATGAAAATGGGCTATTTCCTTACACCACACACAAAAATAGACTCAAAATGGATGAAAGACCTCAATGTGAGACAGGAATCCATCAAAATCCTTGAGGAGAACACAAGCAATAACTTCTTTAACCTCACCCACAGTAACTTCTTCCTAGAAACATCACCAAAGGCAAGAGAAGCAAGGGCAAAAATGAACTATTGGGACTTCATCAAGATCAAAAGCTTCTGCACAGCAAAGGAAACAGTCAACAAAACCAAAAGACAACTGACAGAATGAGAGAAGATATTTGCAAACGACATATCAGATAAAAGACTAGTGTCCAAAATCTATAAAAAACTGATCAAACTCAACACTCAAAGAACAGATAATCCAATCAAGAAATGGACAGAAGACATGAAGAGACACTTCTGCAAAGAAAACATCCAGATGGCAAACAGACACATGAAAAAGTGCTCAACATCACTCATCATCAGGGAAATACAAATCAAAACCACAATGAAATACCACATCACACCTGTCAGAATGGCTAAAATTAACAAGTCAGGAAATGACAGGTGTTGGAGAGGATGTGGAGGAAGGGGAACCCTCCTACACTGTTGGTGGGAATGCAAGCTGGTGCAGCTGCTCTGGAAAACAGCATGGAGGGTCCTCAAAAAGTTGAAAATAGAGCTACCCTACAACCCAGCAATTGCACTACTGGGTACTTACCCTAAAGATACAAATGTAGTGATCTGAGGGGCATGTGCACCTGAATGTTTATAGCAGCAATGTCCACAGCAGCCAAACTATGGAAAGAACCTAGATGTCCATCAACAGATGAGTGGATAAAGAAGTTTATATATATATACACATACATACATGAATACTATGCGGCCATCAAAAGTAATGTAATCTTGCCATTTGCAACAATGTGGATGGAACTAGAGGGTATTATGCTAAGCAAAATAAGTCAAACAGAGAAAGATACTTATCATATGATCTCCCTGATATGAGAAATTTGAGAGGCAGAGTCGGGGATTTTGTGGGTAGGGAAGGAAAAAATTAAACAAGATGGGATCAGGGGGGAAAAAAAACATAAGAGACTCTTAATCTCACAAAACAAACAGGGTTGCTGGGGAGAGTGGGGATGTGGAGAGGGTGGTTGGGTTATGGACATTGGAGAAGATATCTGATATGGTGAGTGCTGTGAAGTATGTAAGCCTGATGATTCACAGACCTATACCTCTGGGGCAAATAATACATTATATGTTAATAAAAATAATCAATTTAAAAAAGAAACAAAAGGAAGACCAGTAGAGTTAGGCTGAGATCAGTAAGGATGACGATCATATACAATAAGTCTGGAGCCAATGACAGGGGCCAGAGCATGTAGGGCTTATGGTCATGGGAAGGGGGTCTAGATTTTATTACAAAAATGAAAGGAGTTGAAGGATTTAAAGCAGGAAGAGCTACATGATCTACAATGCATTTAATTAGAAGAGCAGTCTGACTGCTATCTTTCACCCCAGGACAGCAAGAGTGGACATAGAGAAAGAATGGAACAGGGCCAACTAAGAGGCTTTCACAATAATGCAGGCATGAGATGTTAATGTTATGGGCCAAGAAAATCGTGTTGGACAAGGAGAAAAAACTGGACTCCACTTATATTTTGCAGATTGAAACAAATAAAACTTCCTAATGGATTAGAAACAGGGAATGAGGGAAAGGGAAAACAAGACTGAGACTTGGTTTCTGGCCCAAGCAGAATGGTGAATGGGTGAATGGTGGCTTTGTGAACTGGGAAGGAGATAGCCAGGAAGGCAGCAAGGCACCTGGGAAGCAGATCAAGACATCTGACATGTCTTGGACAGGTTAAATCTGACATGTCTAGGAAATATTCAGCTGCAGATGTCAGGTAAGTAGTTGGATACATGAATCTAGAATGTAGAGAGATCTGAGCTGGAAATATAAATCTGTAACAACACCAGAATAAAATCACACTTAACCCTTTGGGAAATAATGGCATTAAAGAACAGAAAGAAAAGAAAGTCTGAGATGTGCTGACAAGAACCCCAACATTTGTGGTATGATAGAGAAGGAAGATAAGGAAATGGAAAAAAGTCAAAGGAACAACAGTAGGAGAAGAGGTACACCAGAAGCCACACTGGTCCAGTATGCACCACCACTCTACGGGAAATGTTTTGTCAAGATCACCTATTGCCTCTGTGCAGCCAAATCCTGGGATGAAGTTCAATGCTCATCTTCTACAGAGTCAATTACTCCTGGCCTTGAAAGACTCTTCTCTCTTGGCTTCCATTAGATTTTCAGCCATAATTAACAACCACCTCCTACCAAAAAAAGAAAATTATCTCATGTAACAGGAAGCATCTTCAAAGGTAGACCAGCCTTCAGGGCTGGTTGATTCATGAGTTTAGCAATATCTTCAGAGACACAGGTTCTGTCTGTTTCTCCACTTTGCTGTGTATGGCATAGAAACCTCTAAAAGGAAGTAATGAAAGCGAGAAGAAAAGAAAATGCATCTCATAGTCACAAAAAAAGTTGGAATCATTAGATATTTCCCCCAGTTTCAACTGACCATTCTTTAGAGCAATGGTTCTCAAATATTTAATCTCAGAACTACCTCACAATCTTCAAAATTATTGAGGGCTCCAAAGAGATCATATAAGAATTACATATATTGATATTTATCATGTGAGAAATTAAAACTGAGTCATTTAGGGGCACCTGGGTGTCTCAGTCAGTTAAGTGTCTGCTTTGGCTCAGTTCATGATCCCAGAGTTCTGCGATCAAGCCCCACATCACAGTTCCTGCTCAGAAGGAACCCAGCTCTCCCTCTCCCTTTACCTCTTTCCCCAGGTCCTGCACACACTCTCTCTCTCTCTTTCTTGCTCTGCACTCTCTCTCCTTCAAATAAATAAGTAAAATCTTTTTTAAAAGTGAGTCATGGGGTGCCTGGGTGGCTCAGTGGGTTAGAGCCTCTGCCTTCAGCTCGGGTCATGGTCCCAGGGTCCTAGGATCGAGCCCCATGTCAGGCTCTCTGCTCAGCGTGAGCCTGCTTCCCCCTCTCTCTCTGTGTCTGCCTCTCTGCCTACTTGTGATTTTTGTCAAATAAATAAATAAATCTTTAAAAAAATATTTTTTAAAAAAAAGTGAGTCATTTAAAAATATTAAGAAAAATAAATATATTCTAAATTTTAAAAAGTCTGTGAAAAGATTGGCACTGTTTTACATTTTTTTAATCTCTTTAAAATCTAGCTTAGTACAGGGGCACCTGGTTGATTCAGTCATTAAGTGTCTAAGCCTTCAGCTTAGGTCATGATCCCAGGGTCCTGGGATGGAGCCCCACATTGGGCTCCCTGCTCAGCAGTGGTGTCTGCTTCTCTCTCTCCCTCTCCTTCTGCCTCGCTCCCAATGCTGGTGCTCTCTATTTATCTCTCAAATAAATAAATAAAATCTTTTTTACGAATCTAGCTTAATATAAAATAGTCTTCTATACACTTCCACATTTGGCCCGTTGAAATACCACACATCAGGTAGCCACTGGAAAATTTCACTCTACATTAAAGGGAAAATGAGATTAAAGAAGGTAAATGAAGTGTTGGTATTGTTAAGAAAACAGTTTTGATCTTTCTGACCCTCTGAAAATATCTCAGTGACTCCTAAGTGTCCACAGATCTGAGAACCAGTGTGCTCTACTGAGAGTGAAAGAAGGGATCTCTGGATTGAAGCACCAGGAATAATTAAGAGACAAACTTACTGTACTCAAAATATGGCATTAACTAAAAGATCCACACTAGCTGTTGAAACTCTACCCTCCTTCCCCATACTTCTCAATCTGCCTCAATTCCCAGGTTACTGTCGGTTAGGATAAATCCTCCAACCAGGGAGGGGGGAGTCAAGATGGCAGAGAAGTAGCAGGCTGAGACTACTTCACTAGCAGGAGATCAGCTAGATAGCTTATCTAAAGATTGCAAACACCTGCAAATCCATTGGCAGATCGAAGAGAAGAAGAACAGCAATTCTGGAAACAGAAAAACAACCACTTTCTGAAAGGTAGGACTGGCAGAGAAGTGAATCCAAAGTGACGGGAAGATAGACCCCGGGGGGAGGGGCTAGCTACCGGCAAGCGGCGGAGCAACGGACCACAAAATCAGGACTTTTAAAAGTCTGTCCCGCTGAGGGACATCGCTCCAGAGGCTAACCGGGGCAAAGCCAACGTGGGGTCAGCGTGGCCTCAGGTCCCACAGGGTCACAGAAGGATCGGGGGTGTCTGAGTGTCGCAGAGCTTGTGGGTATTGGAACGGGAAGGCCAGCTACAGAGACAGAGCCGACAGTAAGCTCATAGCTGGGTGTTACCTTGAGCCAGCCACAGGCTCGGTGAGCTCAGAGAGCCAACGGAGGTCAGGCAGACGGGAGTAACTGGGCGCCGTTCTCTGAGGGCACACTGAGGAGTGGGACCCCTGGATCTCGGCTCCTTCGGGCAGGAGACCAGGAGGCTGCCATTTGTATTCCCGTCCTCCAGAACTCTACAGAAAGTGCTCAGGGAACAAAAGTTTCTGAAAGAAAACCCGAGCAGATTACTCAGCCCGGCCCCTGGTAAGGGCGGTGCAATTCCACCTGGGGCAAAGACACTTGAGAATCACTACACCAGGCCCCTCCCACAGAAGATCAACAAGAAATCCAGCCAAGACCAAGTTCACCTACCAAGGAGTGCGATTTCAATACCAAGGAGAACAGCAGAATTCCAGAGGAGGAGAAAGCAAAGCACGGAACTCATGGCTTTTTCCCTGTGATTTTTTTAGTCTTGCAGTTAATTTAATTTTTTTCTTTTTCATTTTTTTTTCTTCTTCTGCTAAAATTATTTTTTAATTTTTACCCTTTTCTTTTTTAACGTTTTTTAACTAGTTTATCTAATATATATATTTTTTTCTTTTTATATTTTTCTTTATTCGTTTTCTTTTTTTAATTATTTTCTTTTCTTTTTTTTTTCTTTTTTTTCTTTCTTTCTTTTTGAACCTCTTTTTATCCCCTTTCTCCCCCTCACGATTTGGGATCTCTTCTGATTTGATTAAAGCATAAAAGGGTTGTTGCCACCCTTTTAGTATTTTACTTGCGCCTTCATATACTCTTATCTGGACAAAATGACAAACGAAAGAATTCACCACAAAAAAAAAGAACAACAGGCAGTACCAAAGGCTAGGGACCTAATCAATACAGACATAGGTAGTATGTCAGATCTAGAGTTCAGAATGACAATTCTCAAGGTTCTAGCCGGGCTCAAAAAAGGCATGGAAGATATTAGAGAAACCCTCTCGGGAGATATAAAAGCCCTTTCTGGAGAAATAAAAGAACTAAAATCTAACCAAGTTGAAATCAAAAAAGCTATTAATGAGGTGCAATCAAAAATCAAAAATCAATCTCACTGCTAGGATAAATGAGGCAGAAGAAAGAATTAGTGATATAGAAGACCAAATGACAGAGAATAAAGAAGCTGAGCAAAAGAGGGACAAACAGATACTCGACCACGAGGGGAGAATTCGAGAAATAAGTGACACCATAAGACGAAACAACATTAGAATAATTGGGATTCCAGAAGAAGAAGAAAGAGAGAGGGGAGCAGAAGGTATACTGGAGAGAATTATTGGGGAGAATTTCCCCAATATGGCAAAGGGAACGAGCATCAAAATTCAGGAGGTTCAGAGAATGCCCCACAAAATCAATAAGAATAGGTCCACACCCCATCCCCTAATAGTAAAATTTACAAGTCTCAGTGACAAAGAGAAAATCCTGAAAGCAGCCCGGGAAAAGAAGTCTGTAACATACAATGGTAAAAATATTAGATTGGCAGCTGACTTATCCACAGAGACCTGGCAGGCCAGAAAGAGCTGGCATGATATTTTCAGAGCACTAAACGAGAAAAACATGCAGCCAAGAATACTATATCCAGCTAGGCTATCATTGAAAATAGAAGGAGAGATTAAAAGCTTCCAGGACAAACAACAACTGAAAGAATTTGCAAATACCAAACCAGCTCTACAGGAAATCTTGAAAGGGGTCCTCTAAGCAAAGAGAGAGCCTACAAGTGGTAGATCAGAAAGGAACAGAGACCATATACAGTAACAGTCACCTTACAGGCAATACAATGGCACTAAATTCATATCTCTCAATAGTTACCCTGAATGTGAATGGGCTAAATGCCCCTGTCAAAAGACACAGGGTATCAGAATGGATAAAAAAACAAAACCCATCTATATGTTGCCTCCAAGAAACACATTTTAAGCCCGAAGACACCTCCAGATTTAAAGTGAGGGGGTGGAAAAGAATTTACCATGCTAATGGACATCAGAAGAAAGCAGGAGTGGCAATCCTTATATCAGATCAATTAGATTTTAAGCCAAAGACTATAATAAGAGATGAGGAAGGACACTATATCATACTCAAAGGGTCTGTCCAACAAGAAGATCTAACAATTTTAAATATCTATGCCCCCAACGTGGGAGCAGCCAACTATATAAACCAATTAATAACAAAATCAAAGAAACACATCAACAATAATACAATAATAGTAGGGGACTTTAACACTCCCCTCACTGAAATGGACAGGTCATCCAAGCAAAAGATCAGCAAGGAAATAAAGGCCTTAAACGACACACTGGACCAGATGGACATCACAGATATATTCAGAATATTTCATCCCAAAGCAACAGAATACACATTCTTCTCTAGTGCACATGGAACATTCTCCAGAATAGATCACATCCTCGGTCCTAAATCAGGACTCAACCGGTATCAAAAGATTGGGATCATTCCCTGCATATTTTCAGACCACAATGCTCTAAAGTTAGAACTCAACCACAAAAGGAAGTTTGAAAAGAACCAAAATACATGGAGACTAAACAGCATCCTTCTAAAGAATGAATGGGTCAACTGGGAAATTAAAGAAGAATTGAAAAAAATCATGGAAACAAATGATAATGAAAATACAACGGTTCAAAATCTGTGGGACACAACAAAGGCAGTCCTGAGAGGAAAATATATAGCGGTACAAGCCTTTCTCAAGAAACAAGAAAGGTCTCAGGTACACAACCTAACCCTACACCTAAAGGAGCTGGAGAAAGAACAAGAAAGAAACCCTAAGCCCAGCAGGAGAAGAGAAATCATAAAGATCAGAGCAGAAATCAATGAAATAGAAACCAAAAAAACAATAGAGCAAATCAACGAAACTAGGAGCTGGTTCTTTGAAAGAAATAATAAAATTGATAAACCCTTGGCCAGACTTATCAAAAAGAAAAGAGAAAGGAACCAAATAAATAAAATCATGAATGAAAGAGGAGAGATCACAACTAACACCAAAGAAATACAAACTATTATAAGAACATACTATGAGCAACTCTACGGCAATAAATTTGACAATCTGGAAGAAATGGATGCATTCCTAGAAACATATAAACTACCACAACTGAACCAGGAAGAAATAGAAAGCCTGAACAGACCCATAACCAGTAAGGAGATTGAAACAGTCATTAAAAATCTCCAAACAAACAAAAGCCCAGGGCCAGACGGCTTCCCGGGGGAATTCTACCAAACATTTAAAGAAGAACTAATTCCTATTCTCCTGAAACTGTTCCAAAAAATAGAAATGGAAGGAAAATTTCCAAACTCATTTTATGAGGCCAGCATCACCTTGATCCCCAAACCAGACAAGGATCCCATCAAAAAAGAGAGCTATAGACCAATATCCTTGATGAACACAGATGTGAAAATACTCAACAAAATACTAGCCAATAGGATTCAACAGTACATTAAAAGGATTATTCACCATGACCAAGTGGGATTTATTCCAGTGCTGCAAGGTTGGTTCAACATCTGCAAATCAGTCAATGTGATACAACACCTCAATAAAAGAAAGAACAAGAACCATATGATACTCTCAATAGATGCTAAACAATCATTTGACAAAGTACAGCATCCCTTCCTGATCAAAATTCTTCAAAGTGTAGGGATAGAGGGCACATACCTCAATATCATCAAAGCCATCTATGAAAAACCCACCGCAAATATCATTCTCAATGGAGAAAAACTAAAAGCTTTTCCGCTAAGGTCAGGAACAAGGCAGGGATGTCCATTCTCACCACTGCTCTTCAACATAGTACTAGAAGTCCTAGCCTCAGCAATCAGACAACAAAAGGACATTAAAGGCATCCAAATCGTCAAAGAAGAAGTCAAATTATCACTCTTCACAGATGATATGATACTATATGTGGAAAACCCAAAAGACTCCACTCCAAAACTGCTAGAACGTGTACAGGAATTCAGTAAAGTGTCAGGATATAAAATCAATGCACAGAAATCAGTTGCATTTCTCTACACCAACAGCAAGACAGAAGAAAGAGAAATTAAGGAGTCCATCCCATTTAAAACTGCACCCCAAACCATAAGATACCTAGGAATAAACCTAACCAAAGAGGCACAGAATGTATACTCAGAAAACTATAAAGTACTCATGAAAGAAATTGAGGAAGACACAAAGAAATGGAAAAATGTTCCATGCTCCTGGATTGGAAGAATAAATATTGTGAAAATGTCTATGCTACCTAAAGCAATCTACACATTTAATGCAATTCCTATCAAAGTACCATCCATCTTTTTCAATGAAATGGAACAAATAATTCTAAAATTTATATGGAACCAGAAAAGACCTTGAATAGCCAAAGGAATATTAAAAAAGAAAGCCAAAGTTGGTGGCATCACAATTCCGGACTTCAAGCTCTATTACAAAGCTGTCATCATCTAGACAGCATGGTACTGGCACAAAAACAGACACATAGATCAATGGAACAGAATAGAGAGCCCAGAAATAGACCCTCAACTCTATGGTCAACTAATCTTCGACAAAGCAGGAAAGAATGTCCAATGGAAAAAAGACAGCCTCTTCAATAAATGGTGTCCAGAATATTGGACAGCCACATGCAGAAAAATGAAATTGGACCATTTCCTTATACCACACACGAAAATAGACTCAAAATGGATGAAGGACCTCAATGTGCGAAAGGAATCCATCAAAATCCTTGAGGAGAACACAGGCAGCAATCTCTTCGACCTCAGCCGCAGCAACATCTTCCTAGGAACATCGCCAAAGGCAAGGGAAGCAAGGGCAAAAATGAATTATTGGGATTTCATCAAGATCAAAAGCTTTTGCACAGCAAAGGAAACAGTTAACAAAATCAAAAAACAACTGACAGAATGGGAGAAGATATTTGCAAACGACATATCAGAAAAAGGACTAGTGTCCAAAATCTATAAAGAATTTAGCAAACTCAACACCCAAAGAACAAATAATCCAATCAAGAAATGGGCAGAGGACATGAACAGACATTTCTGCAAAGAAGACATCCAGATGGCCAACAGACACATGAAAAAGTGCTCCATATAACTCGGCATCAGGGAAATACAAATCAAAACCACAATGATATATCACCTCACACCAGTCAGAATGGCTAAAATCAACAAGTCAAGAAATGACAGATGCTGGTGAGGATGCAGAGAAAGGGGAACCCTCCTACACTGTTGGTGGGAATGCAAGCTGGTGCAGCCACTCTGGAAAACAACATGGAGGTTCCTCAAAATGTTGAAAATAGAACTGCCCTATGACCCAGCAATTGCACTACTGGGTATTTACCCTAAAGATACAGATGTAGTGATCCAAAGGGGCACATGCACCCGAATGTTTATACCAGCAATGTCCACAATAGCCAAACTATGGAAAGAACCTAGATGTCCATCAAAAGATGAATGGACAAAGAAGATGTGGTATATATACACAATGGAATACTATGCAGCCATCAAAAGAAATGAAATCTTGGCCATTTGCGACAACATGGATGGAACTAGAGCGTATCATGTTTAGCGAAATAAGTCAATTGGAGAAAGACAACTATCATATGATCTCCCTGATATGAGGAAGTGGTGATGCAACATGGGGGCTTAAGTGGGTAGGAGAAGAATCAATGAAACAAGATGGGATTGGGAGGGAGACAAACCATAAGTGACTCTTAATCTCACAAAACAACCTGAGGGTTGCTGGGGGAGGGGGGTTATGGACATTGGGGAGGGTATGTGCTTTGGTGAGTGCTGTGCAGTGTGTAAACCTGGTGATTCACAGACCTGTACCCCTGGGGATAAAAATACATGTTTATAAAAAATTAAAAATTAAAAAAAAAAATCCTCCAACCAGGATGCTTAAACTCCTTTAAGGAATCTAGCTAGTCTACTAGAAAATATCTAAAGATACTGATATCAGGAGTTCCAGCGAACAGTACAATCTTCACCCATGGTGAAAGCTGTGAATGACAGCATAAAACTTCAAATGAGACCTTTGATGTTGCTCTTAATACCAAGAGACAACCAAAGTTGATAAGATAACTGAGGAAATCTTGTAAAAGGAATACTAAAAAACAAAATAAAAATACAGAGGGAAAATCAGAGAGTAAACAAAATATGTCGGAAGAATTAAACTTTCAAAAATTATTGTTAATATCTTAAGAGAAAATACTATCTATAAAACAACAGCAGAATGCTTATAAAATATTCAGAGAACAAAAAAAAAAGCCCTTTGGAAATTAAAAATACAACAACAAAAATGAGAAACCCAATGGAAATGTTGGCAGATAAAGTTGAGAAAACTTCCCAGGAAGTGAGGCAAAAGGCAAAGAGATTGATAATCTAAGAGGTCCAACTCCAAACAGCAGGCACTCTGTAAAGAGAACATAGATGGAAAGAAATCATCAAGAAAATGTATCAGCACTGAAAGATTTACATTTCCAAATTGAACGGCTCACAGAGTACTCAGCACAGGAGATAAAAATAGAACCACACCAAGACCCATCACTTTAAAATCTCAAAATACAAAAGACAAATACAAGATGCTAGTTCCTGAGCAGGAAAAAAATTATACACAAAGCATCAAAGTAAACAAATCTTGTTGAACTTTTCAACAAGAACAATAGAAGCTGCATATACAATTTGAAATATATAGTAGATGGGGGGTTGAATTAGAAATTGGAAATAAAAGGGGAAAATACTATATTTTTAAATTTTTTTAAAGAGTAACAAAGACCAGCAATGATAGGGTATAATAAACTGAGAAGAATGATCAGCTCCATTTTGTGTGCATAAGAAACAACCAGATCAAAGGAGGCATGCACATACACCTCACAAATCTATGAGATTCAGTACTCCATCTCCATTCACAGCTCTAACCACTCTCCAACTTTCCATTCCTTGGACACCCTATGCTCATTACCATCCCAAAGCCTTTTTGGACTTATGTTCTCTTCTGGAATTGCTCCTCCCCTGGCTTTTTGTGTGGTCAACCTCTTTTCATCTTTCAGGTCTCAACTCAACACTCACCATCTCAGAGAGAACTTCCTTCATCCTCCTGTGAAAAGTCATCACTTCACCCTATCATTCCCTCTCTGCAACAGCCTACTTCTTCCTTTAATAGCAGCTATCAAAATTAAATGTTGCTTGCTTGCTTATTGTTTGCACCTCTCTACTTTTATAATGTAAGTTCCATGAGGGCAGAGATCATGTCTATCCCATTACTCCTCCCATAGCACTTGGATCAAGAATAGTGCCTGGTAAATAATGTGTTTCATCATTTATTTGTAAAATTAAAAGGTCAGTGAAGATGAGATCAGGAATGGAGAGGTCATGGTGTTGGATGAGTCATCAATATGGATGCCAAATTAAGTAGAATGAAGAGAGAATTTAGAAGAATAAGAGAATAAGCCAGTAAGAAGTAAGGTCCTGAATGCTCCCATGAACCCAGAGATGGGACATTCAATGATGATGCATCAAGAAGTAGAAAAGCATAACTTTACTAGATGGCATAAGCTTCAAAAAGAGCAGATTTTTGTTGGCAGGATGGAAATGCCTGTTTCAGTGCAGCACTGGAGAGCAAGAAGATACCTATTCACCTCCTAGCCTTTAGGTAGGTAAGATGTGGGAGAAGAAAGAGTCTGCATTTGAGACAGCCAAGGAATAGCAAATTTAAATTGGAGAAAGGAGACAGGAATATTCAGAGAATGTAGAGATGAGTTTCCTAATGACATTTCCAGAGGGCACAATGGAAAGCATAGGTTATTTACAAGAGTTGTTCTCAACCAGGGTCAATTCTTACCCCCCTCCCCAGAAATATTTGTAAATATCTAGAGACACTTTTGGTTGTCATAATTGAGGAAGTATTAACTGGTATCCCATGAGTAGAAACCAGAAGCACTGCTAAACATGCACTGAACAGCCTCCCAAACAAAGAGTTGTCCACGCCAAATATCAGTGGTGCAAGAAACCCTGGGTTAAGAAACATTGGAATGCAGTATGAAAAGAGCCAGATGGGGGCACCTGGGTGGTTCTGTCAGTGAACTGTCTGTCTTCATGGTCATAATCCCAGAGTCCTGGGATCAAGTCCAGCATCGGGCTCCTTGCTCAGCATGGAGACTGCTTCCCCCTTTGCCTGCCTCTCCCCCTGCTTGTTCTCTCTCTCTCTCTCTCTCTCCCACTCTCTGACAAAAATAAATAAATAAAATTAAAAAGAAAAGAACTAGATGGGATGAAAGTCCAGTTAAGGATAGAATGCATTTAGCAGTCACTGAAGCAATCCAGATGGGGTAGCATGATGAGTTTAATCCTGACAGATTCTGAGATGGAAATGGGAAACCATACCTGTTGCTGAAGTTCAAGTCCACATATCTAATGGGATGGTGCTACCCAAGATGGCTCCATCTAGCATAATGGAGATCCTAGGCGGCAGCTTCCAGAGACCAGCCCAGTGTAATGGAATACACAGGTGATATCTCATCAATGTTTGGCTTGACCAAGCACCCAGGATTCTCCTGTTCTAAGTGTCATCTTCTGAAGAGCTGAGGAATCCTTGGAAAACATTAACATCCAAGATACCCTGAGCCCTTTTATTTGCCGTATTGTTCACTGTACTTTTCTTCAATTACTTCTCTTAAAGTGGGATGATGGGAAGGCCATGGTGAGTTCCATTTTAAAGTAACTTTTCTTGAAAGTGCCTGTCAGTTAACCAGGAACTAGATAAGGAAGAGCAAAACAAGAAGAACAACTAGTATTTATGGAAACTTTAGGTACAAGGTATTGTTCCAGATATTTAGCAACCATATGAGGAAGGGATTTGGAAATCTGTTACAGAGATAAGCAACATGAGGCTGCAGAGATTATGAGCTTTGTAGATCATATAACCAGGATAAATTTGTAGCTAAGATTGTAACTCAGGGCAGTGTGGCATTAAAGCATGTGGGATTTCTACCCTGTGTACAGTTCCCAGAATCACACCTTGCATATATAGACAATAAACACTGGATGGATGGATAGGTGGATGGACAGACAGATAAAGAGAGTGATGATAAACAGAGTACACCTATATGGCCCATCCAGAGTTTTTTTTTTCTTCCCACCTTGTCCCCTGGTTGTGTTTTATTGTTTATTCTGCTCTGTTTTGGCTGGGGTTTTTTGGAAAATATGATCAACTTCTGATTACCCATGGTAATAGAAGAGATAGATAACAGAAATAATTGAAAACAGAAGTCAATCCAGAAATAATTTCTATTTAGTCTGGGGATTTTATTCATGCCCTTTTAAATAGCAGATTTACCAACCTAATTATATTTTACCTTGGCAAATATTAAAATTATTTCTCATTCCTTAAACACACACCAACTGGTAGTAGGTAAGGTAAAGCAAGACACAAGCTAGATGGAAGAAAAAGGCAAGCAGGGACATAAAACTTGAGAGTAAAAAAAATTTACAAACTTTACTACCTTCAAGTGAGTGATGAAGAATTTATTTATAACCCCAGAATGAGTCCTTTAAATATAATAAGAAATAATAATAAGTCATTTCTCTCTGGATGTTTTTCTATAGTATAGTCTGTACAGAGCTATTTTTAAGAATCTCTTTAGAAAGATTTGACTTGCTTATTTCCTTAGCAGTAGGTCCCATCTCAATCTTCTGGTGGGGACAAGAGATTATGAAAGAAGCCAAGCCGGCTCAAGCTGCCTTCACGGGTCCCCTGGTCATCCTGACTCAAGCCGGTCCCCCTGGTAACTTTCCATTCCCTTTCCCACCAAAGTGTAAGGTAGAACTGTCCCAAATTTCCTACTAGGCCCACAGAATGCAATAAGACACTGGGAGGCAGAGGCTAGAATAGCTTCCTCATTGTGGACAGACTCTCTTGATGCGTAGGCAAGGGTCCTTGGGAACACTTACACAATGCTGTAAATGAGGTGTGGCAATGAAACTGAAATGCTGGGACACACGGAGATTAACTACCAAAAGCTGAGGTACTGCAGTTGCCTGGGAAAGTGGCAAACCATGTCTTCTAGAAAAAGGCAGAAGACCATCATCTGGGTCCCACAGGCTGTGTGACGTCAAGGAGGCAGTATGGTCATTACTCTTCTTCCCACCTTGTCCCAGGGAACTTAGGCTATTCCTTTCCCAGAACCTCTACCCAAGACACTGATAATTTCCACATCACATGGGCACCATTAGGCCATGCCTCAAATTTTCCCCAGAATCAGGGAAGAAGGAAAGGAGTTGGCCCCCTTTGGTAC
Organism: Mustela nigripes; assembly: GCF_022355385.1. NCBI lineage: Eukaryota > Metazoa > Chordata > Mammalia > Carnivora > Mustelidae > Mustela > Mustela nigripes. Next base: position 66,140,014 of record NC_081558.1, read on the forward strand.
CAGGCTGCAGTGTTTGACTTCATACACTTATTCCCCATAGCACCTTCCCAGTCCAAGACCCGAACCATAATATACACGTGGCTCAATGAGGACTTAACCAAATGTTTATTATAAATCTGGGCCTTGGCCTTACAGAGTTAATTTCAACTTTTGCAGTGTTTGTTTTGAATGTGTTGCACAGCAGAAGTGAGTTAGCTGGACCAAGGGCAGCTACAAGATGATTCCTATCTCCCCCTGCTCCTTGGAGGTGAGATGTGGTCTGAGACACTCACTAACTCACCCAAGAGGAGAACTTGCCAGGGCCAAGGCAGACAGTGATGAACATTCTAGCAGAGCAAGACTTTTAGAGTCCAGAGAGGCCATCTGTCGGAGGCTGGGGACTCAAAAAAGTCTTCAGGGCATGAGCGGAGGTGGAAAGAGAAAATATAGCATGTGCCAGAATGGCATACACACCACTCCTAATTGCATTTTTAATCTATTGATCAAACTTTATTTTTAGATTAACGATGAATCCAGTGCAAGCCATTGTAGGGGTTGCTCTTGCTTGCATTCCAGACCTCCTTCCAAGCCCCTCACCTCCAAATGCTATTGATGGTGGAACAATAGCCTCTGTCATCTAGCCAAACAGCCATTCATCAGTGAGAGAGATGCTCCAGCAAGAAGATGATGAATAAAGATGTCACCCAGCCTGGGAATCGAGCCAGAGAGTGGTACTGGTCACTGCATCAGCTTTTGCACCTCTACTTCAAGTCCTGCATATCACTAAATCATTAATTTTTTCCCAAGATGGTAGGAGGGACACAACATCCCCATGCTCCTTCTTTGTTTGACACCTCCTTTATTTATTTGGCTTTTCTTAAGCTTCTGTGTTATCATGGTCCAAGCTTATCTAACAACATAACATATTCCAGATGTGATCATACAATAAGGGGGGCAATAAAATGGGAGTCTCCTAACTATGAGAGCAAGAGTGGGAATAGAAAGAGCTCAGAATTTAGAGTGAGAAAACCTTCATTATAGTGTCCCATTTACTGGCTGTGTGACTCTGTAAAATCCCCTGCACTGACTTCTCTAAGTCTCCTTCCCTTATTTATAAACTGGAGATAATAATGCCCATGAGCAGGTGACATCCTGCGGGCATCTGAAAGGCTGGGCTAAATTATAAAACCAATAAGTAATGTATGAGGTCAGTTGTGCAAATGGCACCTCAGAGACAAAATGTTTCCTGTGCCAGCTGCAAAGAGAGAAACAAATTAGCTTCATTTGTATCCATGGTATTAATTCAGAACACAGACAGTAGGGTCAGCAAAGGAAGTGTCCAGGAGAAGGGGGAGGGAACTCCACTGGAACCCAAGGAAGTGAAATGCAGAGACACAACAGTAGACATCCCGCATTCCAAGACAGGGAGACCCACCCCTAGGAATCTACCAGCCCAGTGACTACCCGACTATTAGCCTGATGCCATTAAACACTCGAATTGTGCTCCATACTCTCACAGAAAACTTATGGTGAATTGACTACTACATGTTTTCTCCACAGGAAGAGGCGGGGCTAGCTAGGGCATAGGTCTATCTAGTCGTCTTCATAATTTCACTTCAGAGGTTCATTATAAAGTGCAAAGAAGACCCCATAAGAAAGTACTTTATAAACTGCCCAGTGCTGTGTGTTGCACTAACATCCTCAAATGGTGGGCTTCACTGGGCCACTGTAAGGGGCAGTTTCAACTCTCAGCTGTGACACCTGGGTCTAACTGACCTGTTACCACCAGAGCCCAAACACCTCGGTGAATCCTGAAAGTAGAGAAATGTCATAAGGAGTTGTTGAGTCAAGATCTGCTGGATACAGGAAGAGCCGTCTCTTTGTCCCCAGTCCCTGCTTGGTTAACTCTAGGTCAGTTCTGCCACAGACATACCATCAGCTTCTCTCCTGTTGAGTCAGTCATGTGCCTGGTAGGTTTTTTTTTTTAATATTTTATTTATTTATTTGATAGAGAGAGATCACAAGTAGGCAGAGAGGCAGGCAGAGAGAGAGAGGAAGAAGCAGGCTCCCTGCCGAGCAGAGAGCCTGATGCGGGACTCGATCCCAGGACCCTAAGATCATGACCTGAGCCAAAGGCAGCAGCCTAACCCACTGAGCCACCCAGGTGCCCCATGTGCCTGGTAGTTTTAGACCATTCAGCACTGTCAGAAGTTAGCTATTTGTGCCACCTTCCAAATACTATTCTAATATACCTCCTGGATTTGTGGCTGTCTCTCTAACAACAACTCCACAATCTCTCTTTATGGCTTCTGACACTCTAGTTCCCTGGATATTCTTTTGAAGTTCTCAGTAGTAATAAAGTCTATTTTATAGCATTTAAGAACTGTTTCCAACACTCTGCTTCCCCTAGGATCCTATATCAGAAATTCAGAGCTTTCCCTAATGATTAAACATAATTTAGTTTTATTTAACCACATGATAATTTATTATTTATATTGAATAAATCAGGGCCTAAAGCCAGAGTTTTGCAAAAAAAAAAAAAAAAAAAAAAAAAAAAAAAAAAAAAAAAAAAGCTATAGGATGACCCAGGTCTGAATTCATTCGTTCATTCATTTAGCAGTTACTCGATACCCACAAGGTTCCTATGTCATAGAGCCTGTACTGAGCTCCAAGAACGAACAGATGAAGTTGGCTCCTGTCCTAAGACTTTGGAGCCTGACAACCTGGGCTCAGACCCTGCCACTGTCACTTGCTTGTTATTTAACTTTTCTGAGCCCTAGAATGAAAATTCTTTTCAAAATAATGCTTGTGAGGATTATATGGGAAAGCTCTTAACAGAATGTCTGCTATATTCCTCAGGAATTGTTAACCATATATAGTACTTGTGGTCAGCAGCTCTGACATGGCTCCCAATGAGCCCCACCTCCTCGTGTTCATATCCCTGCATGACATGAACACCTTTGGGGTGTGCTGGTCCTAGTGACTTGCTTCTAACAAATAGAAACAGTGAAAGAGTAATGGATGTTACTTTTGTGATTAGGTTGCAAAACAACTTGACTTCCATTTGGTTGGCATCCTCTCTCTTCCTCTCTCTCTCTCTCTCTCTCATTTCATGCTGTCTTTAATGAGAGGACCCCTTGTCAAGAAACTAAAAATGATCTCTAGCCAACAGCCAACAAAGAGCTAAGGCCAGGAAGAAGTATATACCAGCAACCCCATGAATGAGCTTGGATGTAGATCCTGGTCCAGTTGAAACCTGAGATGACTGCAGCCCTAGCCAACACCTTGATTGCAACCTTTAAGAGGAGAGACCCTGAAGCAGAAAAACTGCTAAGCCAAGCCCAGATTTCTGATCCACCATGAAATAATACCTAAAGCTTGAGGTAGCTTGTTATGCAATAGATCACTACTACACTGTTGTTGTTAAAGTCTGTGGTATACTTGAGGGTCAAGGAACAGAGAGTGTGGGCAGGACACTAAAGAGTATGGAAAAGGAGATATGTTGGAAACCAGATAATCAAGAGTCAATCAGCCCATGCTAAATGTTTGGGGTTTCTTTGGGGGCCAATGAGAAGTAGTCAAATGCTCTTTAAGCAAAATAGAAACTCAATTTTTTCTTAAATAATAAGACAAATATGGAGTCATAAAGAAAACATTGTTCAAGAGAAGGAGTCAGAATGACTTCTTGAACTGGCATATTTTCCAGGACATAAAGTTGGAAAACTTCCAGAGAACTGAGATCTCTTCCTTTTAGACCGTTGGCTATTGGGGGATTTATGGCACCAAGTTTAATGGTGAAGAAAAGAAACGGAGGTGAAGAGTCTGAAATAAACAATTCCATTAACTTCAAAATCAGTGAGTTCAAAATCAATTAAATTTGTAATACCCTTATTGAAGACAGAAGTAGTTGAATTAATAACATTGAAAATGAGTTGTTAGGAATACAAAAGGAGTGAGACTTTTGTGAATAACTTTTGTCATTATAGTTTCCTAAATCAATAAAGATACATCATTTTTTATTTGCACACCTCTTTTTAAATCCCAAATCAAGATTTTTTCATAGACTTGCTCTTGGACTAGTCCCATAAATCAGTTTGAAAGTGACCTAGTTTTTGCACATGAGCCATTATATCCATATATCTAGGTCTTGTTGTTGTATGACAAAGGGACTGAGATAAGAATATGGTCTATAAAATAAATAAGAGGAAAATATCTCTGAAATGTTTGCCAAAAGACTCAGGTTCCAAAGAAAGGAATGATTGCTAGCTTGAAATCCACCATACATACCCTAGGTCTTACTGTTGCAATAGTTATAGCCCATAGAACTTCACACATTTGTTTCTCTGATCAGTACTTTTTGAGCACCTACTCATGCTGGGGTCCAGAACTCCTCCTACTTAATATTGGCATTGGAAATGTATAGAACTCTTTTTTAATTCCAGTATAATTAACATACAGTGTTATACTAGTTTCAGGTATATAATATAATGATTCAACAATTCTGTACATTATTCGGTGCTCAGCACCATAAGTGTACTCAATAGAATATTACCAACCATAAAAAAAAATAAAGAAATCTTGCCATTTGCAACAACATGAATGGATCTAGAAAGTATGATCCTAAGTGAAATAAGCCAGTCAAAGAAAGGGATATATATCTGTAGATCTCTGATTTGCTTTTTCTCCCCCTTGAAGGCTTAAGTAGGCCTAGAATAGGAAAAAATTCTCAGGTAAGTGGCAAGACTCTGAGCTTAACTATGAATTGGCTAAATTGTTCGCTTCATCTCTTAGGGCTCATGAGAAGAATGAAAGGATTGTACTCAATTATCTATAAAATTGCCTCCAATTCTAAAAGACTCAGAATCAATATTCTGAAGACTTGAATAACCAAATTCAGTTCATTCTCAAACTGTAGGAGGGAACTCATGACTAGAAAGTGGAGGCTCTACCTCCCCATCTTGGCACCTCACTTCAGAAAACAAGCTTCCCCAGCATCCCCAGGACTGTGCTGAGAATGTTCTATCACCCATCTTTGCCAAGTAATCATAAAGGATCCTTGCTCAGTATAGTTGCTGATGCAGGACACATTTGGAAGCAGAAGACCTAGAGCCAGAAGAGCAGACACTATCTCTTTATTGTAGAGATGGGCTAAGTGTGGTCCAGAGAGGGTCACTGACCAGCATAAGACACAGGGCACCCATCTTATTCTGCCTTCTCACCAGCATAGAGCTGGTCTTGAGCTAACAATCTCTTTAGATATCACCATTAGGACTGTAGTTCAGTTCTAATTCCTCCAAACACAACAATATCCAAGAACTCTGGAATGCCCAAGGTTCCCAACTACCTCTGCACCTCCCATTTCACAGAAAAGAAAACCAGAACCATGGGGAAAATTACTGAAATGCTTAGCAATAAGTTAAGAGCCAGAACACAACATTCAGCCCAGTCTCATCCTGCTTCCCAGATCCGCCCCACCTGCTCATTCCATAGTCATCTACTGAGTGCAGATGCAAGCTGAGTTGTGCCTGGTGCTGTAACCTGACTCAAACCAAGACACTGGGCTGAAGCCTCCCATTCTGCACAACTGAATTGGCCAGGAGAACCTGTCTGAGCAAAGCCACCTTTAACAGAGGTCCCAGTGGAAAATCCGAGCAGAAAAGGTATTGATGACAACAAAACAAGTAAAGCCTGTTCCTTTTATATCCCAGAAAATTTCTTCCAAGGGCTAAGGACCCCGTGCCCAGGTTTTCACCATTTTCCTTGCAAGGAAAAAGCAGCAAGTCCAACCTAATCTTTGCCAATTCCTCCAAGGGAAATAGTTGGAGAGGAGGGTGATATTAGTGGGTGAGCTGGAAATAGTTAAACTGACTCTTCAGGGGGCGCCTGGGTGGCTCAGTGGGTTAAGCCACTGCCTTCGGCTCAGGTCATGATCTCAGGGTCCTGGGATCGAGTCCTGCATCAGGCTCTCTGCTCAGCAGGGAGCCTGCTTCCCTCTCTCTCTCTGCCTGCCTCTCCATCTACTTGTGATTTCTCTGTCAAATAAATAAATAAAATCTTTAAAAAAAAAAAAACTGACTCTTCAGGTATATAATGCACTTTACTAAATCAAAGATAATGAATTCCACAGAGAGCACATAGAGGAAGGCAAAATAAGCACACGGTCTACATACACTTTATTTCAAGGGAAGCAAAGGGGCAATCAGAGAAAGTTCCCTTTAGAAAGGGCCTGGTCTCCTGACTGGATTCATGGTCCCCCTGACTATGGTCTCTCTTGGACATCTTCTCCACTAGCAGCAGCTTTGTCTTTGCAAAAGCTTTTTGGATTTTGAGAGACATCCTTTAGTCTTGTGAGGATCAGCATTAGCTGTAGCCCATGTGAGAAGAGAATGCCTTACAAAAGGGAACAAGGAGTTGGTTACTGGGAAATCATTTTCCCACTGTGTTCCCTGGGGTCATCTATCACTACGATGGGGACTGTCCCTGCCTCAGAAACTACTGAAAGGGGAGAAATTGTGCAGAGTGGCCTCAGGAAGAACCCTCAAAATACAGATATAGTAGCATCAAATTGCCTGAAAATTCTATGACACTATTCCTTTGGAAAGGTGAAGGCTCATTCTCTTCCACTTGAAAGTAGGCCGCATTCGGGGTTTCACTTCTAATGAATGGAATGGAGCAGAAGCAAAGTCATGTGATTTCTGAGGGTAGGTCATCCAAAGGACAGCTTCCACCTGACTCTCACTCTCTTGGCTTTCTTTTCTGGGAGAAGCAGCCCATGGAGAGGCCTCTGGGGAGGATGAAGTCTCCCACCAACAGCCATCCATGTGAGTGACCACGTCGAAATCAGATCCTCCAGCTCCAGTCAAAACTTCAGATGACCTCAGATCCAGATGATCTTGATGGCTACATCATGAGAGACTCTAATCCAGAACTTCCCAGCTTGGCCACACCTCAATTCTTGGCCCATAAAATAATGAAAAATAATAAATATTTATTGTTGTTTTAAGTCACAAAGGTTTTTTTATTTTATTTTTTCAGTGTTCCAAGATTTGTTGTTTATGCACAACACCCAGTGCTCCATGCAGTACATGCCCTTCTTAATACCCACCACCAGGCTCACCCATTCTCCTACCCACTCTCTTCCAAAACCTTCAGTTAGTTTCTCAGAGTCCACAGTTTCTCATGGTTTGTCTCCCCCTCCAATTTCCCCCAAATCACTTTTCCTTTTCTTCTCCTAATGTCCTCCGTGTTATTCCTTATGCTCCACAAGTAAGTGAAACCATATGATAATTGACTTTCTCTGCTTGACTTACTTCACTCAGCATAATCTCTCCTCCAGTCCTATCCATGCTGATACAAAAGTTGGGTATTTATCCTTTCTGAAGGAGGCATAATAAATACTTCATTGTATATGTATGGGCCACATCTTCTTTATCCATTCACCTGTTGAAGGACATCTTGGCTCTTTTCACAGCTTGGTGACTGTGGCCATTGCTGCTATGAACACTGGGGTACAGATGGTCCTTCTTTTCACTACATCTGTATCTTTGGGGTAAATACCCAGTAGTGCAATTGCAGGATCATAGCGTAGCTTATTTTTAATGTCTTAAGGAATCTCCACACTTTTCTAAAGTGACTGCACCAACTTGCACTCCCACCAACACTGTAAGAGGGTTTCCCTTTCTCGACATCCTCTCCAACACATTGTTTCTTATTAATTTTGGCCATTCTAACTGGTGTAAGGTGGTATCTCAATGTGGTTTTGTTTTTTTTTTTTTAAAGATTTTATTTATTTATTTGTCAGAGAGAGAGCGAGCGAGAGCGAGCACAGGCAGACAGAGTGGAAGGCAGAGTCAGAGGGAGAAGCAGGCTCCTGCGGAGCAAGGAGCCCGATGTGGGACTCGATCCCAGGACGCTGGGATCATGACCTGAACTGAAGGCAGCTGCTTAACCAACTGAGCCACCCAGGCGTCCCTCAATGTGGTTTTGATTTTAATTTCCCTGATGGCTAATAATGATGAAAATTTTCTTCTTGTGTCTGTTAGCCTTTTGTATGTCTTCTTTGGAAAAGTATCTGTTCTTGTCTTCTGCCCATTTTTTGACATGATTATTTGGTTTTGGGGTGTTGAGTTTGAGGAGTTCTTTATAGATCTTGGATATCAGCCCTTTGTCTATAGTGTCATTTGCAAATATCTTCTCCTATACCATGGGTTACCTTTTTGTTTTGTTGACTGCTTCCTTTGCTGTGAAGAAGCTTTTTATCTTGATGAAGTCCCAAAAGTTTATTTTCACTTTTGTTTCCTTTGCCTTTGGAGTCATGTTAGTCAGAATGATGCAAGTGGAGGCTTGATAAGTACTTGCACACTGAGGCTTGGAACACTCCATAGAACCCAGTTACCATGCTGTGAGGAACCCCAAGCAGCCATGTGGAGAGGCTCACATAGAGAAGAGCCCAGGACCCCAACCAACAACCCCAACCAGCCTTCAGTCAGGAGGCAGTACAAATTCTCAGGCATATGAGTGAAGTAATTTTGGACCCACTAGCCCTCTCATACTCCATTTGATACTACGTGAAGCAAGAGAACTCTCTGGTCAGAAATTGTGTTTATTGTTAGCCACCAAGTCCTGGGGTAGTGTGTTACATGGGATAAGCAAAACAAAGGTCAACCCCAAATCTGGGGTTGGACCATTTTTCAGGATATGCAACCTGTCAGTCATAACTCATAAATGGTCTTCAAACCAGAGTGTGTTTATTTACAAAACATGAGTTCTTTCCACCACACCTTCCAAGTCATGAGATCAGTGGATACAAAAGAACTTTGCCAACTCCAGAGTCTTCAAATATATCTGTTGGTACGGATATCAAGAGCAACAGATGTCAAAGGTTGCTATTGTTTTCCTTTCATTTTTCCCTCTAATTTTTACTTTTGCCTCATGTTTCCTTCTGTTTCTCCATGTTCTTAATAAGATCTCTCAAATTCCTAAAGCTCCGTCAAGCTTTAGGTGGTGGTCAAAGACACTGCTAACTTCTGGTGGAATACATCTTCTTCCCCAGGCTTGAGTTCTGGGCTCAAGACACAACCACAGGGCCTTACAAAGTTACTCTATTAGCAACCTTGATTTCCCCATCTGCAGTACAGAAATCATAGCCTATCTCAAAGGGTTCCTGAGAAGACTCAGTGAGAAAAAGTATAGAAAAACCCTGCCTATCACTGAGTAGTGCTCCTGATAAGAAAGTTTCTGGGAAGAAGGTTTCCCCCCTTCTTCTTCCCCTTTCCTGCTTTTAGCTGTATATCCGTAATGCATTTCCCTGTGCTCTGGTGCCTCTACCATGACAAGACCCAGTTCCTCACTGAAACCAGGGAACAAGAAATTTGCAACTCTAAATGAAGTGGTACTTAAAGTTCTTTGGTGAATTGAGATACTACATGCCATCCTGGACCCTCTTCCTCTTTACAGAAAAAAAAAAATTGTGCCCCAAAATACAAATAAACAGAACCCTCCTTTCAGTCAGAAAATAAAAGATATTTTATGACAGAACAATAATGGGAAAGGAGGAGAAAGAGAGAAGCAACTAATAAGAAATATATTCACAACAATCTACATTATGAATATATATGTATATTTATATCTCGGCAGGCCCTGTGGAGTTACAGATGAGCTAATTAAAATGCTTATGCTTTTAGCAATGATGTTTATTGAAATCATTTTATAACCATCCAAACTGAGGTTTGTTTTCAGCTATAATGTAATGCTACCTGGAATATTCTGACCTAAATTATTTATGTGCCTAAAAATAGATTGCTTTCCCCCATTACTGATTCTGTGGATATATCTAGGATGTGGAAATTTTTGGTGAGTTCAAGTGGCTCTTACAGGCTTTCCCTACATCTTCTGTACCTACTGAGACAGGGAACCTGCATACTAGTATAGTAGGAAGTCTTTTTCAGGCCTAAGAAGTTGAAATTACCCTCTGGGGAAAGCTGGGCCTGGTTAGACACTCCCAGATGGAGAAGGACTATCAGGAACACAACTGGGACTTAATAGATAATCATTTGATCTGAGTTCAATTCCCCATACCATCTCCATGCTAGGCATGGAGGGAGAGTGTGTGACTACAAAATTGAAGATTTGGGGGGTGATGGAACTGCTCTAAATCCTGATTGAAGATCCTAGTTACAAAAATATGTAAGCATTTAAAGTTCAAGAACTGTGCACCCCCCAAAGAGTCAATTTTACTGTAGGTTAATTTAAAAATAAAAAATAGGGGCACCTGGGTGGCTCAATGGGTTAAAGCCTCTGCCTTCGGCCCAGGTCATGATCCTGGGGTCCTGGGATCAAGCCCCATATCGGGCTCTCTGCTCAGAAAGGAAGCTGCTTGTCTTCCCCTCTCTCTCTCTCTGCCTACCTCTCTGCCTACTTGTGATCTCTCACTCTCTCTCTCTCTTTCTCTCTCTTTCTATCAAATAAATAAAAAATATCTTTAAAAAATCATAAAAATAAAAATAAATAAATAACACTCTGTAGGTTCAGTAACTGACAATTCTACCTCCAAATTGTATCATGAATAGGTCCGCTTCCTTCCAGCTCTGTCACAGGCAACATCTCTCTCCTGTACTTTTGCAGTGGCCTCCTAAGTAGTGTTCCTAGTGTGTCTGCCCATATAATCCATTCTCCATGCTGTTGCTGAACAAGTCATACCACTTCCAGGCATACAACTTTCAAAGACATCCCAGCATGCTTTGGTTTAAACCCACTGCCCTTTCTTCACCTGCCTGCTGGGCTGGGCATGATCTGGCCTCTGCCTCCTTCTCAGATCTCATGTACCCACAAGCCCACTGACTACCACGTTCCTTTATATAATCACACTTGTTCTGGGCACAAGGCTTTCAACATGTGCTGTTTCCTCCTCCTGAGATGATCTTTGTACCTCTGGTTCCTCCTTTTCATTACCTGAGTAACTCCCTTTTATCCTTTGGGTCTCAGCTTAAATGTCACATCTTCCTTGACAAGTCACCTAAATTAACTTCACCAATATCACTTTCTCATAATGTCCAGTTCTCTGCCTGTATGGTACTTATTCCAACCTGTAACCAGGTGACTTCATATGTGATGGTTGACTCTGTCCCTTGGGGCTATAATCTTCAAACCAGGCAAGGTTGCATGTCAATGGTATGCTGGAGCTAGTTCACAAGAGTTCATCGTATAGCACTCAGTGAGGCCAGTAGCTTGAAGTCCACCATGATGGAACTATTTACACAACAGAAATTGGCAAATGCTCTGAATCAGGGCTTTTCTTTTTATAAAGCTGGCTTATCAGCACACCACTGCTCATCCTCCACTGTGTTCCTAGTGCTTGACATGGAGCTGGAAATATAGACCATTCTCGGTATAATAAATGAGAGTTATTGTTATTGATGCTTGTTTCTTATAGCAACCCTATGATGAGTCAAGAGGGGAAGATTCCGACCCTCATTTCACAGATGATAAATTTGAAGCTCAAGAAAGTTGTCCAATTTGCCCTAGGCCACAGAGCTAGTTAGAGATATACTGCTCCAACATAGGCTCTCTGATTCCCACTTAGTGCTCTTTGCATTGCACCCTATGAAAACAAATGCATGCTCATGTTGGGCCTATGTAAAGTGAGGAGCCCTGGGAATTGCTGAAATGAATTTTGAGAAGAAAGCAGAATCCTTGAACCCAATTCACAAAGGTGGAGATTATTAATTATCTTGAATCTCTATTCCTCCATAGAAAAGACTGTTCAAGTTATGCCTAAAAGCCAGAATATAAGAAATGGAAATCACTCTAGGCATTTAATATATTAAGCTGCTTGCTGAATGTTGGAGAAACAGAAAATGTAAGCATACCACAAGACTACCTAGTTCAATGACATCAACTGAGGCTGTGACCCAGAGGTCAGGAATCTGCTGTTGTTACCCCCATGACTCCTGCCATAGTTGCCTTAAGGTCTCCAAAAAGCTGATGACCAGCTAGTGTACTGGTGGATCCAGCTGCCATAGATGCCTCTAAGCGTTCACATTTTTATTACCTTGCTTGCCAGGAGCAATAGTGGTAGGAAAATGGACTCTGAATCACTTCCACCCTCCAGTTTTGCATGAGTGCATTTAATTGAAAGAACCTAATCTATTCACAGAACACTGGCTGCAAAGGAGTCTTGCGAATATAGTGTATTAGCTTTCCAACCTCTACATCTGGAAAAAATAGCATGGCAGTTGAGAGAACCAGTTCACCGTATCTACCACAGTCCACCCCTTCAGCATTCCTCACACAAATACATCCTTCTTCATAGCTGAATCTCTCAAACACCAACAGCAACAATGGTCAACATAAGCAACCATTTCTCATACAAACAACAGTAGCATTTCCCCTCTCCCCCAGAGAAGATCCAAAGTCCTGTCAGTCACTGAGTGCTTTTCATTCATCCTTCTAATTCCATCATTCCCACAATGGTATTCCATAATCCGAGGACTAAATTGTGCAGTTAGCCACCAAAAGGACATCTTAAAAAAAAAAGAAGAAGAAGAAAAGAAAGGAAGGAAGGAAGGAAGGAAGAAAGAAAGCGAAAAGAAAAAGTTCAAATAGTAAATTAGGTGATACATAAAAAAATAAATACATAACAGAGTAAGAAAGACAATATGAGAAGCTACTGTAATCCTTATTTCTGCAACTGGTCATAAGACCAGAAATGGACTTCTAAGTTCTTTCCTAGAAAACCTATTCCATGTTCCTTTAACAGTCAACCAATATAAGCTGCTTCATCTGGCATGATTGCTCTACTGACTGTATATATACAAGAAATATGTATATATACATACATACGAAAAATATCTATGTATAGGTATGGATATATAATACACATGCATACATATACATTTACTAGTATATGTTTGTTTCCCTTTCTTTAATATGTATACATTTTAATGTATTGATTAATCTCTGGACCAAAGTACTACAAGGGCCCAAAGGATGCCCTAGTTTATGGACCCGCTCTGCCCTACCCCATCATGTATCAGCAATGCTATTTCAGCTGGATAAACTGGATCAATCACCCAGCCAACCTATCTGCCCAATCATCGAAAGGTTAAGGGAAGGAAAACGCAAACTCAGGCTAGCGGTTGAGGGCACTTTGGAAATAGGCCCTCTGTCTCAAAATAGTTCTTGTACAGCCCTCATGATACCTGAAATTCATCCATTAGGAAACAGCTTCTTTTTCAAAGATCCTCTTCGTTCATAAGCTTTCCAATAGAAGCAGCTTCTAAAAAGGAGCTGTTTTGTTGCACAGTAATCCTTTGCCCAAAAAAATTAAAACAGCCAATGGACAGGTCAAAAACTCAGGAATGGCTTTACACTGATAAACAGAAGAGTAGAGAGCAGCTGTGTTCCCCTTGGGGCAGAGGCCCATGGGTGGAATAATAGATGTCAAGAGTATGTGAGGACAGAAGAGAAATCCTCCCTTTATTTCCCTGGAGACAGCAGCTCAGAAGCCTGGAATTAAAGGTGACAAGCCCAGGTGTCAGATGGCAGATTAGCTTTGTTTGAGGGATCCAGCAGAACTAAAGGATTTACACAGAGTGACAGTCTGCGGGCAGTGGCTGGGACCAAATGCCATCTAGAGCTCTAGCTATCTTAAAGGTAGACTCCAGAGAGAAACTTGCAGTGGGAAGCCTGAACATCAGTAATGACCACAATCATGGATTACAGAAGGCTGGGTGCTCAGCAGCCCCTCATGTTTGGAAATCCAGAATTTGACCAAAAACTCCAAATTCCACTGACCTAAGACACTTCTCTCAGGTTAGTACTATTAACCTGGGAATTTTGTTTCCTAATTAATATTTTCTTTGGAAGATGCAATTATCTCTTAGTGTGGGAAAGGAGACAGTTCTGTCCAAGTGACCCATAATTATGGATAGAGAACTGGCACCAACAGCTTAACTTTATCCCTTGGTCCCTTGCCCGAAGTTCTACTGCCAAGGGAAACAGAGTGTTCTGTTGGTGATAAAGGGGACCTCACAACTCCTGTAGCACCTCCCTAGTTGTTAACCTGGCTGGCCCAGGTTCTACTCAACTCTGCCTGACATCAGCTCTGTGACTTTAGATTAGCACCTTACTTCCTTGCATTATAACATATAAATCACAAAGCAAGGGATCCTTGATTCCAGACAAGGGCCCAGCTACTTCCACTTTTCCATAATACTGTTTTACACACTACACTCTACACCCTACTACACTCTACACCCACTCCCTATGCTCCTCCTCCTCAGAGTATACTCAACTATTCTCTGTTCCAAAAATGCAAATCTGACCCTTTAAAACAGGAGAAGATCCATACCAAATCTGCTTTTCTTCTTACCTTTGGCAAAGCTAATATAAGAAAGAGTCCATGGCAGCAAATTAGGCCATTACTTAATGGCCTGGAATTTCAATTAAGGGAAGGATCTTTATGCGGCTCCCTGACAGTGGGGAGGAGTGTCTGACCTAATCTTGGATCCCAGAAAGGCCACCTTCAAAGAGAAAGCAATTGCCCATCAGATTTGCCGTGGGTGAAAGGAAGTCATAAACTACAGGGAGACTAGGCTCGTTAAAATGGTAATGCTCCTGTCTCCACCATGAAAGCACTCCCTGGACACCTCCAGAAATGAAATTTGGGCCAATCAGAGAACCAAGCATTCCTCCCCTCATCCAATTTAATTATTGTTACTTTATGTATTTATGCACAACGAGGCCCATTAAATGTGGACTCATCCCTCCTGAGTGTTTGCCATACTTGCCAGATACCTGCAGGAAAACAAAAGACCTACAATCTCAACTACAAATTATCAGATAGGGATGTTGGGGAATAATCAAAAGATCTCATTCTCACTGACACCATCTTATAATTCATTTGAAATTCCCTGAAACATTAGCCACCTTAAGAAAACCATACAATGTGTACTTGGGGGATGAAGGTGATGAGGGGAATACAATGTGTAGTCAGGGTGGTATATAGGACATGAATTCAGGACTAAGAACAGAGCAGAGAATCAGGCAATAAACCTAAAACAAAGAACTTGTAACATTTAAATTCATCATATTCCCTCCACACACACACACACACACACACAATTACCCATCATCTAATCAATACCCAAAGCCAGAATTGTGGTCGTTACCCTTGACTTCTTCAAACCTCTCACTCATTCATTCACTCAGCAAGTATTTACTGATTCTTTGTGATATGCCAGGCACTGTGCTAAGCACTAAGGGCACAGCAGCAAACCCTCTCTTACCTGTTCTGTGCACAGATCTCATTGATATCTATCTCAGACTGGATTCTCTAAACTCAGATTCTTAGGTAAGGAATTGCAAGCAGAAATTGTCCTAGTGAAAACTCTCAGGAGATACAGCTGCAAGAAGGGAGAATGACAGGCCTGGGCAGAGAGACAAGTTGCAACTGAGGCCTTAGCTGTTCCTACACAGGATTCTAGAGCTCAGATAGCCCTTCAATGTTGTCCCAATTTGAGATCTTTGTATTCCCAAATCAGCTAATCACTGGCCATTAAGTGGATCCTTAGAAAGGGATATAACCTTGGGCAAGGCAGTTCCCTGTCACCAAGGGTAATTCCCAAAAGGTGCAGCTGGGAGCCATGCACACCAGATATTTCCAGCAGCTGCACTGGCCTACAGAAGTGATCTGGTATAGCACCACAGTACCTTTTGCAATACCTCCCACCACTCCCCCAACCAACTTGAGCATGGTCACTGTTGGTCTTTAGAATGTCTTGTCTCAGAGTCTTCTCACTCTTTTCCACCTTCATATTGGTCCCCTCCTTTAGTGACCTTCTAGTTTGCCAACTGAAGTACACTAAATACCTAAATCATCTTTGGGATAACAGATGAGCCCCCAGTAGGAGACTCTGGATGTCTTCAGACACAGTAAGGTAAGACTTAAAAATCTCAAGAAGATGATTTTTCCTATTCTCATTTCAATGATATTTACAGTTTTTCATAATTATATTCTGGATCATCTGGATTTCCATTTTAAAACCGAGTACTATCCTGAAATTTTAGTGCCCTCATTTGCATGTGCTAACAATTACATTGGCTCCAGGTAATTTCCCCAGACTAATGAGGGGAAGTCCAGAGACAAACCCTGGATAAATGATGCCTTGGGCCAAATGCAGGTTGAAGTACTTCACATCACTGCCCAAATTAAGGTTTCATCATGTTTAAATAGAGAAAAATGGTCACTGAGTCATTTCTGACACACAATATAAGTAGGCCAAACTCAAAACACTCTACCTGATACCAGTGCCATTGTCACACTGAGAGCAGCAATTTTGCTTCCCCAAAACAACTTGATCTGACACACTGAATTAATTTTTTATTTGATCTCTCTGGTTTGCAGTTTTATTTGAATACAATTTAAAAATTTGCTTTGGTCTCATAGTTACATAAAAGCTATAAATATAATGAGCCTAAGCCTGGTTTTATAGCTATATATATTTAGGTAAAATTATAATAAAATCATTTAAGTCAACACTGGGAGATTTTGAGAATTTTTTACCAAAAGATAAAGTTGGAGCATGCCATAAATTACTCAAGTACAAAACATGGATGTCCTTCACTTGGCCTCTGTCAATCCTCATGGTCAGGTCCCAGCTTCTCTATTCAGTCTCCCCTTCCTCACACTGCTTCCAGTTGACAGAAGGGTGAGAAAATTGCTCTGTAATATCTGAACTAATTTTTGCCATTTCTGCCTTCCGGGGGAAAGGGATCTGCATTACCAAAGGAGCTAGACCTTTGCTCTATACCATCTCATTTAACAAAATCTAAGGCTGGAAAGACAATGGAGAGATCAAAAATTCAAAGCCCCTCCTTTGTATCTCTGAGTTTCTACAGCCTAGAGCATATGGCCCATTTGGTTGAGCTCAGTTAAGCTGTTTCTTTAATGGGTCTCTTCCCCAAGGGCAGGGTTGATACTACAGTAACTCTAGGATAGGCAAAATTAGACCCAGTAATAATCTGGAGGTTGAGATTTTAAAATGTCCAAGGAGGGCAGCCAGCAAGGCCAATGCAAGGTATGTAGATGGAACAGACATCCTTAATACCCAAGGTCCTCTCAATGTTGCAGGCACAGTGGGAAGAAAAAAAGATTAACGAGTACATAGGACAACAAGGAATCTTGTTTCTGCTCAGACTCAGTGTGAAAAAGTCTCCTGTTGGGTATCAAAACTGCAGAGCTTGTGTTTTGCACAATCTGAGGAGCCCCATTTTTCACTGCCTACTTTGGCTATGTTGAGTTCCACATATAGGTGATATCATAGGTGTTTGTCTTTGTCTCACTTATTTCACAATGTCCTCAAGTTCATCCCTGTTGCAAATGGCAGGATTTCCATCTTTCTCATTCTCAATTCCATATCTTGGCTATGGTGATAATTCTATAATGAACATGAAAGAGCAGATATCTCTTTGAGATCCTGTTTTCATTTCCTTTGGATATATACCCAAAAATGGGATTTTTGGATCATATGGCAATTCTACTTTTAATTTTTTTGGAACCTCCATATTGTTTTCCATAGTGACTACAAGGCTTCCCTTTTCTCCACATCCATGCCAGCATTTGTTATCTCTTATCTTTTTGGCAATAGCCGCATAATGGGCTATTTCACTGTGGTCTAAGTTTCTATTTCCCTGCTGATCAGTGATGTTGAGTATCTTCTCATGTACCTACATCTTTTTTGGAAAAATGTCTATTCATTTTCTCTGCCCATTTTGTAATTGTTCTTCTTCTCTATGTTTTCCTATTGAATTGTTTGCATTTCTTCTGTATTTTGGATATTAACTCATCAGAAGATACATGATTTACAAATATTTTCTCCCATTCTATAGGTTGTCTTTTCATTTTGTTGATTAGATTTTTTTTGTTGTGCAGTGAGGGGGGGTGTTTTGTTTTGTTTTGTTTTTTAGTTTGATGCAGCCCACTTTTTTTTTTTTTTTTTAAGATTTAGCCATTTATTCCAGAAAGAGAGAGTGAGGGGGGGAGGAGGATGATTGGCCAGAGGGAGAGAGAATCCTAAGCAGAGTTTGTACTGAGTACAGACCCTGACAAAAGGCTCAATCTCACAACCCCAAAATCATGAACTGAGCCTAAGCCAAGAGTTGAATACTCAACCAACTGTGTCATCCAGGCACTCTGATACAGTCCCACTTATATATTTTTGCTTTTGTTACTTGTGCATTTGGTGTCAGAGCCAAACAATCATTGACAAGGCCAATATCGAGGACATTTTTCCCCTATGTTTTCTTCTAAGAGTTTCATGGTTTCAGGTCTTATGTTTAAGTCTTTAATCCATTTCAAGTTAATTTTGGTGAGAGTAGTTAGAGGGGTTCCAATTTCATTCTTTGGCATATGATTATACAATTTTCTCAACATTTATTTAGAGAACTATCCTTCCTCCATTGTGTATTCTTGGCTCCCTTATCAAATATTAATTGCCCATGAATGCATGGGCTTATTTCTAGTATTTCAATTCTGTTCCATTGGTCTATGTTTCTATTTTCATGCCAGCACTATATTATTGTTTTGGTTACTATAGATTCATAGTATATATTCATAGTATATATATTCATAGTATATATTCATAGTATAGTTTGAAATCAGGAACAGTAATCCTCCAGCTTTGTTCTTTTTTTCTCAGGATTGCTTTGGCTATTTTGGCATCTTTTGACTTTCCATATGAAATTTTTAGATTGTTTTTTCTATTTTTGTGAAAAACACCATTGGAATATTTATAGTTATTGGTTACATTGACTCTGTATATGACTTAGGGTAGTGTAGACATTCAGCAATATTAATTCTTCCAATACCTGAACACAGGATATATTTCCACTTATGTGTGTCCTGTTCATTTTCTTCCATCAGTGTCTTATACTTGTCAGTGTATGGGTCTTTTACCTCTTCAGTTAAATTTATTCCTAGTTATTTGTTTTTGTTGTTTAGTGTGAGTGTGAATGGGATTGTTTTCATTATTTTATTGTGGATGATTTGTTGTTAGTGTATAGAAATGCAACTTATTTCTTATGTTGACTTTATAGCCTGCAACTTTACTAAATTTATTGTCTAGTCCTAGCAGTTTTTTGGTGAAGTCAGACAATTTTACTTCTTCCTTTCTGATATAGATGCCTTTTTTCTTTTTCTTGCCTGATTACTCTGGCCATAACTTCCAGTGTTATGTTGAATAGGAGTGGTGAGAGTGGGCACCTTTGTCTGATCCTAGAGAAAAAGTTTTCAAGTTTTCACCATTGAGAATAATGTTAGCTGTGGACTTAATCATGTCTGGCCTTTATTATGTTGATGTCTGTTCCTTCCATACCCAATCTGGTAAGTTTTTATCATGAAAGTATGTTGTATTTTGCCACTGCATTTATTGAAATGATCATGTGATTTTTATCTTTCATCCTACTAATGTGGCATAGCACATTTATTGATTTGTATATGCTGAATCCTAGGGATAAATTCCACTTGATTGTGGTGTATTACCCTTTTAATGTTCTGTTGATTTTGATTTGCTAATTTTTCTTGAGAATTATTGCAACTATATTCATTGGGGATTTGCTATAATTTTCTTATCTTGTTCTGTCTTTGTCTGGTTGGGTATCAGTTATGCTGACCTTATAAGATGAGTTTGGGAATGTTCTTTCCTCTTCAATTTTTTGGAAGAGTTAGGAAGAATTGGCATTAGTTCTTTAAATGTTTGGTAGAATCACTAGTGAAACTATCTTCTTGGGAAATTTTTTATTAAAAATTCAGGCTCCCTGCTTAGTGGGGAGACTGCTTCTTCCTCTGCTCGCTTGCTCTCTCTCTCTCTCTCTCTCTCTCTGTGTCTCTCATGAATAAATAAATAATCTTAAAAAAGAACTGTGACTCTTAGGAAGACTTGTCCCTATTTTAAAAAATTATAAATTAAAAAACAAAAAAAATCAATTACTGGGGCATCTGGGGGGCTCAGTTGGTTAAGTGGCTGCCTTTGGTTCATGTCATGATCCCAGGGCCCTGGGATGGAGCTCCACATTGGGCTCCCTGCTCAGTGGGGAGCCTTTTTCTCCTCTCCCTCTGCCTGCCTCTCTCTCTACTTGTGCTCTCTGTGTGTCAAACAAATAAATAAAACCTTTTTTAAAAATAAAATGATAAAAATTCAATGTCCTTATCAAATATTGATATGTTTAAACATTCTATTTCTTCATGATTCAGTCATGGTAAGTTGTATGTTTCTAGAAACATATCCATTTTTTTCTAGGTTGTCCAGTTTGGTGATATATAATTGTTCATGGTCATCTCTTAAGATCCTCTGTATTTCTGTGATATCAGTTGTAATGGCTACTTTTTCATTTATAATTTGATTTAATTGATTTGGGTTCTCTTTCCTTTTTTCTTGGTTACTCTAGCTAAACGTTTGTCAATTATGTTTATCTTTTCAAAGAACTAGAAGTTTTGTTGTTCTTTTCTATTGTTTTCTTATTCTCTATTTCATTGATTTTTGCTTTAATCTTTATTATTTCCTTCATCTGATAACTTAAGGTTTTGTTCTTCTTTTTCTAGTTTCTTGAATTATAAAGTTAAGTCATTTACTTGAGATCTTTCTTTTTTGAAGTTTATTGCTATAAACTTTCCACTTAGAATTACCTATTAATTATGTTAGTGTCCCTTTTCCCTACCAAAAGTAAATTATGTAGTCATCTTAATGACAAGGAATGAAGAAGGATATTCTATATCAAAAGAACATTTCACAAGGGAAACTTAATCCCAAAATAGCATGTAGCTAACAACATGGCCTCAACATATACAAGTAAAACAATTAGAAGGACAATTGGATAAGTGTAGTCAGATGGAAGACTCAAATGCCTCTCTTGGTATTTTATAGATTAAGCAGACTGAAAATTAACGAAGGTAAATGAGCTTTAAACTAAATAATCAACAAACTTAATATAACATACATATATAGAACTTTATATCCAATAATTATAGGATAGACATGCATTTGAAACACACATGAAACATTTATAAAAATTGATAATAACTAAGTCATAAAGCAAATCTTAACAAGTACCAATCACTATGTTACAATTTATTTTATTTTATTTTTTTATAAGCATATAATGTATTATTAGCCCCAGGGGTATAGGTCTGTGGATGTTACAAATGGTTTTTAACAACAGCATAATAAAATTAGAAAATATAAACCAAAGATGGAAAAAAATAAAAAGCTTCTAGAAATCTGAAAAAAAAAGTTAATAAATATACTAGTGATACATGTGATACAAGAACTCATAATGGAAATTATAAAATATTTAGAAATGAACAATGAAAATATTACATATCCAAATTAATATTTTGTAATTAAAGCAACAAGTAGAGATAAATTCGTAGCCATGAATGCACCTTTTCAAAAGACAGGTGCCATCACTGACATCTGAGTTATACTTATATATGGTTCCATTACATATTACAGAGTCCTTCCACATTTCATTCAGATTCCGTGTTTGCTATGTGCCTCTCCCACTAAAGAACTTGAGATTCAAAATTTTTCTTTTTATATTGTTTTACAATACATAATAGTTACTAACACATAGTTGGCACTCAATTTATATTATTAATTGAATAATAATATTCAAAGGAAAATAGATACTCAAAGACAACAAACTCTAGCAAATAATTTATGATAATAAGTGTATCATCAATATGCAGGGAATCCTCAATAGAAGCAATATCATTCCATTAATCTAACCAGACCCAATGTGCAAGCAGAAGGCAACTTTATTGTTTCCCCCATTCTTCCTTTAAAGACACTTAATGCTGAGTCGTTCCTCTACAATGGTGTGGAAAGGATGCCAAATGGCTGACTGATATTCAAAAACAACTCTTTCTCACTTAGAGTCTTGAGGTTCTTTTATGTATTTCAAGGAAATTTCCCCCATGAGAATACTTGACTGTACTTCCCTTAGTGTAGACAATGGCCCTTCTGCCCCCAGTTTCTTGCAAGGCCTTCCTTCTCCCCTGGGCACCACACAGTCTACCCACACCTTACCAATGGTTCCATAATCCATGCACCCTCTTGAGTGAATTACAAAACTTCATCCCATGTCAAGGGACCTTTGATCACCATTGACATTGGTGGAAAGGTCACTCGTTCCCAATACCACCATCTTTCTTCACTCCAATGTTAGGTAGTCTGGGCCATTGACCTCTCTTCTGGGGACCTTTGAGGCATGAGTCAGCCACCAGTCTGCTAGGGTTCCTAAACTCCAGAGAACACATATCAAAGCTCCAAGGGGTTTCCTTAAGTAACCTGTCATTAGACATTACCATCCTCTCCCTTTCCCCTATGGGTATGTAGTAAGAAAATACCAGAGCATACCATCCTCTTTCTTCAAAGATATTCTCTCAATCAGCTTTCAAACTCAATCATGTTTTATTCTTAAACTGAAGGCTGATGAAGGAGAACAACACTGGTTCCCAATTACCTCCTTGCAACCCTGCATAGGTGGTCTAGCACCTCATTTTAGAAAGTAAGTGTAACACCTATTACTTGTGATTAGATTTTTGCAGGCTTTACTGAAACCAAGATAGAAAGAGTCCTATTTTAACACCCTGTTAACAGAAGTGTAAATTCTACAAAACCTGTGTATAAATTGAGCAACAGAAGGCTGTCCTCTATAATTAAATAGTAGATTATTTCAGAAGGCTTAAGATTTCTTTCTCTAACTCAAGATGAGAATTCTGTTTCTATGAGGACATGAGACCCTGCCACAAACAGTCACCATAAGGACTCCATCAGATCATCTGAAAAGAAAAAATTATACTAAAATGATGGTTGGGTGATAGAAGGAAAGGGAATCATTTGAGCAGAAGGTAATTTCCTGCTAGGCTGAGAAAGAGGCGACAAGTATGGCATATAAGCAACAAGAGTTCAACATACACATGGCACTTCTACACACAAAGTGCCTTCTAATGATGCACAAAACAGAATAGAAGGGGATTTGTGGATGAATATGGGATGACAGAAAGCAAAATAGACTTGAAGAAGTATGAGCACAACAGCCCTAATGAAGTTAGTCTGAACAACAGATGTTCCTCTACACAACAAAATAAAATAAAGAAATTTAACTTTATGTGATCTCTAGCACACAACTACACCCATTGGGATAAACAAGACCCTTGACTTTCCTGGAATAGTCATCTAAGCTGCAAACATGTTCATTAATGTAAACTTTTCACAGCTCCTAGGGAGCATTCAAGTTTGGGATTTGGGGGGAAGATAAATTTCTATGTGGTTGGGGTCAAAATTTCAGAGTTTTGCAACAGGATCAAAGGACATTTAACTTTATTTGTCCTATTTATAATTGCTGTTTTGGTCTGTTAATTTTATAAGGAGCAATTCACTTTCAGTAGAAGATACTGTTGTTCCCCCATTTCTTTGTGCTTCTAAGAAGATATGAGTCTCACTGAGTTTGAATGTGAGCCCTTTATCAAAGAATAAAATAAGCTAGAAGGAAACTGAAATTTGCAGCCTAATTCCCATCATTCTGTAATCACACCATCATTTTATAAGTCACAGGGCAAGTGGTAGAATATTTACTTACAAAGTATTCTCTGAAAAGAGGGACATGCTTCAGAGACTCCATCTCCACATGTGTTTCCATGATGACAGCAACAATAGAAGGGAAGATGGAGAGTCATACACTGGCTCTGAGAATGTGTGCCTGGAAGTGGCACATGTCCCCTAACCCTCACTGACCAAAACAAGCCACATATCTATGCCAACCTCCAAGGGGTGGAGAAGTCCCATTTTACCATGTGCCCTTCCTTGTGGGTCCTCTACAATGAAGGGAATGTGGAGTTTCCCTTATTACTCTCATGTGTAGCAGTAAATCCTGCTGGCAGAAGCACTCAGTCTTTTCCAGCCTTGGTCCAAAAGGGTCTCCTTATCTGAAGTTCTCCATTCAGTCTCTTAAGCCTAATTCTTGAGGACCATTCTGCCTTAAGACAAGAAAGGTTTTGTAAACTCCTTCCCACCCAACACATTACTAGAGCTGTCCCACTGTACAGAAGAGGTGGTATAATTCCAAGGCATCCCCAGGTGAGGCTCCAGTCATCCAAAAGCAATTCCATTAGCAGCAACACCCATAGCAGTTGGAGATGAGCAAATCAAACCAGCAAAATGGAACCCAGGGCACCTAGAGAGGACACCATCATTGTTTGTTGTGTCTTAAAAATAAGACTACATACAGAGAGACCATAACATTATCCTTCACCTCCAGAGGTATACCAGGATGAGCAGGTGATCTAGCTGTGGCTAAGTGTGTGTGCAACAGCTTCACTCTCCATTAAGACAAGCTCAATAAGTATGTTCATTATTAAGAGAGTCACTAATTTGAAATCACTGTGTCAAATTAATTCTCCTCTCTGCTCTTCTTCATGCCCAGATAACACACCTGGATAAGGTCATTCTGACCCTGATAGTCCACCCTAATTGTTAAGATGACAGCAGAGGGCTTTAGATGGAAGATTCAGTGAAAAGTGGGATGAACTTTGCCTTTGGGCAGCCACAAAGGATTAGTTTCCATCACAGGGCTTTGCTAAGGGATGATATTTTGAGAAAATGCCTTGAATTGATACCTCAAATGGCTTCTTTCGAAGGGATGATTTATACATCACAAGACAAAGAGGATTTATATTAAAGAAAATGGATTCTTTTTCTGAACTGTTTTGAGGAAGATGGATAGCTTCCTGTAAACTGCAGTTCCGTATCTGTGAGCTGAGGGTTTCCAGAAAATTTCTAAGGTAATGCTGCCTCTGGGACCCACTACATTGTCCTTGCTACCACCCACCCTGTGTGTGTGTGTGTGTGTGTGTGTGTGTGTGTGTGTAAATGTGTGTGGGTGTAAAAGAGGCCATAGAAACAGTTACCTGATTAGACTCTTCGCTACTAGGCAATCCTCCAGAGAAAAATTCCTATTAACCAAACCACATATGCATAGAAGTTGATGCAATAATAATGAAAAAAAGTCCAACTTATTAAATAGTAGTAGTAGCTTTGTTGTGGTGGTGGTTGTTACATATTTGCCAAAAAAATTCTTTCTGCAAAAGTACTGCTCTCATCTACTAAAAATCTCACTGTAAGAGCATCCTGCATATTTTAACTAGCTCTGATACCAGGTATCATGTACATGTAATGGAGAAGCATCCAGAAGAGTCTAAGTTTTGTCAAAATGTGAGTAAAGTAAAGGCTCATTATTTTTTATAGGATCTCAGATCTCTGATCACTGGGGTGGCTGAAGGTGTCAGAGAAAAGATAAATGAGATCATACAGTCAGTGATAAAGTTTCCCTGAGAATTTAGAAGAAATTCCACTGAGCAATCTAGAAAAGCATCTGAGGGGTCCTGGGAGCCATAGCACTAGCCTTCAGAAACCAAGAAGTGCAACTCCCTTCCACTGAGGAATAACCACTGAGTCATCTATCTCATTTAAGCCTTACAGCAACTCTCATCCAGTGTGTCCTGGCAAGCCAGGTCAGGAAAGGGGAAAAGTGCTCTGATTTATGGTGTTTGCTGACTTCTATGTTGTCAACACTCTCACTTCTCACAATTAGAAGTAACCGGTGTGATGTCATCAAACAGTGAGAAGAGATGCAATCACAAACTAAGACAAGCTAGTTTGAAATGAGCACAGTAAGAGGCATAAGAAGATGGAAGGTTGGACTGACAATCTTCTAACATGCGAAAACATCTGTTTCTGCCTTTATATCTTCCACCTGCTGATATATGATCACCAAAAAGAAACACTTTCAATCACTTGCCCTGAGTACAGAAAAGTTGTATCATTAAAGGTGTGAATATTTTTTTAATACACTAGCCCATCTTTGCCCCACAAAGGAAAAAGTTCCTTGAGACCTGGGGTTACGTGGTGTTCAGTTCTGTGAAACTCAATGCTTAGTGCCATGCTTTGCCCATGGTGGTCACCCATCAATGGTTCCTGAGGGAATGGTTTAGTGATGCTTTATTCTGAATGCCTGCCTAACAAAAGCTGTTATCCAGCCTAAATCCAGACTTCCCAGAGCAGATGACTTTTTTCCAAAGTTATATAAAAAGTTAGAGACCTTGAAATTCGGAAGGGACAATCAAACATTAAACTCTATTGAACATAGCCTTCTTTCCAAAGTAATCTTCCATAGTCCCATTAATAAGGGATTACCCGGTCTCTAAGGGAATATATCCACTGACAAGAAACTCACTAGCTAAAATCTCTGCAGCTCACTAGGCATAGCTACCCAACTATACCTCAATGCTATGTATTACAATGTGCTAAGCTCAAACAATGAAGGTGCAATCGCCACTGACACCTACTAGAACAAATATCTCTCCATATGCTTTTGTAGGCTCATCCCTCCATCATTCCAAACAACATTCCTGCCATTCATACTGAGAAGTGATTATTTATGCTGATAGGTATTGAGGGGAGTGGAGAATGAACTAAAAAAAAAAAAAAAAAAAAAAAAGGTGAAATGTGCTAAGTAAAATTGTGTTCCCACAATTGATAAAAATCAATTATGTTTCTATATACTAAAAATGAAAAATCAAAGAAGAAAATTAATAAAACCATTTCATTTACATAGTATCAAAAAGAATAATACTTAGGAATAAATTTAATAAAGAAGCCAGGGCACCTGGGTGGCTCAGTGGGTTAAGCCTCTGTCTTCAGCTCAGGTCATGATCTCAGGGTCCTGGGATCAAGCCCCACATCAGGCTCTCTGCTCAGCGGGGAGCCTGCTTCCCCTCTCTGTCTCTGCCTGCCTCTCTGCCTACTTGTAATCTCTGTCTGTCAAAAAAAGAAGAAGAAGAAGCCGCCAAAGACTTGTACACTGGAAAACACAAAACGTAAATTAAATAAGACATAAATAAGTGAAAAAAACCCATCTTTATGATATAGAAGATTAACTATCATTAAGATGTCAATACTACCCAGAGCAATCTACAGATTCAACACAACCCCTATCAAATCCCAATGACATCTATTTTTTTTAATCTCCTCTGTTGTCTTTTTTTTTTAAGATTTATTTATTTGACAGACAGAGATCACAAGAAGGCAGAGAGACAGAGAGCAGGCTCCCCACTGAGCAGAAAGCCCGATGCAGGGCTCGATCCCAGGACCCTGAGATCATGACCTGAGCCAAAGGTAGAGGCTTAACCCACTGAGGTAGGTGGCACCACCCAGGTGCCCCTCAATGACATCTTTTGCAAAAACAGAGAACTCCTTCCAAAATCCATATGGAAACTCAAGGGAACCTGAATAGCTACAAAACAAAACAAGAGTATCAAAATAAATAAGCTCTAGAGATCTGTTGTACACATTGTACCTATAATCAAAGACAATATATTGTACATTGAAAAATTTGTTAAAAGGGTAGGTCTCATGTTCAATGTTCTTTCCACAATAAATAAGGAGGACGAGGGAGAAAACAACAGAATTGGAGGTCTCATACTTTCTAATTACAAAATTTACTACAAAGCTATAGTACTTCAAACAATATGATCCAACATAAAAACAGACAGAGACCAATGCAATAGAATAGAGAGCCCAGAAATAAACCCTTACGCATATGTTCAAATGACTTTTGACCAAAGTGACAACACCATTCAATGGGGAAAGGGAGGGCAGTCTCTTCATTCAGTCAGGAACACAGGAACACAGAATTAGGGGCACCTGAGTAGCTCAGTCAGTTAAGCACCCAACTCTTGATTTTGGTTCAGGTTATGATCTCAGGGTCCTGAGCTCCAGCCCCATTTTGGGTACCCCATGTTGGGTTCCACACTCAGCATGGACTCTACTTAAGATTCCCTCTTCCTCTCCCCCTTTCCCTCCCCCACCCCACCACTCACACATGCACTCCCTTTCCCCCTCTCTCACTCTCTCTCAAATAAATAAATAAATAAAACCTATTTTAATAAAAGAGTTAAAGGGTGCCTGATAGACACAGTCAGTCAAGTGCCTAACTCTTGCTTTTGGCTTAGGTCATGATCTCAGGGTCATGAGATCAAACCCCACATGGACCTCTGTGCTCAGCATGAAATCTACTTGGGATTCTCTCTCTCTCTCTGTCCCTCCCACTCATACTCTTCCTTTCAAATATATTTTTTTAATTTTAAAATGAGGGAGGAGTAAGATGGCAGAGGAGTAGTAGACTGAAATAACATCAGGTCCCAGGAGTTCAGCTAGATAGTTCTCAAAGTCATCTGAACAGCTAAGAACTCAACAGGAGAGAGAAGAGAAGAAGAGCAGCAATTCTAGGAACAGAAAATTAACCACTTTCCAGAAGGCAAGACGTGTGGAGAAGTGAATCTGAGGCAACATTTGGAGAGATAGACCATGGGGGGAGGGGCGAGCTACAGGTGAGTGATAGAACAGCTGAGCACAAAATCAGAACTTTTAGAAGTCTGCTCCACTGAGGGACATCACTCCAGAGGTTAAGCTGGGGGTGGAGCCCTCATAGAGATAGTATAGTCTCAGGACCCGCAAGGTCACAAAAAGATCAGGGGTGTCTGAATGTGGCAGAGCTCCCAGGTATTGGAACAGGGAAGCCAGCTGCAGAGATATAGAGCCAAGCAGTGAGCTTGGGATTACCTTAAACTGTGATCCAAGGGACAGTCGGGTGACTGCTCTTCGGGCAGGGACCCAACAAGCAGCAGATCTAGGGAGACTCATCTTCCTCCTCTGGGAGGAGGGGCATGGGAGTACATTGCAGGAACTGGCTGTATATGGAGACTCCATATACAGCTGTGCTTAAGAGATGCAAACACTCAGTCACAGGCTGGGTGAGCTCGGAGTGCAGCCAGAGACCAGCAAGATGGAAGGAATTGACTTCTTTTCTCTGAGGGAGCACTGAGAAGTGGGGCCCCAAGTTCTCAGCTCTTTCCAGACAGGATTGAGAGGCTGCCATTTTCATTCCCATCCTCCAAGGCTGTACAGAAAGTGTTCAGGGAACAAAAGCTCCTGAGACCAAAACCAAGCAGATTGCTTAGCCTGGCTTCTGGAAAGGGTGGTGCAATTCCACTTCAGGCAAATACATTGCAGAATCACAGCAATAGGCCCGACCTTCAGAAGATCAGCAAGAACATCCAGCCAAGACCAAGTTCACTGATCAATGAGAAATGTGGTACTCCAGACCTAGAGGAAAGCAATGCATAGAAGTCATGGCTTCTTCCCATGATCCTTTAGTCTTTCAAAGTTAAATTTTTTTAATTTTAATTAAAATTTAAAAATTAATTTTTAAAATTTTTCCACTTTCCTATTTTTTAAAAGATTTTACTTATTTATTTTAGAGAGGATGGAGGGAGGGTCAGAGGAAGAAGCAGACTCCCCACCAAGTAGGGAGCCTGATGCAGGACTCAATTCTGGGACTCCAGGATCATGACCTGAGTCGAAGGCAGTTAGTTAACCAACTGAGCCACCCAGGTTCTGTCCTCTTTCCTATTTTACCATTTTTTTAAACTATCTTATCAATGCCTTTTTAAAAGTCTTTTTTAATTTTCATTGTTATAGTCATATTTTATCCGTTCATTGTATTTAACCTTATTTTTTATACACATATAGGTTTTCTTTTTCTTTAAAAAGTTTGAATACTATTTCTTCTAATACATCAAAATATACCCTAAATCTAACACCTGGCTTTGTTCTAATCTCCAGCCTGATCACATTATTTCCTCTTCTTTTTTTTTTTTCTTTTTTCCACCACCTTCTTATCTTATCAATTCCTTTTTAAGAATCTTTTTAAATTCTCATCTTTATAGTCATGTTCCATCCCTTCATTGTGTTTACCCTTATTTGGGTATGTTATACATTTTTCTTTCTTTAAATTTTTGGGAGGTAGTTTCTTCTAAAAGACAAAAATATACCCAAAACCAAGTGTGTGGCTCTGTTCTATTCACCACTCTAATTTTTTTTTCTCCCATTCTTTTCCCAGCAGTTTTGGGTCTCCTCTGATTTGTTTAGCATATTTTTTCTGAGGTCATTGCTACCCTTTTAGTATTTTATTCTCTCATTCATCTATTCTTATCTGGAAAAATGATAAGGCAGAAAATCTAACCACAAAAAAAAAAAAAAAGAATAAGAGGCAGTATCAATGGCTAGTGACCTAATCAATACAGACATTAGTAATATGTCAGAACTAGAGTTCAGAATGATGATTATCAAGGGGTTAGCTGGACTCTAAAAAAGCATAGAAGATAGTGGAGAATCCTTTTTTGGAGAAATAAAATCCCTTTCTGGAGAAATGAATCTAACCAAGTTGAAATAAAAAGGTATTGATGAGGTGCAACCAAAAATGGAGACTCCTACTGCTAGGAAAATTGAGGCAGAAGAGAGAGTTCATGATATAGAAGACCAAATGATGGAGAATAAAGAAGCTGAGCAAAAGAGAGACAAACAACTACTGGACCATGGGGGAAAATTCAAGACATAACTGATAAAATAAGATGAAAAGATATTAGAATAACTGGGATCTAAGAAGAAGAAGAAAGAGAGGGGCAAAAGGTATTTTGGAGCAAATTATAACAGAAAATTTCTCTAATTTGGCGAAGGGAATAAGCATCAAAATCCAGGAGCCACATAGAACCCCCCTCAAAATCAACAAAAATAGGTCCACACCCTATCACCAAATAGTAAAACTTAAAAGTCTCGGTGACAAAGAGAAAATCCCGAAAGCAGCTCTGGACAACAGGTCTGTAACATACAATGGTAGAAGTATTAGACTGGCTGTAGACCTATCCAGAGAGAACTAGAAGGCCAGAAAGGACTGGCAGGATATATTTGGTGCACTAAACAAGAAAAATATGCAGCCAAGAATACTATATCCAGCTAGGCTATCATTGAAAATAGAAAGAGAGGTAGAAATATTCCAGGACAAATAAAAACTAAAAGAATTTGAAAACACCAAGCCAGCCCTAAAGGAAATATTGAAAGGGCTACTCTAAGCAAAGAGAGAGCCTAAAACTAACAGACCAGAAAGGAACAGAGACAATATACAGTAACAGTCACCTTACAGGCAATACAATGGCACTAAGTTCATATCTTTCAATAGTTACCCTGAATGTAAATGGGCTAAATACCCCAATCAAAAGACACACGGTATCAGAATGGATTAAAAAGACCCATCAATATGCTGTCTGCACGAAACTCATTTTAGACCCAAAGACACCTCCAGATTTAAAGGGAGGGCTTGGAAAAAAATTTAACATGCTAATGGACATCAGAAGAAAGCTGGGGTGGTAATCCTTATATCAGATAAATCAGATTTTAAGCCAAAGACTATAATAAAAGATGAGGAAGGACACTATATCATACTCAGAGGGTCTGTCCAACAAGATCTAACAATTTAAAATATCTATGCTCTAACATGGGAGCAACAAACTACATAAACCAATTAATAACAAAATCAAAGAAACACATTGACAATAATACAATAATAGTAGGGGACTTTAACATCCCCCTCACTGAAATGCACAAATCATCTAAGCAAAAGATCAACAAAGAAATAAAGGCTTTAAATGACACATTGGACCAGATGGACATAACAGATATATTCAGAACATTCCATCCCAAAGCAACAGAATACACATTCTTCTCTAGTGCACATGGAACATTCTCCAGAATAAATCACATCCTGGGTCACAAATCAGGTCTCAACCCATACCAAAGATTGGGATCATTCCTGAATATCTTCAGATCACAGTGCTTTGAAACTAGAATTCAACCACAAGAGGAAAGTTGGAAAGAATGTAAATATGTGGAAGCTAGAGAGCATCCTACTAAAGAATGAATGGATCAACCAGGAAATTAAAGAAGAATTTTAAAAATTCATGGAAACAAATGAAAATGAAAACACAACTGTTCAAAATCTGTGGGACACAGCAAAGGTGGCTCTGAGAGGAAAATATATAGCATTACAAGCCTTTCTCAAGAAACAAGAAAGGGGGGTTTTGGGGAGTAGGGAGAGAAAAAATGAAACAAGATGGGATCAGGAGGGAAACAAACCATAAGAGACTCTTAATCTCCTGAAACAAACTGAGGGTTGCTTGGGGGTAGGGGCATAGGGATAGGATGGCTGGGTTATGGACATTGGGGAGGGTATGTGCTATGCTGAAGCTGTGAAATGTGTAAGCCTGATGGTTCACAGACCTGTACCCCTACGGCAAATAATACATTATATGTTAATTTTAAAAGAAACAAACAAACAAACAAGAAAGGTCTCAAGTACACAACCTAACCCTATACCTAAAGGAGCTGGAGAAATAACAGCAAAGAAAGCCTAAACCCAGCAGGAGAAGAGAAATAATAAAGATCAGAGCAGAAATCAATGAAATAGAAACCAAAAGAACAGTAGAACAAATCACTGAAACTAGAAGCTAGTCCTTTGAAAAAATTAATAAGATTGATAAAGCCCTGGCCAGACTTATCAAAAAGAAAAGAGAAAGGACCCAAATAAATAAAATCATGAATGAAAGAGAAGAGAACACAACTAACACCAAAGAAATACAAACAATTGTAAGAACAATTTATGAGCAACTATACACCAGCAAATTTGACAATCTGGAAGTAATAGATGCATTCCTCGAGACATAGAAACTACCACAACTGAACCAGGAAGAAATAGAAAACCTGAACTCCATAGCCAGTAAGGAGATTGAAGCAGTCATCAAAAATATCCCAACAAACAAGAGCCCAGGGCCAGACGACTTCCAAGGGGGAATTCTACCAAACATTTAAAGAAGAATTAATATCTATTCTCCTGAAACTGTTCCAGAAAATAGAAATGGAAGGAAAACTTCCAAACTCCTTTTATGAGGCCAGCATTACCTTGATCCCAAAACCACACAAAGACCCCATCAAAAAAGAGAATTACAGATGAATATCCTTGTTGAACATGGATGCAAAAATCCTCACCAAAATACTAGCCAATAGGATCCAACAGTACATTTAAGGATTATTCACCACAACCAAGCTGGATTTATTCCTGGGCAGCAAGGTTGGTTCAACATCTGCAAATCAATCAGTGTGAGACAATACATTAATAAAAGAAAGGATAAGAACCATATGATACTCTCAATAAATGCTGGAAAAGCATTTGACAAAGTACAGCATCCTTTCTTGATCAAAACTCTTCAAAGTGTAAGGATAGAGGGTACATTCGTACTTATCATCAAAGCCATCTATGAAAAATCCACAGCAAATATCATTCTCAATGGGGGAAAACTGAGAGCTTTTCCCTGAAGGTCAGGAACATGGCAGGGCTGTCCACTAACACCACTGCTATTCAACATAGTACTAGAAGTCCTAACCTCAACAATCAGACAATAAAAAGAAATAAAGGACAATAAAAAGAAATAAAACCCAAATTGGCAAAGAAGAAGTCAAACTATCACTCTTTGCAGATGATACGATAATTTATGTGGAAAACCCAAAAGACTCCACTCCAAAATGGCTAGAAGTTGTACAGGAATTCAGTAAAGTGTCAGGATATAAAATCAATGCACAGAAATCAGTTGCATTTCTATACACCAACAACAAGACAGAAGGAAAGAGAAATTAAGGAATTGATCCCATTTACAATTGCACCCAATACCATAGGATACCTAGGAATAAACCTACCCAAAGAGACAAAGAATTTGGACTCAAAAAGCTCAGGAAAAAGAATTTGGACTCTGAAAACTTTAATTTTAAAATGCTTAAAACTAAACAGAAAAGTACTCATGAAAGAAATGGAGGAAGACACAAAGAAATGGAAAAACATTCCATGCTCATGAATTGGAAGAACAAATATTGTGAAAATGTCTATGCTACCTAAAACAACGTACACATTTAATGCAATCCCTATCAAAATACCATCCACTTTTTTTTCAAAGAAATGGAACAAATAATCCTAAAATTTATGTAGAACCAGAAAAGACCCCAATAACGAGAGGAATGTTGAAAAAGAAAGCCAAAGTTGGTGGCATCACAATTCCAGACTTCAAGCTCTATTACAAAGCTGTCATCATCAAGATAGTATGGTACTGGCTCAAAAACAGACACATAGATCAATGGAACAGAATAGAGATCCCAGAAATAGATCCTCAACTCTATGGTCAACTGATCTTCGACAAAGCAGGAAAGAATGTCCAGTGGAAAAAAGACAGTCTCTTCAACAAATGGTGTTGGAAAAATTGGACAGCTACATGGAGAACAATGAAACTGGGTCATTTCCTTACACCACACACAAAAATAGGCTCAACATGGATGAAATACCTGAATGTGAGACAGGAACCCATCAAAATCTTTAAAGAAAACACAGGCAACAACCTCTTCGACCTCCGCCACAGCAACTTCTTCCTAGAAACATCACCAAAAGCAAGGGAAGCAAGGGCAAAAATGAACTATTGGGACTTCATCAAGATCAAAAGCTTCTGCACAGCAGAGGAAACAGTCAACAAAACCAAAAGACAATGGACAGAATGGGAGAAGATATTTGCAAACAACATATCAGATAAAGGGCTAGTGTCCAAAATCTACATAGAACATAGCAAACTCAACACCCAAAGAACAAATAATCCAATCAAGAAATAGGCTGAAGACATGAAGAGACATTTCTGTAAAGAAGATATCCAATTGCAAACAGACACATGAAAAACTGATTAACATCACTCCCCATCAGGGAAATACAAATCAAAACCTCCATAAGAAACCACCTCACACCAGTCAGAATGGCTAAAATCAACAAGTCAGGAAATGACAGATGTTGGTGAGGATGCAGAGAAAGGAGAACCCTCCTACACTGTTGATGGGAATGCAAACTGATGCAACCACTCTCAAGTGGTTCCTCAGCATGGAGGTTCCTCAAAAAGTTGAAAATAGAGCTACCCTATGACCCAGCAATTGCACTACTGGGTACTTGCCCTAAAGATACAAATGTAGTGATCCAAAGGGGCATGTGCACCCAAATGTTTATGGCAGCAATGTCCACAACAGCCAAACTATGGAAAGAACCTAGATGTCCATCAACAGATAAGTGGATAAAGAAGATGTGGTATATAGAGATATACAATGGAATACTATGCAGCCATCAAAAGAAATGAAATCTTGCCATTTATGATGTCATAGATGGAACTAGAGGGAATTATGCTTAGCAAAATAAGTCATTCGGAGAAAGACAACTATTGTATGATCTCCCTGATATGAGGAAGTGGAGATGCAACATGGGGTGTTGGGGGTAGGAAAAGAATAAATGAAAAAGATGGGATTGGGAGGGAGACAAACCATAAGAGACACTTAATCTCACAAAACAAACTAAGGGTTGCTGAGGGGAGGTGGGTAGGGAAAGGGTGGTTGGGTTATGGACATTGGGGAGGGTATGTGCTATGGTGAGTGCTGTGAAGTGTGTAAACTTGGCAATTCACAGACCTGTACCCCTGGGGCTAATAATACATTATATGTTAATAAAAATTTTAAATTAAAAAAAAAAAGTTGAAAATAGAGCTACCCTACAACCCAGCAATTGCACTACTGGGTATTTACCCCAAAGATACAAATGTAGAGATCCAAAGGGGCATGTGCACCTGAATGTTTATAGCAGCAATGTCCACAGTAGCCAAACTATGGAAAGAACCTAGATGTCCATCAACCAATGAATGGATAAAGAAGATGAATGGATACAATGGGATCCTATGCAGCCATCAAAAGGAACAAAATCTTGCCATTTGCAATGACATGGATGGAAGTAGAGGGTATTATACTAAATGAAATAACTCAATCAGAGAAAGACAATTATCATATGATCCCTCTGATATGAGGAATTTGAGAAGGAGGGTGGGGTTGTGGGGTGTGTGGAGGGAAAAAATAAAGCAACATGGGATTGGGAGGGAGAAAAACCATAAGAGACTCTTAATCTCACAAAGAAAACTGAGGGTTGCTGGGGTTGGGTCATAGGGATAGGGTGCCTGGTTTATGGACATTGGGGAAGGTATGTGCTATGGTTAGTACTTTGAAATGTGTAAGCCTAATGATTCACAGTCCTATACCCCTAGGAAAAATAATACATTATATATGTTAATAAAAAGAAAGAAAGAAAGAATTTTTAAAAATAAAAAATTAAATTAAAAGAATTAAATTAAACCCTTATCTTAGTTGATGGAGGGACATGGGTGGGGATGGGCTAAATAGGTGACGGGTGTTAAAGAGGGCACTTGTTATGATGAGGACTGGGTGTTGTATATAAGTGATGAATTGCTAAATTCTACTCCTAAAGCCAATACTCCACTCTATGTTAATTACCTAGATTTTAAATGAAAATTTGGAAGAAAAAAATCAATTATTCAATAAACCCTTACCATATTCCATATATAAAAATTCATAATGGATCAAATAACCAAAAGTAAAAGGTAAAACTATAGGGCACGGATTGCATGGAGCACTGGGTGTGATGCAAAAATAATGAATACTGTTATGCTGAAAATAAAAAATAAATTAAAAAAAAAACTTTCAGAAAAAACATCCAGGATAATCTTCATGGCATTGGATTTGGCAATGATTTATTGGATATGAAACCAAAAACACAGGTATCAAAGAAAAAATAGGTAAGTTGGCCTTCATGAAAATTAAAAGTCTTTATGCAGTAAAGGGCACTATAACCAAAGTAAAAAGGCAACTCACAGAATGGGAAAAAAAATGCTTTCAAATTATAAATCTAATAAGGGATTACTATCCAGAATATATAAAAATCTCTACAACTAAACAACAACAAATGATTTTTCAAATGGGCAAAAGACTTGAAATAGATATTTCTCCAAAAAAGATACACAAATAGATACACAAAAAAGATACAGAAATAGTATATATAAAAAAAATAAAATAAAAAGATGCTCAATATAACTAATTATTAGGGAAATATAACCAAAACCATTATGAGATACTATTTCATATCCTTTAGGATGGTTATGATAAAATAATAATAATAATAAACAAAAAAATAAATGCTGGCAAGGATGTAGAGAAATTGAAACATTGTGCATTGCTGATATAGCCACAGTGGAAAACAGCATGACAGTTTCTCAAAAAATTTAACATAGAATTACCATATAAACCAGCAATCCCACTTCTGAGTTTATAGCCCAAAAATTTGAAAGCAGACATCTGAAAAATATCTGTATGCCAATATTCAAAGCAGCATTATTCACAATAGCCAAAAGTTGGAAATAACCTAAGTGTCCAACAATAAATTAATAGATAAACAGAGTGAGGCACATACATACAATGAAATAATAATTCAGCTTTAAAAAGAAGGAAATTCTGACACATGCTTCAGCATGGGTGGACCAAGGGGATATTATGTTAAGTAAAATAAACCAGTTGCAAAACACAAATACTGTCTGATTCCACATATATGAGGTACGCAGGGTAACCAAATCCATGAAGACAGAGAGCACAGGGGCTGGGAAAAATAGGGGATGAGGAGTTAGTGTTTTTAAAAGTTGCACAGTTTCAGTCTGGGGTGATGAAAAGGTTCTGGAAATGCATTCACAACAATGTGAATGTACTTAAGGCCATGGAACTGCACACTTAAAATGTTCAAAATAATAAATTTCATGTTATGTATATTTCTCCACAGTAAAAAATAATAAAAAGTCTGTTTTTTGGACTTGGGCTTGAACTATCCCAAGACTTCTCCCATAACAGCAAAAAACATCATAAAGTTAATATGCTTCCCTAAGATTCTATAAGCACCAATCACACATTAAGTATCCAACAAAGATTACTTCTGTAATGGAATGCCCTCTCCCTTGTTTTATGGTAGATAACAGGACAACTGCTAATTCATTTATGTCCGTCACTCCTACTTATAAGAAAATTCACTGATATTCTATAAAAATTACTTTTGAAGACTCATCACCATTTTGTTTCAAAACTGCAGTCTAAGCTCTAAATATGCCATCCAAGACCTCTATGAACCTCTTTCTGTGCATTTCTTAGTAAGACTAGTAGAAAACTTGAGAGTTGCCCAAGAAAGGGAAACAAGGGATGCATTACCCATACCATCAAAGGAGTAACGCTAAAAGATAAGGGTGTCTTCTGTAATAGCTTTTTAAGCAGGAAACAATCCATTTCAGGTTAAACCAAAAAGGGGATATATTCTTTTTAGTTTGCAGTAACCCTTAAAAAAAGTTTTTTTAGCTTCTCCTTTTTAATATCACTGTCCTTTATTATACCCAAACTATGTTGTCATAGTCACCTGCAAGCATGCTCACAGCAATTCTAGCAAAATATAATCTAACTAAAGTAACTATTTAAAAGAAAAATCCAGGGGCGCGTGGGTGGCTCAGTGGGTTAAGCCTCTGCCTTTGGCTCAGGTCATGGTCTCAGGGTCCTGGAGTCAAGACCCACATTGCACTCTCTGCTCAGCAAAGAGTCTGCTTCCCTCTCTCTCTCTCTCTCTCTGCCTGCCTCTCTGCCTACTTGTGATCTCTGTCTGTCAAATGTATAAATAAAATCTTTTATAAATAAAGAAAGAAAAGAAAAATCCAGGGGACCTGGCTGGCTCAGTCCAGCCTGCCTTCAGCTCAGATAATGTCCCCAGGGTTCTGGGATTGAGCCCCATGTTGGGCTTTCTGCTCAGTGAGGAGTCTGCTTCTTCCCCTCTTCCTACCTGCCACTCCACCTGCTTGTGCGCTCTCTCTCTCTCTCTTTCTCTCTCTCTCTCTCTCTCTCTGTGTCAAATAAATAAATAAAATCTTAAAAAAGAAAAAAAGAAGAAGAAAAATCCAATCCAGCCTAGTGTCAAATATTCAGGAGTAGAATTCAATGGTTCATCATTACATATAATATTTAATGCCCGTGATAACAAGTATCCTCTCTAATACCCATCAAAATTCCAGTTTTTATAAACTTCAGAATTAGACTGACCTGGGTTCAAATCTGAGCTCTACCACCTACTAGCTGAATAACCTCTGGTAGTCACCTGACATATCAAAGCATTGATCTCGCCCATAACACGGAGATAGCACCATCATCCCTTCAGGGTTGTTTGAGATTAGAGGAACTAGCCTATGTAAATACCCTTAGAATATAGTAGGTACTTAACACTTACTCTTAATCCCTGCTCATCTTTCCCCTCAACTGCACACAGGTCCACCTCATCCCCAAATCCTCATTCCAAGGCAACAAAGAATTGTTCTTGAAACCCCCAGAAAACCTCTACCTAGCCACAATCTCTCCAGTCTCTCTGCCTCCCAAGCAACACCTCAATGAGACCTGAAACCTGCCAAATACCAGGAATTTCTCAGTGACCCCATCCATTGCAGAACATGGCCACAAACTAGAATTGTGAGAAAAGATGATCCAAAGATTTCCCTAACAAGATCCTCACCATGCTTCTCAATTCTTTAGTTCCCTAATTGATTGGTTTGGGTCCTTGAGCCATTACTGTCAAATCACCCTACAAACGTGAATCTTGTGTATTTGAGTCTTATTTTTGTTCTGTTTTTTCCAGAATTCAGAGTCTTGATTCCTTTGGGGGGAGGGGCTGATTCTTTATTTAAAAACTTTTCCTTCTTGGGGCCTCTGGATGGATCAGTGAGTTAAGTATCTGACTTGTGATTTGGGGGTGATTTCTTTTCACTACAACTTGGCCCAGGTCATGATCTCATGGTTCATGGGATCAAGCCCTGAGTCAGTCTCCATGCTTAGTGGGGAGTCAGCTTAGGATTATCTTCCTCTGACCCTCCTTCTGCTCTCTCTCTCTCAAACAGATAAATCTTTTAAAAATAGTAATAATACTTTTGTTTCCTTCTTGATCCTACTCACCATCAAGAAAATACAAACAAGAATCCATTTTTAACCACAATGAATTCTTACATTTCTGCACTGACTATGGTTTTTTTTTTTAATTTCTTTTCAGCATAACAGTATTCATTGTTTTTGCACCACACCCAGTGCTCCATGCAATCCATGCCCTCTCTAATACCCACCACCTAGTTCCCCCAACCTCTCACCTCCCACCCCTTCAAAACCCTCAGATTGTTTTTCAGAGTCCATAGTCTCTCATGGTTCACCTCCCCTTCCAATTTCCCAACTCTCTTCTCCTCTCCATCTCCCCTTGTCCTCCATGCTATTTGTTATGCTCCACAAGTAAGTGAAACTATATGATAATTGACTCTCTCTGCTTGACTTATTTCACTCAGCATAATCTCTTCCGGTCCTGTCCATGTTGCTACAAAAGTTGAGTATTCATCCTTTCTGCATACTACTCACTCCATAGTGTATATGGACCACATCTTCCTTATCCATTCCTCTGTTGAAGGGCATCTTGGTTCTTTCCACAGTTTGGCAACTGTGGCCATTGCTGCTATAAACATTGGGGTACAGATGGCCCTTCTTTTCACTACAACTTGCATTCCCACCAACAGTGTAAGTGGGTTCCCCTTTCTCCACATCCTCTCCAACACATGTTGTTTCCTGTCTTGCTAATTTTGGCCATTCCAACTGGTGTAAGGTGGTCTCTCAATGTGATTTTAATTTGAATCTCCCTGATGGTTAATGATGATGAACATTTTTTCATGTGTCTGATAGCCATTTGTATGTCTTCATTAGAGAGTGTCTGTTCATATCTTCTGCCCATTTTTTAATATGATTGTCTGTTTTGTGTGTGTTGAGTTTGAGGAGTTCTTTATAGATCCTGGATATCAACCTTTTGTCTGTACTGTCATTTGCAAATATCTTCTCCCATCCGTGGGTTGCCTCTTTGTTTTGTTGACTGTTTCCTTTGCTGTGCAAAAGCTTTTGATCTTGATGAAGTCCCAAAAGTTCATTTTTGCTTTTGTTTCCTTTGCCTTTGAAGACATATCTTGAAAGAAGTTGCTGTGGCTGATATTGAAGAGGTTACTGCCTATGTTCTCCTCTAGGATTCTGATGGATTCCTGTCTCACGTTGAGGTCTTTTAACTATTTTGAGTTTATCTTTGTGTACGGTGTAAGAGAATGGTCGAGTTTCATTCTTCTACATATAGCTGTCCAGTTTTCCCAGCACCATTTATTGAAGAGACTGTCTTTTTTCCACTGTATATTTTTTCCTGTTTTGTCGAAGATTATTTTACCATAGAGTTGAGGGTCCATATCTGGGCTCTCTACTCTGTTCCACTGGTATATGTGTCTGTTTTTATGCCAGTACCATGCTGTCTTGGTGATCACAGCTAACAATTGGCCACACTAATCCAAAAGAAAAGAGAGAAAGCCAAAATTAATAAAATTATGAATGAAAAGAGAGAGATCACAACTAACACCAAGGAAGTAGAAACAATCATCAGAAGTTATTATCAACAGTTATATGCCAATAAGCTAAGCAACCAGGATGAAATGGATGCATTCCTGGAAAACTATAAACCCCCAAAATTGAACCAGGAAGAAATTGACAACCTGAATGGACCAATATCTAGTAACAAGATTGAAGCAGTGATCAAAAACCTCCCAAAAAACAAAAGCCCAGGACCTGGCGGATTCCCTGGGGAATTCTACCAAACTTTCAAATAAGAAATAACACCTATTCTCCTGAAGCTGTTTCAAAAAATTGAAGCAGAAGGAAAACTTCAGACTCTTTCTATGAAGCCAGCATTACCCTGATCCCCAAACCAGGCACAGACCCTACCAAAAGGGAGAATTCCAGACCAATATCACTGATGAATATGGATGCTATATTCTCAACAAGATCCTAGCAAACAGGATCCAACAGCTCATTAAAAAGATTATCCACCATGACCAGGTGGGATTCATCCCTGGGCTACAAGGATGTTCAACATTCACAAATCAATCAATATGATAGAACAAATTAATATGAGAAGAGAGAAGAACCACAGGGTCCTCTCAATTGATGCAGAAAAAGCATTTGACAAAATCCAGCACCCGTTCCTGATTAAAACGCTTCAAAGTATAGGGATAGAGGGAACATTCCTGAACTTCATAAAATCTTTCTATGAAAGACCCACAGCAAATATCATCCTCAATGGGAAAAAGCTTGCAGCCTTCCCTTTGAGATCAGAAACACGACAAGGATGCCCACTCTCACCACTCTTTGTTCAACATAGCATTAGAAGTCTTAGCAACAGCAATCAGACAACAAAGAGAAATAAAATGTATCCAAATTGGCAATGAAGAAGCCAAACTCTCTCTCTTCGCAGATGACATGATTCTTTATATGGAAAACCCAAAAGACTCCACCCCCAAACTACTAGAACTCATATAGCAATTCAGCAACGTGGCTGGATACAAAGTCAATTTACATAAATCAGTGGATTTCTTATACACTAACAATGAAAATACAGAAAGGGAAATTAGAGAATCGATTCCATTATAGCACCAAGAACCAGAAGATACCTGGGAATAAACCTAACCAAAAAGGTAAAGGAACTAACTGTACTCGAGGAATTTCAGAACGCTCATGAAAGAAATTGAAGAAGTCACAAAAAGATGGAAGACCATTCCATGCTCTTGGACTGGAAGAATAAACATTGTTAAAATGTCTATACTGCCTAGAGCAATCTATACTTTTAATGCCATTCTGATCAAAATTCCACTGGTATTCTTCAAAGAGCTGGAGCAAATAATCCAAAAATTTGTATGGAATCAGAAGAGACCCCGAATCACTAAGGAAATGTTGAAAAACAAAAATAAAACTGGGGGCATCACGTTACCTGATTTCAAGCTTTACTACAAAGCTGTGATCACCAAGACAGCATGGTACTGGCATAAAAACTGACCATGTTTTTTTTAAGCTCTATGATTATTCTCACATTTCCAATGTACTCATCCCTGTCTTTTTGCAGTAAATCCCAGATGACTTCCCCCAGGACTGATTTTTCTCACTTCTGGAACACACACTTGCTGTCTTTATTGCTTATTATTTATAATCTTCTTCTGCTTTCCTAGGAGATGAGCAACAGAATTACTATGGGAGGCCTTCTGGCCATGAAATGCCTCAAAATATATTCAAGGGGACCTGAGAATTATGGTTTGAAGGAGAGACCATGTTAGTTACAGTAGAAAACTAATTGAAGAAGGCAGCTCAGCTTTCTAAGTTAAGCAAATGTCACTGGACTAATCTCAGCTTGGAAATAATTATATCTCTAACCCCCAATATCAAAGGAATACTTACTATGTCTGGACACCCTACTTTGCAGGCAGTACCTCATTCTAGCCTCATAAAAGCTTTATGATCAAACTATTATTGCTACATCAATTTTACACATAAGGAAACTAAAGTTTTAAAAAGCAAAACAACTTGTCTAGTGTCACACAGCTAGTGAGTAATGGACCCAGAATTCAAATCCAGATCAGCCTGACTCCAAAACTCAAGCCCTTAAGCCCAATGATCTTATTATCCTCAATTATCCAAAAACTTTTCATAATGACATTCAGGGATGTCATGGAAATCTCCTTAACACCGTATACTAGTAACAAGTTTCTCACTTGTAGAGAAAAATAATAACTTCTCTTGAGTATATTTGGTGTAACAGTCTATGAAGCAACTTCAGGGATGTAGAATGAATTTCTGACTGGCCTCGGAAGACAGTGATCAAGTTATGACATTGAATTCATTTGATGTGTTGAGAGTAATGCAAGCATCTAATGGAAATAGGACACTTTCGCAGCCAAATATGGAAAATTCTTTTCATGACTTTCTTAAATTCCTCTTCCAAAAAAAAAAAAAAAAAAAAAAAAGCCGGTTTGTGATCCAGACCAAATGAAATGCTATATGACAAATATCACAAATTTTTCTCCAGGCAAAGGAATCCAACTTTTTTGCCGAATACATGAGGCAGAAATTATTCATCTGAGGCAAGGCAAATTTGAGGTCAGGAGGCAATGGCAAGTCTAGCACATGTGTCTCTTCTCCCCTACGAATTCCTGAGAACGGGAAGAGAGATTATAGATAGAGCCACAAACGGCACCATGGGTCACAATCGGCCAATTGGGAAATCCTTGCATCAGACTGTCAAGGACATGGAAATGCAGGAACAATATCAACTTCATACCAATCCTTTTCTGTGTCTTTCCAAACCAAGAGTTATATTGGAAAATAGCAGTAAATACGGGATACATGTCTCATGGCCCATCTTGCAATAAAGTTCCCACTCTGTAATAAAGTTCCTAAAGCACTCTTCATGGGAAATTTCCTTTTCTGTTGCTTTTATTTTGTCTTCCTAATCTCAGTGATGACATGT
Source organism: Mustela nigripes (assembly GCF_022355385.1). Classification (NCBI taxonomy): domain Eukaryota; kingdom Metazoa; phylum Chordata; class Mammalia; order Carnivora; family Mustelidae; genus Mustela; species Mustela nigripes. The sequence continues at coordinate 66,184,285 of NC_081558.1, forward strand.
TAAGGAAGGGATGACTGCACTGCTAATAAAAGCATCACTTCTCTGGTGTTTGAGTGACTGCAGTTGTGTCCAGGCTCCTGGCAGGTTAACACGGCACAGTTTCAACACAGCCTTGAAAAATAACAATAATGTGATTTAGGTCTAGTGTCATTACACTTGATTAGCTGAGTGAGCTTATGAAAATCCATAATTAACTAGAAAAACAAGAAGACAGATGCCTTTGCCAGGAAATCCTACCTAAGGGCTCAGCAACTGTACACCCTTTTCATACACAACTGGTAAATAATATCTCCAAATATGTCTCATTTTCTATCTAGTCATTACCACTTTCCATGGGGAGGTGGGAGAAAAGGAAATGCAATTCCTTCAGATGTGTTGAAGCTCATTGGATAAGTTGGTAAATGTTCTGAAATACATTACCATCAGCCCAGACTCACCCCTCATTCCCACTCTGAAGTTCACTGTACCCAGTGGTTTTTCAGTAGGGGTGATTTTGTCCCCCAGCAGGTATTCGACAATGTCTAGAGACAGTTCTGATTGTTACAACTAGAGATGACATCTAGTGGGTAGAGGCAAGGAATGTTACTCAACAGCCTACCATGCACAGGACAGCCTCCACAACAAAGAAGTAAAGACTCGATAGTGCTGATGTCACGTGGACAGAGTCAGCCTGCACCAAAGGCAAGTCCAGAACGTGAACGTCCTTGGATGCAGAGCAACTGAACACCCTCAGTGGGGAGTCGGCTCCTTGGGTCCTCTGGTCAGTCCTGAGTGACATATACTGGCGATTCTGAGATAAAGGAAGCATGACTACCTAGCATGTGGTGCCTAGCAGAGGTTCGCACAGACCCTGAAAGAGCCATAATTTTAGGAAAGCTGGCATCAGCTCAAGAAAGTGTGATTAACATGAGAACCACTCATGATGGTATTTGTTATAGAGGCTATGACCTCTCATATTACACTATGTTCATCTCCTGGGGAAAGTGCCTTTCCATCACATTCTCTCTCCAGCTCCTCATTTTCAGCTTAGGACTTTAAAGAGCCTGGCAAGGTCAAGAAACCACAGACTGAGTAATGCGAGAACGGGTTCTACACATGGATTTTTATACCACTTGCCACAAGTAAACTTTGAAACCTAGATTTCCCCGGGGCACTAAAATATGGTTGCTTATAATCTTTCTGTCTCACAGGGACAATTTAGAGAAGTAAGAAAAGAAAGACTTTCCAAACCATCATATTAATATATTAGGTTGAACGATAGGAAATAGCCATTTTTGTAGGACAAAATCATTTGACTATTGGCACTTTCACTTGGCTCAACCTAATTATATCAGTCAGGATTCTCCAGAGAAACAGATCCAATAGGAGATAGATATAGATATAGATATAGAGAAAGAGCTTGATTATGAGGAATTGGCTCATGCAATTATGGAATTATGGAGGCTGTGAAGACCTATGATCTGCCATCTGCAAGCTGGAAGCCCAAAAAAGCTGGTGATGTAATTCCAATCTAAGCCCAAAGGCGGGAGAACCAGGTGAGCCACTGGTGTAAGACCTAGTCTGGAGGTCCAAGAACCAGGAACACTGAAGAAGAGATAGATGTCCCAGCTCAAGCAGGAGAGTGAATTCACTCTTCCTCCATCTTTTGTCCTATTTGAGCCTTCACCAGATTAGATGTTGTTGCCCACCCACGTTGGTGAGGGTGATCTGCTTTACTCAGTCTGCCAATTCAAGTGCTAATCTCTTCTGGAAACACCCTCACAAGACACATCCAGGAATAATCGTATACTAGCTGTGTGGGCATCCTTTGGCCCAGTCAAATTAGCACATTAAAATTAATCATAATGCTAACACTAGAGATATTTGGGAAATACCATGGGCTTTTCATATTTTCCTAAACATGCAATCAATCCCATCTGAATTCACAACCACCCTTTGAAAGAGGCATTAATCTCAATGAATATTCTTTATTTTATAAATGAGGAAACTGAGGCTGGGGGAGGTTCAGTAATGAGTCTGATGCAGCAGAGTTAACAAGTGGTAGAACTAGTTCTCAAACATGGAAGTTAAGATTCTGAATTATTCCCGCTGGCTGCTCAGCTCTAAACAAGAACCACATGCTGCCATCTACTATTTGATGAGACTATTACACCCTGTGCAAGACAAAATTTTATGACTGTGGCTGGGATTAAAGTCAGGGTAAGAGTTAGCTTTATCTTCACCTAAGAACCCTTGTCAAGAGGGAATACAGGTTCAGGCCAGACATATGTAAGAGCTGCATTAATTCAAAAAAAAGGGAGCCCAAGATTGGTAAGGAAAGACCTCTGTGACTGGCAAGAGCATCCTCACATCCTCAGGCCTCATGCACTCTGCTCTCCTGCCTCTCCAGCCCTCAGATGCACACACAGATCCTTAATGAGCTTGGTGTCAAACAGCGAGCATCATGGGAGCAGGGTCCAGGTTTCTGATCAATGTGAGCAATATTGAGCCTTCCCCCAGCCCTACTGGTCGCCCTCCCCATTCAGCAGTTCTGCAGTGTTATTTTTAGTGTGTTAAGTTAATAGAGATCCCTGGAGTGATGTGGAAAGAGGAAAGTCACCAAAGGAGCACTGCTAAATTCGTAAGCGGAGAGAGCCCTGCAGCTACAGGGTTTCATGAGGGACACCTTCAGGGAGCTAGAGGAACAGTGTACATCAGTTCACATCCGAATTGAGAAATACCGTTTAAGGCTGTTCCGCGTCTGGTTGGGAGCAAGGGAGACCAGCACAGTTATCTTTCTGCCTCAGTGATAAAATAAATAAATGATAAAATAAAATAAAAATAATGATAGGATTCAGGAAAGAGAGAGAAGCTGGTAAGTTTATGTTACATTAAAATATATGTTAGGAAATAAAAATCATTCACTTTTAACTGATGTCAAACCTTTCATTTCATATTTAAATAACCTCTACCCTAACATTCCCTCTGAAAAGCTGTCAGTGTAATTAGAGCTGTAAAAAAGGACATACAAACTTACCCAAGCTTGATCAAAATTACCCTATAAATATCACTTTACTGTTTTAACTACCATGTTTTAGTTCTAGGGCCATGAAATGATACATATGCTACCAAAACTAGGCACAGAATTGAATTTTGATTCATTCCTTTTATGGCAGCTACACATACAGATGTGCCCATTACAAACTTCCTCCCATGATTGATGTATACAAGGTCCATAGTGGGCACGGCCCATAAAGATGAAAGTTATACTAAAAGGGAACCAAAAGGAATAAAAATAGAAGACAAGAAAGTTTCCTCTACCTTCTGCCGTACCCCATGAACATGCAAGGTGAGGCTTCCGCAGTCACGGAGATGGGACCGATAGGGTTAACTCTTGACCATGGAAGGTGCTATTGGAGTCATGATCTAACTGCTCAACGTTGTGCAGCATTCTGGCTTTTTATTCCTTGATAACTTCAGAAGGTGACAAACTTGGAAATTATACCAAGGAACACAAAGGCAATTTGGGAAGAAAAAAAGGAAGAGAAAGAAAAATACATATATATAGTTACATCTGCCTTCTTGGAACAATTGGTTGACTAATGAACATTTTTCAAATGATGTTTTTTTCTATTATTTTTGATGCTGTTTACTAAATGTCACTGTGAAGATTGAAGTTACAGAAGAAAATGTCTTATGAAAGAAAGAAAATGACATATTTCCATCATAAGACAAAAATGAAGAAAGCATCTCTACCATTTACTAGAATTTTCCTATAATTATGAATTGTTTCACCTTGTTCCTGGACAAGGACGCAGTCACAGATCACTTCTTCTAGAAATGGGAATCAGAAACTCTGAAATCTGTTCACTGGTGCAGGATTTGATTTTAACCGACTTGCCAGAAAAAAACATGAAGTTTTTATCCTTCTTTGTCCAGAGAGTGAACAGGTTGGATCCTCTTTCATAAAGGCTTTGGTTTAAAAGATTAAATATCATCAACTAAATTGAGCAACATCATTATTAAAAGAAAGATTTACATTTCCAAAACCCTGATTCAAAAAATCCAGAACACCTAAAAGATCAATCCATGTAATTTATTTTTAAACAACATTTCCCAGATTCATCTTGATTCTATAAAATCCACCCACCATCTACTCTACTCCTCCTTGTTATGTGGAACTTGGGAAGCTAGGAGGAACAGATGAGCAGAAAATGTCCCAGAATGCCTTCTTCGTGCACATTTAGCCTCATCATCAGAAGGGGCAGCCATCACTCCAACCAGGTACCCTACAGAGCACTGACTGAAAAGGTAGGGAGAATAAGAGGATGCAAGGAGGTGATGGCACAAGCACTTTCTCAGGAGCAGAAAGATCACTAAGGTGGCAGAGGAGGTCATCAGAAACTATAGGAGGGTGGATTTGTGATCAACATACCACTATCAGCTGGAATTCCCTTCTTATTTGCCTTTATTATCACAGGACATCCAGCTGCTTTCCGAACACCATCCAGGCTTGCTGTTGATCTGTGCCACAGAGGAATTTCTGGTCTTCACCACCAGTCTGAATACACTACCTATTTCCATCATTATTTGGCTTTTTGGTCATAATAGCTAATGAAAACCAAGTATCAAATTTTTCTAAGTCAACTCTTATTAATGTCTTATCAGAAGCCCTGTGAGAAGCCCTATATCTGATGTGCACTATTTTTACAGTGAAAAATTGGAGGTTTTCATTTTCCTTAAGTCCTAGTGGAGGCTTTGCCCCCACTGAAGCCATTTGAAAAGAGAAAAAGCTTGAGAACGATGGATCTGGGCTTTCCCTAGCTTCTCAGCCTCCACTGTCTTAGCACATCAGTGGACTAACCTATTCTGAAAATCCACCAGTGGAGATTTCAAACCCTCTGGGTTCCATTCATATAATGAAAAGGTCCTCTTTAACAGATGACTTGAATTCCCCTAACTGCAACTTAAACTTATTCCCTTTTGTCCTCTCCCACTTATGTACTGAATCAAAAAACCAGGAAACACAACCTGAACTGGCCAAACCATTATCTGACCTTCAGTATTTCATTTTTAAATTTCTGTCTGAGTCTCAAGTCTTAGCGAGGGTTGGGGAGAAGCAAGCATTAGATTAATAAGATTCACAGGGAAATAATGATTACCTAATTTAGCAGTGAAGAGAGAAGGGGAACAACCTTCAAATGTCATCATCGGAGGCAGTGTTGAAATGCCTCCTTTTTCTGACACAATTCTGTCAATTAGCTGAGCAGAGCAATTACCATTCCTTTCTATTTTTTATTTGCAAAGAACCAAAACTTTCTAAGGATGATAAATGACTCCCTGGAAAATTCAATGCTGGCTCTGCTAAATTTGCACTTTCCATATTGTAAGGGTTTGGGTGGACTTTTTTTCCCCAGTTATTTCTCATAATCAATGGGGCGAGTAGCTAAAAAAACATCATCTGTAATTCAGTGATGGGGGTCTTACTAGAAACCAAACACACTCAGATCTGTCCAAATGACCAGCAAGTGAATACATATCTCAGTGTAATTAGTACAGTTGAGGACATTGTTAGCCAAATGATGAAGTAAATTTCATTTTAATTGTTTTGAATCCTATCCCCATTCCCCTAAAAAGAAGAAAAGGAAACGTATTCAGATTATGACCTTTGAGAATTCCGGACTCATTAGAATTTCATATAACACAGCACAGAATTAAAGCGGGAAATAGATCCACAATGTTCCCCTAACTGCAGCATGTACATCATTAATGGCACATAATTAAGGAGGTGTCAGTGTTGGTCCCAGGTCTCAGTTGACAATGGCTCACAAACAGCATTTTCAGTATAATATAATAGCCAGCTTACAGTGGCTAAACCTGTTCATTAAAAAAAGACAAAGGAGACCTAATTTGGCTCCAGTGCTAGGATAGGGGACAAAAGGAATTGGGGGTGGAGGAAGCAGGCAGTAATGCATATCCAAGCTTCAGATGTTTCTGTAGCCTTGAGGGCTTCCCACAGCTATAGAAGAGGATGAAGCGGGAAGGAAAGGAGGAAAAGCAGGTGTAGAGTCAGGCCATGGAAGGAATGGTGAAGGGACAATTAGAAACAAGAGGTGAGGAGATAGAGGGCCACCCTATAGGTAATATCCCTCTGGTGCCACCTGCACACCTGAGAAAGACTGCCTTCCCCAAGGCTGGAACTAAAGTCAAAGTCAAGGAAGAAGTGACAAAAAAAAAGTTAGCCAAAAAGCCTAAGATATTTCTGTTTTGGAGACTCTACTCAGAAAATCCCAACTATAGGGGCACCTGGGTGGCTCAGTGGGTTAAAGCCTCTGCCTTCAGCTCAGGTCACATGATCTCAGGGTCCTGGGATCGAGCCCGATGCTCAGCAGGGAGCCTTCTTCCCTCTCTCTCTCTCTCTCTGCCTGCCTCTCTGCGTACTTGTGATCTGTCAAATAAATAAATCTAAAAAAAAAAAAAAAAATTCCCAAATATAGCACATTCCCACCCCACTCCCATTTTAACCCATTGAAAGAGGTCTGTTTCAGTTATCCATTGCCATATCACAAACCCTCAACCCTCATTATAAGCCCAAAACCAAGTGGCTTAAAACAGCAACAGTCTATTCTTCTTCATGGTTCTGAGGTAGACTGAGCTCCGCCCCATGTAGTGTAGCTGTGGGTACTTGTGTGGCTGCATTCAGGTGGGAGCTCAGCCAGGACTGGAATTCCCAGATGGCCTGTCATCACACAGGGTGTCTCTCCAGGTAGCTTCACATCATTCAATAGTCTTCCAGAGCCTCTTTACAGTATGGCAGCCAACTTCCAAGAGGACAAGCCCCAAAGTCCAAGTGCTTCTCTACCCTATGCTTGCTTTGTTGACCAATATCCCATTTACCAAAAAAGGGTCACACAACCAAGCCCAGGGCCAGTGTGGGAGGGGTTATCCAGTAGTGCACACTGAGATCCTTATTTTCCTGGAGAACACAAATCTACCAATCTACCACAAAGGCAGAGGCCTTCTTGGATCAGAACCTGTCCAGAGGCTTCACCTCCTATTTCCACTGAGGCTTGTGGAGTATACCTAGTACAACAATGCAGCAGAAACTGTCATAGATTCAAGGTTTGCTCCCATCCAACTAGAGACATACACGTGCGTACCTCCGGTGTTCTTTACTTTGGGAATGGGACCACAATTCATTTCATTGTGCATGTCAGAAACCTGAGATGACCCCCTTGATATCACCCTCTCTTCACATCCTAACTGCACTCCAGTACCAAATCCTCTCCATATTGAATCCTGAATAGCTCCTGATCCCATCACTTCTCACCATCTCCAGGCGGCTCTTCAGACAACCACATAACCTCCTAATTGGTCACCCCAAGGCATTGAACACAGGGTGTCCAAAATTTGTAAAGCATAAATCAAATGCCTTCCTGCATTCTTAACCTCTTTCAAACTCTTCCCATCACTCAAGATAAGCCCCAGGGACCTCGCATAGCCTGAAGGGCCCTGGATGCTCTGGTCCCCCTGGCCACTCATTCACTCTGCCTCTGGCTCTCAGCCACATTGGCCTCTCACTTCCTCAAACATACCGATGCTCCCTCTCACCACACTGCCTTGGCATTCCTTGCATTGTCAACTCCAACTCTGCAATCAAATTTCTGGCATCCCTTGCTCGGGAAATCTCTCCCCGGCCTCCCCAACCAGGCGAAAGCCCACTCATATGTTCTTTCCTTCCCTTAACCCTAGTTGTTCCTTACATCTGTGTGTTTAGTTACTAGAATATGAGCCCCATGAGCACAGGAAATGGGTTCAGTTCTGGTTACCTAGCATGGGTAATATTAACAATAAACATTTACCAAATACTTACTATTTGCCAAGTAGTACTGAGATATATAGGAGTAAACAAGGCAAGGTCCCTACAGTCAAAGCGCTTACAACCTGGTTGGGGAAGCAGAGGGAAAACATGTGCATAAACACGTTGTGATGTCTGCTAGTGATACATATGAGGAAAAAAATTAGTAGAGGAAGGGTAGAGAGGGTGATAAGGGAGATGCTGTTTTAGATAAGAAATGTCACCTCTCTCTGAAGAGGTGACATTTGAGCAGAGAACTGAGTAAAGTAGAACAAGGCAGGGACTCTCTGGGAAGAATGTTCCAGGCAGAAAAAACAGCAAGTGCCAGAGCCCTGAGGATGAAGTGTGTTCAACATGTATGAAAAGTAGTCAGGAGGCCAGACTGAGGGGGAGGATGGTAAGAAGCAAGGCTGGAGAAGGAGTCTTACAAGTCACGATGAGTATATCAGCTTCCTAAGGCTGCTGGAAAAAAAAACCCACAAACTGGGTGGCTTAATATAAGATAATTTCATTCCTTCACAATTCAGGAAGCCAGAACTCCAAAAGCAAAGTTTCAGCAGGGTTGGTTCCTTCTTGGGGCTCTAGAGAGGATCTGCTCCATTTACTCTCTTGCTTCCAGAGATTGCCAGCCATTCTTGGCATTCCTTGGCTTGTAAATGCACCCCCCCCAACCTCTGCCTGCCTTTCTGCTGGATATATGTCTCTCTCTGAGTCCCTTCTATTCTTATGAAGACATCAGCCATACGGGGTGAAGGACCCACCCTACTCCACTATGACCTCATCTTAACTTTACTAATTAGATCTGCCAATGACCCTGTTTCCAAAGAAGTTCTCATTCTGAGGCTCAGGAAGGACACTGGTTTTGAGAAGATACCGTTCAACCCAATACAATTAAGATTTAGGATTTTAATTTAAATGTGTGGTAGAATGAATGAACAAATGAGCCAGTCAAGAGACAAGTGCAGGAATGAATGGTAAACCAGGTGAAACAGGCAGCCATCACTTACCAAGACCACCGGATGGCCCTTTGTGAGTCACCGATGGACATTGTTCTGTGAAGAAAGCCTTCTGATACCTTGGGTCTCTGACCTCTCTTTCTGAATGAATATTCAAATTATTGTATTTTTCAAAACTTTCCAGAATGCATGAAATATCTACCTTTCAAATTAAAAAAGCGACAACGTTCACAGTAATGAGCTTCCAGATTCCATGGAGGGGGGATTTTTGGAGCACATGCTATTTCTGACAGGGGGCCACCCCCCTTGTCTCTCGCACCCCCAAAGTCAGTTCTCCCAGCTATCGTTTTTCATAATTAGGCCCGACTTTGGGTCCATCCAACATAATGACAAGTGCCCAGAGAGGGCCTATCTTATTTCCCTGCTCAGCCCTCATTATAAGTCTCAGCTGATAAGCTGCTGAGTACTGACACTGCACATTTATTTAGAATTGCAAACACCTGTGCACTAGAAAACCAGGCCAGCAGAAAGCTTTCCTCCTCGCCCCCACCCCCCCCCCAGCAGCTATTCTCAGGGGCAGCCTGTCCTCCTGTCCCCCTCGTAGCCGGAGCCGGCAGCCAGAAGTCACAGTGATTCATGCCCCTAATGAAGGCCAGCCTCCCCCACCTGAGCACCTGGGACGGCCTCATTAAGCCTCCTTGTCAGTGTAGTCCTGTCCCATGCTAAGGTGCTGTCTCACCAAGGGTTAAAGAAATAATTATTGTGGGGCTGGGAGACTTAGTAAATAGCATTAGCCTAAGGAGGAAGCAGATTTCCTGAGCCCAGCTGAGAAATACAATTAAGTTGTAATATTTTGTCAGGGCTTTTTCCTCCTCCTTACTGTTTATCAGTGTTAAGAGACAATTTATACTTTGCAATTCTCTGGGATGGTGAGTGTACCTCACAGCAGGCAGGTAAGATTAAACTGTCTGTCACAAGGCACTGGACTTCCCGTTTTGCCACATACACAGAGCTGGGAAAGGGAGAGCCTCGGGCACTGGCAGATCTGCTGACTTCCAACTTCAACAACTGGAGTAGGACACACCATCGCCTCTTTTGCCTTAACTATTGTTAGAAACTGGAATCAGGGCCAACAGGAAGATTCAGGACCCCCACCCACACATACACCTTCATACTAAGAGTGGGGCAGCCTGTGGTTCCCTCTTCAGCACAGAATGGATCTCTTAACTTTACTCCCAAGCGTCTCTGGTTCCCCATCAAATCAAAATTGGGTTGGGGGCCTCCCTTCCTGCAGGGAAATCTGTGACTAAGCTGAAGGCACCATGATTAATTCATTTCCTCACACAACCTCACGTGAGGAACACATTCAGATGAGATAATGCATCTCAGAGGGGACACATTTAGCCTGTGTCAAAATCCAATCAGCCTTGGATTTCTGTTATAAAGAGTGCCATCACATTGAATAACTGAAAATCTGTTGACTCTCCTTATCTTCCTATGTTTCATTCACTTCAGAATGAATGCTTGTGTCCACAAAAAGACTTGTACATGAATGTTGTTTGCAGCTTTATTCAAAACGGCCAAAAACTAGAAACAACCCAAGTGCCTGTCAATAGTAGAAGGGATAAGCAAACTTGGAATATTAATACGATGGAATATTGCCCATCATTGAAACAGGGCAGGATACGGATACATGCAACATTGATAAACTCACAGATAGCATGTTGTGGAGGAAAGCCAAGAAAGTACATGTTGTATGATACCATTTCTATGAAGTACAGGATCAGCCAAAACTGATTTTGGTAACCAATCAGAATAGTAATTATCTCTTGGAGTGGGGGAGGGGGTGGGAAAATTGACTAGAAGGACATTTTCTGGGATGATGGAAATGTTCTTGTGGCCACATGGGTGTATACAGTTGCAAAAAGTCATCAAGCTGTACACTTAAGATTTGTTCATTTTACTGTATGTAAATTGAATCTCAATAAAGAACTTCTAAAATTCAAGCATGATGTCATTTAATTTCAATTAAATCCTCCCCTCCAAATTACCAAACTGTCCCAAGCCTCCAGCCATCTGTAAGACTATTGGCTCTTCTGCCAGACTGTGAATTCCCAGCTCTTCAAGGGGACCTCAGAAGTTTGCTGGCTGGCTGGCTGGATGGATGGATGGATATATTATGACCTCCAACATATAGAAAGAGAACAAACTATCCCATGATGCTGTACCACTCACCCTCACCTGGTCCCCTAGACGCCAACAACATGAAGATGGGAGACAACTAGCCAGAGTTAGGCTATGTGATCAGACAACAGATTTAAGTTAATGAGTCTGTGTTTAGAAGGTTGAGGAGGGTTAGTAATGTATCCTCCATACTGAGAGGAAATTTTAATACTGAAAAATAAGGCAAGCCACTCCACACCAGTGTTGTCCAAGGTAACTTACTGACAGGGTGATCAGGCAGAGGGAGTGGTGAGTAAGACCACTAAGCAGCTTTACTAGGCAGCTCTCCTGATACCACACTCTCCACCCATTCTCTGCAGCTATGCAGTCCTTAATCCCCAGCTTTTACGGAGAAAGGGCCTTGGTGATGAGGTCACAATGTAGTTACCTAAAGTGGTGCCATCCATGCACCAAAGGAGCTGTATATGTGATATGGAGTGGTGCCGCCTGTGTACCAGAGGGGAGAACAAGATGGAGGGCCAAAGATGGAGTTGTTATTGCCAGCATTCCTACAGCCACAAGGTGAGGAGACCATAACTTGCTCCATTCATCCAAGCTACTAGGAAATCATGTTTATAAACTGTGATAATGGAAATCCCAACTTGAATAATCCAAACTTGCTCCAGAAATGACTTGTATGTGTCTTGAAAATTGTAATTGTTGGGGCGCCTGGGTGGCTCAATGGGTTGAAGCCTCTGCCTTCGGCTCAGGTCATGATCCCAGGGTCCTGGGATGGAGCCCCACATTGGGCTCTCTGCTCAGCGGGGAGCCTGCTTTCCACTCTCTCTCTCTCTGCCTGCCTCTCTGCCTACTTGTGATCTCTGTCAAATAAATAAATAAAATATTTAAAAAAAAAAAAAGAAAGAAAATTGTCATTGTTCCCTAATTGTTTAGTTCATGGTTTTCTTACTTGCTAAATGGCTACAATGGGCAGGAAGTACAGCAAATTAGCTAAGGAGGTAGCAGGCTGGGCGGGGGGGGATTTTATAGGCAATTAATGCCTGAGAATCGAGTTCCAGTGCAAATGCTATTTATCTTTGGTTCTCCATTGTTGGGAGCATCTTGTTTAGGCTGAAAATTGTCCATGCCAGATCCATGTTTCTGCTTTGTACCAGATTTTGGAGTCTTTATCCTTTTAATTCTGAATATATGACACAAGATTCTTCCCTCTGAGGAAAAAGAAAAAAATCTTGGTCACAAAATGTATTCTTAATTACTTTACAGGAGCGAGAGACAGAGATCCCAAGGGAAGGTGCAAAGGGGAGAAGGAGACAAGTACTCCCTTGCTTCAAAGAGGGGTTCTTTTAATGTTTTGGAATGGAGTTGATGCAAATGATGAGCAGGAACAAAGGTTACACATGTAGAAATTTTTTAAATTTTAGCTAATTGTTTAACATGCTAAGGTGATATAAAAATAATATTTAAAATTAATTTATTTTTTAAAGATAAATTCTGAGCCAAGTTTGCCACCCATTTCTCTTTAAAAATACTGGGTCTTGGTTTGCCAGGGTGGCCCAGTTGTTTAAGCATCTGCCTTTGGCTCAGCTCATGATCTCCAGGTCCTGGGAATAAGGTCACATCGTCTAGCTCTCAATCAGTAGAGAGTCTCTTTCTCCCTCTCCCTCCACCTCTCCCCATGCTTGTGCTTTCTCTGTCTCTTTCAAATGAATAAATAAAATCCTTAAAAATAAGTAAGTAAATAAATAAAATTAAAATACTGGGTCTCAAAAAAATAAATAAATGAAAGTACCCCAGTACTTTTATAGTAAGTACCCAGTACTTTTATAAAGTACCCAGTACTTTATAAATAAATAAAAGTACCCCAATACAAAATATCTCTGATATTTTGGGTACAACTGGCCAGGCTTTCAAAAATGAAGACAATGTTGTTCTTTAAACCAACAAAGCTATGCGGCCATAGTGGATTATACACCTTCCAGAGGCCTGACCCTGGTGAGCCACTGCCTATATTTACAAAGCTGCCTTATGCAGGGTACTGTCCTCAGATAGCCTGAGACCTCAGCTCTGGTGCTCACCAACTGGACCACACTTCAGGGACTGCCCAGCTTTGGGCCTCAGTTCACCTACAGGTAAAGTACAGATGATAATGGTCCCAACCCTAGGCTTATCTTGAGGATTAAAGGGATAATGTGTATAAAGTCCAGAGCATCATGCTTAGTGCGTGGTGGGTACTCAAAATACATTGGAGAGTAACACAAAGATAAATATGGACTTTGCAGGGCTGCTGTTGGCCCAGAGGTGCTACCGTTAATATCGTTTCCAGGAGAAAAGGTATTCTTCCCATCCATGGGCTCTTCTGTTAGCTCTTTGGAAGGACAGCATGGAGGACCATCCTCAGTCTTGGGGCTGGGTCAGCATGTTCGGGTCATCACTATCAATATCTATTCTTCTCCTACATGAGAGGATTGGGTACTGGAAGGAGGAGGACTGCCGGGACCACTCTATTATCCGCCATCACCATATTCTCACTGAGAGCCACCTACTGGCCTGACATTCAGAGCCTAAGACTCTCCTCCCCGGGAAAGTCCCAGGTTCAGGCCTTCCCTCCGATACCAGGCCAGCCTCCTGAGCGAAGCTACCGGGGATAGTACTGAACTTCAAACAAGACAAGCTCCATCATCCTCATGCAATAAGTGGGTATACTTGAAATTCCCCAGTTATGTCTCAAAACCTTTCTCAAAAATTAGTATTTTTCCATTTCTTGGCATCTGTTAATAATGACTTCATTTAAAAAAGAAAGTGCACTGCCATGGCATAATAAAACACTCCCACTTTTTTTTTTTAATTTTTTTATTTTTTATAAACATATATTTTTATCCCCAGGGGTACAGGTCTGTGAATCACCAGGTTTACACACTTCACAGCACTCAACAAAGCACATACCCTCCCCAATGTCCATAATCCCACCCCCTTCTCCCAAACCCCCTCCCCCCAGCAACCCTCAGTTTGTTTTGTGAGATTAAGAGTCACTTATGGTTTGTCTCCCTCCCAATCCCATCTTGTTTCATTTATTCTTCTCGTACTTTTAAGACATTTAAAAAACGCTAAACTTCGGGGGCACCTGGGTGACTCAGTCTGTTACGTGTCTGACTCTTGGTTTCAGCTCAGGTCATGATCTCAGGCTCGGGAGATGGAGCCCACATCAGGCTCTGTGCTAGACGTGGAGTCTGCTTGAGACTCTCTCTCCCTCTCCCACTGCTCCTCCCCAGTGTGCACTCTCGCACTCTCTCTCTCTCTAAAATAAAATAAATAAATAAAATTTTTTTAAAAGCACTAAACTTCAGCCTTTCAGAAACAGCCAGTAAAGCCCAAGATAAGCCCGGTATGAAGACAGAGGTAGGAAAGGCTCTGTCAAATCCTATGTGCTCCTACTTGACACAGAATTTTAACCATTATAGCCATACGTCGTCTTAGACTGGACTGTAGGAGACAGACCAGAGAGAGTCCCTCTAAAGGCAAGGACACAGATATGACAAACACACTGGATGGGGATGTACACCACATATACTACATAAACACTGTCATAATGATGACCTTAGGTCAGCACAAACAGAGTGAATTAAAATAATCGGAGATAGAGGGAAGTGGGGAATAGAAATGAACAAGGTTGGTCATGAATTGATCATTGTTGAGACTGGCTTTTTGGTACATAGGGTTTGGTCTGTGATTCTCTCGCTTTTGTATATGCTTAAAATTTTCCGAAATAAAATAAGATATTTTAAGGCTGAATTGATCTTAGAGTACTCTACTTGAAAAAGGTGGAAATTACATCATACATTTTAAAGCCATTTCTTTCAAAAACAATTCAACTAAAATATGAAGGTACTTTAAAGGATGTACTCTAGAAAATACACATTTATCTAAAAATACCTCATTTCTTGGCAGTAATTTCTTTATGTGGGAGGGGGAGGGAAGTGTGTATATGTCACCCTCTCTTTCCCTCCACCAAGACCCAAACCTGTTATTTCTGCACTGATAACCTCTCTCTCCACATAAACCAGCCAGCCTTGAAACATGTAGCCCAAGGCACTGGTACCCATGGCCATGTTAGGTTCAGAAACTGAGTGTTCTGTCAGATTCTGCCTGAGAGAGACACACACACACCCCACTCGCAGGCTGCCTACAAGGGCCTGAAACCAGGATTTCTATCTGCTGCTGGATGCCTGGGTAGCCTAGTGAGGGCCAAGCTGGATTCAGATTCTGAGGTTTGGGCTCAGCCTCACATACATCACCACTAGCCTCTTCCTGGAGCCTGAAGGGTTTCACCTCACCCCTTGGGCGCTAACCATTACAGAACATTGATGCTACAGAGCAGTGCACTCTCTCAGACAAAAATAAATTGAGTTTTCAGGGATTACAAACAGTAGAGTCTGAGGGAGATCCAATCATTCATCCCAAAGCCCATTAATTTATTCTTCATTTGTTCACATCAATGATGTCTCAATGGTTTGACCTCAACAGCCCAAGCCTGGGGATAACAGCCAGTCTTGGCATTCCAGGGGGTGTCCTATGGTGGCTCCAAATTATTTCCTGTTTGTGGACACTTAGAGCTGCCAGCCTTCTCTGTATGCTCCTGTCAAGGACCATTTGAGGTAATTATTCTTGAGGAAACAGTACAAGATGGCTAATAACTTAGACAGTCACTCAAGGCAGTAGTGGCCATCCACTACTTTTACAGCACTCCCACCAAATAACACCATCTGCCACTTGATAACTCAAAACCAACCTGGGCCCTAGCCCAGAAAGTAACCTATCCAGCACCCTCACATCAAATACAGACCATTTGAATTCCTAAATATCTCTCAAATCCATCCAACATTCCATTTCCACTTGCAACACTTCATCCACTCTCATTTCTTTGAGGTTTTTGTCACCTGTGAGGAAGTTCAAAATGAGGCCATGGAAGAGATGAAGCACCTCTTTATCCCAGGAAGGAAGATGTGTCATCCAAGGAGGCATTTGGCATCATAGAATGGGAAATTCTCCCTGTATCTCAGCATCTGGTTCAACCCATCCCCCAAACTGGGCCCAACAAGGGGGATTTACTTGAGAGGTTGTCCCTGAAAGCCATCCCAAGTGGCGAGCAAAAAATCAAAAGTCCCATTCAAAGGAGAAATGGAAAATGAGCCAGGGGACCCAGTTAAGAATGTGATAGAGGGTTGCTAGGAGAAAAAGTTGGTGGGTTCATCTTCCAAGAAACTCGTTCTAATCCTTAAGAGACTCAAAGAGGCAGCCTGTTGGTCTGACCAAAAGCAGATTTTCTCATGGTATTCTTCAAAATTGGACTTAAAAGTCCTTTAGCTGGAACAGCCATCTTCATTTCTCCAAGGTCCTACCACACCTACAATATGGCACCTGGCCTAATTCACATATTTCTGCCACTTTCTTAACCCTCAACGTGCTGAACTGTTTCATCACCATGACTTGAGCATAAATGACAGCAGAAAGCACCAGGGGAGCATCCCATATGGCATGTCACACTTCTGTCCCTGGAGTTTGAGACACCTCTACAGAGGCCATCATGTGGACAGCTGCAGTCTCACACAGAGACCCTGCTCCAGCCTGGGTCTTCCTGCTAAGAGCAGAGCAACCCAGGTGAAAAGGCAGCTGAAGATTCAGGCTGCAGCTGATCGACCCCATGCCCACTCCAGCAGACAGCAAGGGGCAGGTGGCCACTGTCAAGTCCTCCCCATCCCAAATGGAGTCCCTCACACCATGTAAGGTCCTTGTATTTCCATCTCCAGCCATTATAAAGACTAGGGCTCAATCCAATTATGTTTTGATTTTTTTAAACACTTTTGAGAAATCTAAATGATCCAGAAGTTCTGATAAAATGAACCTATTCCTGGTGGTCCCAGAAGAGGCAGTGACCCCTTGACAGGTAAGAGTGGGGCTGTCTAGGATGCCGGGGAAACCATTACAGGCTTCAGCACCAGAAGGCAGCTGTCACATCATCCATAAAGAAATCGAAGCCAAGAAAAGTTAAATGACTTTCACAAGGTCACACATCAGTTTTACGACAGACCAGAACTAGAGGGTGTGTTTTCTTATGCAATACACCTGAAGTTCTCTACCCAGGCATCATGTTCTCTTCCTTTTTTTTTTTTTTTTCTTGCTGGTATAATTTTTTTTATTTTTTATTTTTTTTTCAGTGTTCCAAAATTCACTGTTTGTGCACCACACCCAGTGCTCCATGAAATACATGCTCTCCTTAATACCTACCACAAGGTTCACCCATCCCCCCACCCCCCGCTCCTCCAAATCCCTCAGTTTGTTTCTCAGAGCCCACAGTCTCTCATGGTTCATCTCCCCCTCCGATTTCCCCCAACTCCCTTCTCCTCTCCATCTCCCAGTGTCTTCCATGTTATTCCTTATGCTCCACGAGTAAGTGAAACCATATGATAATTGACTCTCTCTGCTTGACTTATTTCACTCAACATAATCTCTTCCAGTCCTGTCCATGTTGATACAAAAGTTGGGTATTCGTCCTTTCTGATGGAGGCATAATACTCCATTGCATTTATAACCATATCTTCCTTATCCATTCGTCCATTGAAGGGCTTCTTGGTTCTTTCCTCAGTTTGGCGACTGTGGCCATTGCTGCTATGTCATGTTCTCTTCCTAACTGTGAACAACATGCTCAGCTCACCTCTCACGGAGGGACATAGCCTCACATCATAGGGATTGTCTGAAACTGACATAGAAGTATGATTTTAACTAATCATAGCATAACTGTGCTTAAGTGAATAATGTTCTCTTAATGTTAAAAGGGCAAGAAAATTATTTGGCAAATTATATATGACCATCATATGTCATCATACTTTCCAAGGAAAGTTATTTCTAAAAATACCCACCTATAATTTCAATGACATAAAATATGCACAGATAAAATCATAAAGCTTTATGCCAGCCACATGAATTAGCATAGCCCCTCTGGCCTGGAAGAAATTAAACAAGTTTAAAAATAATAAGTTTCTCAAAAGAAAGTGCTTGGATAAAAACAAAAACAAAAAAGAAAACTCTTGGGCGCCTGGGTAGCTCAGTGGGTTAAGCCTCTGCCTTCGGCTAGGTCACGATCCCAGGGTCCTGGAATCGAGTCCCACATTGGGCTCTCTGCTCAATGGGGAGCCTGCTTCCCCACCCCCACTCTGTCTGTCTCTCTGCCTACTTGTGATCTCTCTGACAAATAAATAATTTTTTTTAAATCTTTAAAAAAAATCTCTCTCCCTCATACTTTGTGATAGATTTTATGCAAAAATCATCTCAAATTATTTTAAAAAGTCACAAATTCTTTGCTATGTGATTTCACAGCTCCTCCCATCAAGAAGAGTGGGAGTCTTCCCTCTCTTTCCTGGAATCTGGACTTGCCTTGAAACTTGTTTTGGCCAAAAGGACATTAACCACAAGCATCAGGTAAGTGGAGGCTTGAAAAAACACTTACACGGTGGGGCTTGCCCTCTCTTACTGTGCAAGGAGCCAAGTGAACACAATCACCATGTGAATGAACTCAAGTAACATCCTGGAGAATAGGAACCCACATGTCCCAGCTGACAGCCAGCCAACCACCAATCCAATGTATGAAAGCTGGTGCTAGATCAGTAAGCCAAACCACTAATTACCCTCAGACTGTATGACAGCCTAGCTAAGATCAGTCACACACCATCCCACAACAGGAGAATCAGGAGCCATTAAATTTTGAGATGGTTTGTTATGCAGCAAACCTACCAGATTCATTCTCCAACATTGCAGTACCTTCATAGTATTGAAGTCCAATAACAGCAGAAATCTCCTTCATTTTGCTGGGAAGGGGGAAAATCTCTGTCAAGTGGGCCTGAAGAGATTTAGACATGGTACAATGATAATTTCTTGAGTGTTCTTGAATGTTCTCCCACACCAGCCCAAGAAGCCTTGTGGCCGAAGTCCTCTCATTTATTTTTGTTTGCTGATAACAATGACTGTATTGTGGATGAACTGTCAGTGTAGATATCAGAAATCAGTAATCAATATCAGGGTTAAACTGATGTCCATTGAGGATCCCAAGCCAGAAAGAAAGCAACAGGAATCAGGTTACATGGAGCCCATCGCTTGGTCTCTATTATCTCTAGCTCTGTCCCTTATGAGCTGAGCCTATTATATGACAGGTTTTACTCTTCTTGGAGTTTTGAATTCCAGATGTGCTGTCCATGGCAACAACGTCTGCTCTTTTGACCCAGTAGAAACCATGCACTTTCATCATCCCCAGTTGGTCATTCACTCTTGCATGTGTCTGTTTGCTCCTTTATTCATTCATTGCTTTCACACATAGAACAAAACCTGAAGTTCTCATCATAGTGTACAAGGCTCCTGGCTACATCTCTAGCCTTATTTACTACTCTCCCTTCAGTCTGGCCTCTCGAATGTTCTTCATATGCATCAAGCAAACCTGGGCCCTAGCCTTGGTCCTCAGCCCTTTTGGTCCTTGATCCTCAGCCCTTTGCACTTCCTCAGGTGACTCATCTTCCCCATGTGTCTCTCCCCGACCAGCCGACCAGCCCTGGTTTGCTTACATGGTGCCCCAGCAAGTTTCCAAGAGAGAAAATCACATAGGCCTTTCAAGACCTAGACTGGATACTGGCACTGGGCCACATCTGCCACATTCTGTTGGCCAAAGCAGGTCACAGGGCAAGTCCAGATTCAGGGGACAGACAACTCCCTCTTGATGATAGAAGGATCAATGTCCCAGAGCAAAGAGGTGCACAAGGGGGTAAGGGAGGGAGAAGAATGGTGACCATTTTATAATCTGTCACATTAGCTGTCTCTGCTTTCCCACAAGGAAGCCTGTAAGAAACCTCCCAGGACGGGAGATGTACTTTTCTTTACATGTCTTCTTATCTCTTTCAGGTTTGGAACCCATTAGACAAGAAATAAACAAACAATTTCAACTAAGCCTTTTTTAAATGCCTAGTCAGGAAGAAGATGGAAACTTTGAGCTAAAGACATGGGGATTCATGATCCCTATACCAGTGAAGACAGATAACCACATGTTGGCTGGGGTTTGCATTTCCAGTCCAGTTTATTAACTTCTTTGTATTTTGGTTCATTCTAAAATTCTGCCTGGGAATCCATCAAAATCCTCAAGGAGAACACAGGCAGCAATCTCTTTGACCTCAACTGCAGCAACTTCTTCCGAGAAACATCTCCAAAGGCAAGGGAAGCAAGGGCAAAAATGAACTACTGGGACTTCATCAAGATCAAAAGCTTCTGCACAGCAAAGGAAACAGTCCACAAAACCAAAAGACAAATGACAGAATGGGAGAAGATATTTGCAAATGACATATCAGATAAAGGGCTAATATCAAAAATCTATAAAGAACTTATCAAACTCAATACCCAAAGAACAAGTAATCCAATCAAGCAATAGGCTGAGGACATGAACAGACATTTCTGCAAAGAGGACATCCAAATGGCCAACAGATATATGAAAAAGTGCTCAACATCACGCAGCATCAGGGAAATGCAAATCAAAACCTCAATGAGATACCACCTCACACCAGTCAGAATGGCTAAAATTAACAAGTCAGGAAACTACAGATGTTGGCAAGGATGCGGAGAAAGGGGAACCCTCCTACACTGTTGGTGGGAATGCAAGCTGGTGCAGCCACCCTGGAAAACAGTATGCAGGTTCCTCAAAAAGTTGAAAATAGAGCTACCCTACAACCCAGCAATTGCACTACTGGGTATTTACCCCAAAGATACAAATGTAGTGATCCGAAGGGGCATGTGCACCCGAATGTTTATAGCAGCAATGTCCAAACTAGCCAAATATGGAAAAGGCCTAGATGTCCATCAACAGATGAATGGATTAAAAAGATGCGGTATGTATACACACACACACACACACACACACACACAGGAATATTACGCAGCAATCAAAAAATGAAGTCTTGTCATTTGCAACAGCATGGAAGAACTAAAGGGTATTATGCTAAGTGAAATAAGTTAATCAGAGAAAGAGAACTGTCATATGATCTCACTGATACATGGAATTTGAGAAACAAGGCAGCAGATCATAGGGGAAGAGGAGAAAAAATGAAACGAGATAAAACCAGAGAGGGAGATGAACCATAAGAGACTCTTAATCTCAGGAAGCAAACTGAGGTAGAGGGGGTGGGAGGTATGGGGTGGCTGGGTGATGGATATTGGGGAGGGTATGCGCTATGTTGAGTGCTGTGAATTATGTAAGACCTGTACCCCTGAAACAAATAATACATTATATGTTAATAAAAAATAAAATAAAATTTAAAATAATAAAATAAAATTCTGTCTTTCCTTAAAGGATGAGGTGACAGAAGTATCATCCCAGAGGGGTGGTAGCATGTGACGTTCTGCATGTATGCTCTGAGATCACGCTTCATGGTTTCAAATCCTGCTAATGCCATCTCCTGTCTGTAGGATCTCAGGCAATCCAAATTCATTCTATTTAAATCCCAGTGTCCTCCTCTGTAAGATGAAGAGGATAGCATCTATTCTGCAGGATTTGGGTAAGAATTAGAGGAAATATGTATACAGAATACCTACAGAAATGTCTAGCACATAATACGTGCAACAGATGGTAAGTATTATTTAGGAAGCAGAAACTTGTATTTTCTTTCTGCAAGCCATTTCCCACTTTGCTTTCAAAATAAACCCTTTCAGATCAGATAACTGGCTAGTGTTCCCACAGGAAGCCCTGCTTGTCAATCCTTAAAAAAGACATGACAATCTTCTTATTGGTTATGATTTTCAACACCCAGGTCTACTTAAGGTAAATAAT
The DNA here is from genome assembly GCF_022355385.1 of Mustela nigripes. Lineage (NCBI taxonomy): Eukaryota > Metazoa > Chordata > Mammalia > Carnivora > Mustelidae > Mustela > Mustela nigripes. Next base: position 66,206,114 of record NC_081558.1, read on the forward strand.
GCCGGTGCTAATCACTGCCACTCAGAAAACAAGTCTATCCCCCAATCCACTGAATACACCATCAAAAGACACTGGGCATTTTTTATACCTGTAGATGATTCAGGCCTCCAGGAACACACAGAGAAGCAATCTTTTTCTGAATAAAGTGTGGGGTTCAGAGCAAATTAGACTCCAATTCAAAACTTAGATGGCTAATAAGAGAACGGTATGATGTCGCTGGCTCCAGGAGGTGCTCCCGTTAACCCCAGAAAAATGAGAGTCAGGTAGACAAGATGTCTCGTGGGGATTTGGGTGGATAACTGGGATGGATCAAGTGGATTATCAAGGCTTTAACTAGGCTGATGGCATCCTTGCCAGCTTAATCACAAAGGCACTTCTCCCAAAGGGTAGGGCTCCACCCGTGCTGGGAGCTCAGAAACAAGGCTTATGGCCTCCAACCCATGAGGTCAATGCTACCCTGAAGCTAGGATGTGGCGCAGCAGCGCAGGGTGCCTGCTGGGCGGCTGAAGACTGAAGACAATTGCTTTCCAAAGACAAGCTCCAGCTCACACTTGCTCACACATACAGATTTATTACCCAAACACTGTCTGGAAGCAGAATTTTATGTCTTTGACAAAGAAGGAGCATTTGAACTAAGGATTTACAACGACCAAGAACCAACAGAAAGATACAGGCCTTTGCATCCAAGCAGTGCGGCAGTCTGAGAAATGATTATCACTGCATTCCTTGAGGGCATTCATCAGAATTACAATGAGGAAGTGGAAACTTCCACTGTGGAAGGGCCAGGGCTGGCAGGAGTGTGAAGAGGGCCGAAGTGCTCAACCAGATCGCTGGGCCATTCTCTCCTCCCCGCTAAGCTGCCCTCTGCCTCACCCCTGTGCCCTCCCTGTCCCTGCATCCCCCAATCTCCCAACATCCAAAGCTAACTCTAGCAGATGATCTACTCCAGAAGCTGGCTAACTTTTTCTATAAGGGCCAGATAAGTATTTTAGGCTTTACAGACCATGCCGCCTCTGTTACAGAGTCAGTTCTGCCACTGGAGTGCGAAAGTTACCAAAGATGATATACAAATGAACAGCATCACTGTGTTTATGGCCACGGAAATTTGGATTTCATATCATTCTCATGTGTCATGAAATAGGCTTCTTATGTGGATTTTTTCCCAACCATTTAAAAATATAAAAACCATTCTTAGCTCACAGGCAGCACAAAAACAGGTTGGAAAGGGGTGAACATGCCCCTGGGGAAGTGAGAGTCCTCATCGAGTCAATTCACACATACTGAGAAGTAAATGGATGCTCAGTTGAAAAGATTACCTCTCCCAGGATGACTTACCTGTGAGGAAGTCAGTGGAATCCATTCTCTCAATAACTAGCAACTGGGCACTTTCTCAGTGCCAAGTGCCATGTTGGACACTGGAGACATCCTAGGTGGTCCCAAAACAACCTGGTCCCTGAATTTATGCATTTGATGGTTTAGCAGGAAATGTCCCTAGAGGCACTGGGAGCAAGACATATCTGAGAGAGGGAGAGAATATCTTAGAATGACCGGGAGGCTCCTCAGGATGCCAAATCTACCCCCACCCCAGGCCCAAGATGGCCCTCTGACAAGCCCAAAGTCTGATCTGATCACAACACAGCCCTGACACTCCAGATTCATGTCTTCTGGCTCCAGAGTTCCCTAAACAATCCATGTCTGCTTGTTCCCAGCAGCAATGTTAGATTCCAAGATGGCATTAACTATCTCCTAGGAAGACAGATGCTTTCTGTCTGGGGTTGGAGTGCAGTACAGAGGTTAAGGGACCAAGCCAGGGAAATAATCGAAGGATATAAAAGCTCAAGCCACCGAGTTGTGATGGGATTAACATCTGTTCCCAGGCAAATTTGTGGATGATAATTCAGAACTTTACATTTTCGGAGCAACAAGACTCATTTACACAGAGTGTTTGGAAAATTCTGTTGTTCTATCTCCCCAGCCTGTGAAGAGCACAGAACGAAATCTGCACTTGCTTATTTTGTATCTAAGCAACTGTCAGATTCCATATCTACTAATAAGAAAGGGTATAATTATACCCTGATACTTTAATTAGTAGCAGATGCCTGTGTTTGTGAATAAAATGTAAGATTTTTGGAGGCCCAGAAGCTCGATTACAAGCAAACTTCAGGTGCCTGATGTTCGGGCAAGTACTTCCTGTGGATCAGCAAGGACACGGAGCCCAGACAGTGGCCGTTACCAGATTGGCCACCGTGAGGACTAGGGGTCTACCTGCATGCGGTTTCCGTATCACTGAATGTCACCGTGTAATATGTACAGACATTCTCTCATGATTTTCCAGTTAGTTGGTAACATCTTTATTTTTAATACACAATTCATTTCTACCCACAAAATCTACTCAAGTAATATACCCTAAAAGAGAAGGAAAGGTGAGAACTTAGAAAATTAGGGCAGCCTACCATGAACTGTAGCTGGGTTACAGTTTAGACAGCATCATCCAGAGGGAATTCTGAGTTTGTCTATCGCAGGAGGTGTATTACTTCTTCGGGAAAAAGAAAAAAAAAAAGCCTTTAAGCTGACCAGCTTGGTTTATTTTCCTCTCAGAATTCAAGGCAAGTTTCTAGAAATAAAAAAGTAAGATTTGCTTCCTCGGGTTTGGAAGCACTACGTCTTGTATGGAGGCCTTTGGGGAAGGACCGAAGTGATCAAACGCGTCCTTTGAACTGCTAATATTGCCACTTACTCACTTCCACCCGATAAATACAAAGACCCAAGGGTTTAAAAAATTATCAGAACTAAAAAAAAAAAAAAAAGGAAGAATGTAGGAGGAAAACTAGTATCATGCAAAAAAGATGGAAGGAAGGAAGAAAAGAAGGAAAGAAGGACCAGGGAGAGGAAGGGAGAAAGTGGGGAAGAGGGCCAGGCAGGGGGAGGACAGCTTCCTCTTCTATCTCCATTCACCGCCTACCTGCAGGGAGCCCTGGGCCTTCAGCTGGCCCATAAGCTGGCCGGGTGAGCGGATTACAGATCGATGCACGGATGGAGACTGTCATGCTCCCAATACACGCTCTGTCCAGGGCACAGTGCCTGGCACAGAGGGCAGTCATTTAAGGTCTGCTAAAATAAACTAAATGGAGGGTGCCTGGGTGGCTCCGTCTATTAAGCATCTGCCTTCGATTTAGGTCATGATCCTGGGGTCCAGAGATTGAGCCCCCACATCAGACTCCTTGCTCAACGCGGAGTCTGCTTCTCCTTCTCCCTCTGCCCTTGCCCCCTGTTTATGTGCTCGCTCTCTCTCTCTTTCACTGACTCTACTCTCTCTTTCTCTCAAATAAAATAAATAAAATCTTTAAAAATTCCATTTTTTAAAAAATGGAATTCTCTGGGCCTCACTTCCTCCATCTGAATAAAACAGGAGAGGGAGAGGACAATCCCCAACACCCATTCTATAATTCTGCAACCTGACTACCTTCTGCACCTATTCTGTAGAAGTCAGCTGTCCAGTCAAGCCTTAATTTTGACTAGAAATAGAGAATAACTAGAAGTCCAGACCCTGAGCTTAAACTCTGAAACCTCTAAGAATAATGGATCTCCACCCACCTGACATGGCTCAAGGATGCTTTCAGATAGCACTCCCACCAAATAGTCAGAAAAACTTTACTGGTTTTTTTTTTAATTACTATCTGAAAAAGTTCTCCAAAAGTTCTTCCGCTAGAATCAAGCACTACAGGGTAAAAGAGGCTGGGCTTTACAAGGTGACCTCATAATTTAGGGAACTTCAGGACACTTCCTTTGCCTTATGTTCTTGGAAGCCAAGTTTCCCAAGTCTAAAGATGGACTCCAGCCTCTCCAACATGGGAGTCACAGAGCTCCAGCCTAGAGGTTAGTCCTAGGGAACCTTTGAGAATAAAAGAGAGAGACCTGTAGCAGCCAGGATATTTCTGTATATTCTTTTCCCAGTCTGGATTCAGCCAAAGAGCCCGACACAGGAGGGAAACAGGGCTGTGATCTGAACACTTTTCCAAGTCTTGTTCTGTCCCCCTTCAGAGCTGAGATGGTGTGGCCAGAGCCTTTGCGCCACCTGGGAGCACATCCCACAAACCCAGCGCACGGCGGGAAAGGATCCTGTCGCTCTTGGAAGGCCGGCTCTAACCCCTGCTCGGGACTGGCTGCCGCTGCCTCCCTGACCTCAGAGAGCAGGACGAAGTGGATTGGGAACTTTTTACCCACACTTAGTTCCCTTTATCTTCACCAATCTCTCCCCTGTGGGGAGACGGGGGGGGGGGGGGGGGGGGGGGGGGGGGGGGGGGGGGG